>NC_059162.1:28819352-29122382 GCF_019923935.1 Bubalus bubalis
AAACAAACACGGGACTTCAAGGAAAGACTCATAGGACAGATATGTCTTGGCAGAAATAGAAGAGCTAGAAAAACTTCTGAACCTGCTCCTGGAGGGAGACCTAGGGTCCAAGTCAAGTGGGAAGCAGCTGGGTGGGCAGGGGAGGCTCAGCAGGGCCAGCTCACCAGGAGAGCTGGAAGATGCCAAAGACAAGCTTTACCCACTTCTGCAATTTTTATAAGTGAAAAATTTTCTGAAAACTCTGAAATTTTCTTGGTAGGTTACAGTTGAAGATTTTGAAATGGTTTGCAAAGGTCTTTATCGGGCATTGTGTATACGGGAGAAGTATATGCAGAAGTCATTTCAGAGGTTTCCAAAAACCCCTTCCAAGTACCTGAGGAACATTGATGGTGAGGCTTGGGTAGAAAAAGAGAACTTCTATCCAGGTAAGTAATTTTCTTATATAATTTCTGGAATATAGTTTGAGGTTTAACTTGTTATTGTTCAGTCGCTCAGTCATGTCCAACTCTGTGACCCCATGGACTGTAGCTCACCAGGCTCTTTTGTCCATGGGATTTCCCAGGCAAGAATATTGGAATGGGTTGCTATTTCCTTCTTCAGGAGATCTTCCTGGATCAGGAATCAAACCCAAGTCTCTTGCATTGGCAAGCAGATTCTTTACCACCAAGCCACCAGGAAAGCCCTTAGGGTTAACTGCTGCTGCTGCTGCTGCTAAGTCGCTTCAGTCATGTCCGACTCGGACCCCATAGACGTAGCCCACTAGGCTTCCCCGTCCCTGGGATTCTCCAGGCAAGAACACTGGAGTGGGTTGCCATTTCCTTCTCCAATGCATAAAAGTGAAAAGTGAAAGTGAAGTCGCTCAGTCATGTCTGACTCTAGTGACCCCATGGACTGCAGCCTACCAGGCTCCTCCGTCCATGGGATTTTCTAGGCAAAAGTACTGGAGTGGGGTGCCATTGCCTTCTCCATAGGTTTAACTACTAATGATTAAATATGCTCCCATGGTTTTAAGTCTAAACCATAAGTTCATGGTTTATAAACTTAAGGTTATAAGTATAAACAGTTTGAAGTATAGTCATCTAAAGCTCCATCCTCTCTTCTGCCCCAAAATGCCCAATTATCTGATTCAGTCTGTATAATATCTCTCAGAACCTCCTCTTTTCACCATTCCCCAAGCCTAAATTTAGGCCCACATTTCTCTTTGTCTGGATCATTGCAGTGGCTTCCTAATTACTCTGTTAAATGCTAATCTTGTTCTCTCTCAGTTCATCCTCATTTTGGTACCAGTTACTATAACACAAATCCGAGCACATCCTTCTCCTGACAAAAGTCTTTAATGCCTCCCCCAACAAAGTTAAGTCCAGTCTTTAGACTGGCATTCAAGGCCTACTACCACATCTGGCTTTCTTCTGTTGTTTTTTTTTTTTAATTAAACAAATAATTTTTTTTGGCCATGCTGCACAGCATGTGGGATCTTAGTTCCCTAGTCAGGAATCAAATCCATATGCCCCCTGCAAGTGTGGAGTCTTACTTAACAACTGGACTGCCAGGAAAGTATATATCTTTTATTTGTCTATTACTTGTTTATTTTTGGACTTTCACACTCAATCTATTTATAAACTTACCTTCTTTACTCCTTTGAACTTTTTGTTCTGGTTGGAAGCCATTTAGTCCAGCACATTCCTGTGCCTGTACTGTTTCCATGCTGTTCCCTGTGCCCACTGCCCTTCCCTTCACTTTTTTACTATGTGTCCACATATCCAGATCCAATGTCATCCTTCAAGGTACTGCCCAAACGTGATCATTTCCTGCCTTCCTCTGACCTCTGGATAAAAATAAGCTACACGTTTTGACTTTCCATAGAATTTTATTTACATGTCTCATTTTTTACTTTCTGTCTAGTATTAAGTACATATTTAAACATAATCAAATTTTAATAATTTCACAATTTAATAATTTCCATAGTATAATTATATCATAATTTATGTAATCAATTCCTATTTTTAAGCACTTACATTTCCAACTTTTAAAAATTTACTTCCAACAAGGTTACAATAAGCATCTTTATCATGAATAAATCATCTTTGTGCAGTTGCTTTTTATCTTTAGGATTAAGCGTCTAGAATTGAAATTTCAGATGAGGCAAATATTTAAGGTTTTTTAACTATCAAACTATGTTGTTAAAGATTTCCAGTTCTAGAACCTCCTCTCTTTAATTCCTTTTATTATTAAAATCATATTAAGTGTGTGTCCAGTTTGATAACTGGATTGGTTTGTTCATCTTCTATAATATTGACATTTAGGTTGCTTATCTCACCTTTGTTTCTCCTAAATTATATTTTATATCTCTAGTATATTTAAGTGTAAGTATTTGAAAGTTGATATTTGACACAGTATTTCTTTTGGTTCCTTATCTCTCAGCTTTGTATAGAAAATACGCAAGCTTTTTCTTTCTATATTATTTTTCTTACTCTGACCTTTTAGTCATCACTTGCGAACAGCAGATTTTCTGATGCCTTGGACACATACTTGTTGAAAGTAAAATGAGTGCTCTAAAGGTGATAGCAATGTGGAGTTTGTCCTCAGCTTTCTGAGGTTGAAATTGTTAGCAGTGGAAAGAAGGGGACTTTCATCCACATTATCCCTTCTCAAATCCTTTGGCAAAAATTGCATGTGCTTTACAAGGTGGAAAATATAAGTATAATAAGAATTACGTTTAGAATTTATTTTATATCTCCATTTGTATTAAAACCACTCTAGATGGAGTACAAAGGATTTTAGGGCAAGGAGACTATTTTGCATGATACTATGAGAGCAGATACATGTTATTATTCATTTGTTAAAGTTCATAGAATGTGCACTACCAAGAGTGATCCCTAAGGTAAGCACTCTGGACTTTGGATGATATAAATGTGTCAGTGTAGGTTTGTTGATTCTAACAAATGTACCATTTGACTGAAAATGTTGATAGTGGAAAAAGCTATGCACGTGTGAGGATAGGGGTATACGAGGACTCTGCACTTGGTGCTCAATTTTGCTGTGAACCTAAAAGCACTCTAAAAAATTAAGTCTATTAAAAAATAGCCATTCTAAATAAAGACTGATAGAGACAGTTTAAATAAAGGAAAAGTCCAATTTCTACTTTTTAACTCTATTTTTATTTCTATGCAATCATCTCATATGTTAATAAAATACTCTATCAGGAAGACTTTGGTAAACAACTTTATTAAATAATTAAAATGATTTGTAAGTAGTATAGCAAATTAAATAGCATTCTAAAGAACTTGAAAATCATTTTTGCACTAGATAAAATGTTAAGCTTATTTTATATTACTAAATTAGTCACATTTGAAAAATAATGTAAAAATGAACTTTAGCTTAGCTTTGGATAATTACAACTTAATGACGTACAGAATTGCAAACAAATGAAATCTTATAGTATTTAACTGGCTATTTTTATGTGGTTATTCATTCTATATGCTGATATATTATTGTGTATTTTATTGAAAAAGTCTTTACCCCTCCTATGAAGAAGGGAGAAGACCCTTTCCGAACAGATAACCTCCCAGAAAACCTGGGTTATCAGCTCAAAATGAAGGACGGTGTGGTTTATGTCTATCCTAACAAAGAAGCAGCCAGCAAAGATGAGCCCAAGCCACTTCCTTACCCAAATCTGGACACCTTCTTAGATGATATGAATTTTTTACTTGCTTTAATTGCCCAAGGACCTGTGTAAGTGTTAAGACCTAAACTAATGCTACTGTTACTGCTACTGATAGTAAGACTAAGGATTTAAGAGCTTACTATGTTCAAACACACATTAAACGTTTCATGTGCATTATTTCTTTCACTCTTCATAATCATTGTATGAGGTGGATATTTTTTATAACTCTAAATTTATAAGCTGAGACTTTGATGAGTTAGGTAATTTGCCCAAAGTCACACAGGTGGCTAAGCCAGGATTTGAACCCAAATCTTCCCTCATTATTATTTATGTCCAACCTTGATGAAAAGATTAAGTCCTTGGAGCCCAACACTTTTCAAATTAGATTAATGCAGAATAAGTCAGTTCCATTTGGAAACAAACATAATTGTTTATGATAAAGGTGATAAGGGTACTGATGGTTTTGAAATTGTGTTCCTTAAATGTCTGCAATTTTTTACAATTGTGTAATTTAATTTTTCACAGTAAGACCTATACCCATCGGCGCTTGAAGTTTCTCTCCTCCAAGTTCCAGGTCCATCAGATGCTCAACGAGATGGATGAGTTGAAGGAGCTGAAGAACAACCCCCACAGGGATTTTTACAACTGCAGAAAGGTAAACATGTTTGCTGCTCAGAGATCATTCCTGGACAAAAACATTAATGCAATTATTTCTTGAACAGGATAAGAAAGATACTGTTTTTCTGATTAGTATAAAATTTCTACAGATTCAGTGGAATTTAGTGAAAGCAAATAGATTATGTCTAAAAGATGCAAATGCCTTTCCTACTGTTTTTCACATAGACAGGGTTACCACATTATTGCCATAAAAGTTATACTTGTCATCAACAACAAAAATAACAAAAACAAATAAAACCTCAAAAGCCACTCTTCTAGGATTTAGAAGGTCTTCATTCTAGTCTTTTTCCTTCTACTTCCTGACTGTAAAACATTGGGGGAAGTGATTAAGTATTTGTGAGTTTTGGTTCCCTCATTTGTAAAATTGGAAAATATATCTGCTCAATCGAGCTCACAGGAGGATTGTGAATATCAAATGATCCAAACCTTGAGGAAAACTAATCAGCTACAAACATTTTGAAGATGTACTCTGATCATTTAAATAATTGCAAGGACGTGGGGGTAGGAAATATATGAACAGAGATTTGGGACCAAATCGTGGCTCTGTCATCTGTATAAGCTTGGGCAAATTGCTTAATCTATCAAAACTTCCACTTATAAAAATTGTTCTTATAAAAGTACCTAACTCATAAGTGTCATCTCTGTACCATGGATGCATTATTTCAATCCTTTCTCCCCTTGGGGCTGAAAACTCTGGCAACTACTTCACTTCTGGCTGTGTCTCAGGGGTGGAAAATTGTCCCCAAGAATTTTGTGTGGATCAAATGTACGAAGTAAATTGGATATTACAGATATGCAAGAGAAACAGGCAATATTATTTCATCCAGCCTAAACATTCACATTCTTACAAGGGCACAAAAAGGTGCTATGTGTTCATTCTTGCTTGACCACCTATACCAACTGTCAGGTCACACCCCTATCATTTACTCCTTTCTCTTAGCACAGCGGGATTTGTGGGCGCTGTAGCCTCTAACAGAGCAGCATAATGAAGCGTTACGGATTGTTGGTTTTTCTTGACCTGAATGTACACACAGGTGGACACTCATATCCATGCAGCTGCTTGTATGAACCAGAAACATCTACTGCGCTTTATTAAGAAATCTTACCAAATTGATGCTGACAGAGTGGTCTATAGCACCAAGGAGAAAAATCTGACCCTAAAGGAACTTTTTGCTAAATTAAAAATGCATCCCTACGACCTGACTGTTGATTCTCTGGATGTTCATGCTGTAAGTTGATGATGTCAGTTTCATCTAATACTCAGAACCCAAATGCATTTCTCCTACAAACACTCCCTTCTCAGAGCTTTAACCATGTGGGCTTACCATGCTGACAGAAAGAACCCATGCACAATTTCAAGGTTCTCTCATTGTCAGCTATCCTGTATTCCATTCTTGGAGCCCGAGCCCTTCCCCTCATACCAGGCCCCGGTTCCTTGCAGTCATTCCCTAACTCTCTGTGTCCACTCAGCTCTCATAAAGATACACTTGTGTTCCTGTTTCCTGATGCAGGGACGTCAGACTTTCCAGCGTTTTGATAAATTCAATGACAAATACAATCCCGTAGGAGCAAGTGAGCTTCGGGACCTCTACCTGAAGACAGACAATTACATTAATGGGGAATATTTTGCCACTATCATCAAGGTGAGGGGGAACCAGCCAGATCTACGGTACCTGGCCTGATTCTCGGGGAGGGGGAAGAAGAGAGGGAGGGAAGGAAGAAGGAAGGGGGGAAGGAAGCAGGGAAGAAGAAGGGGAAGGAGGGAGGAGGGGGAGGGAGAGTGCTATCACTTGGGTCAGGCACTACACAAGCAAATGAAGCAAATGGCATCATTTCTTGTGAAACATCCACTGTAATGATTTTTGAAGGCCTTGATTCCTAGGACAGAGAAGCTGAGGGTGTGGATTTGGAATTAAGGACCTGGTTCTTTTAGACTTTTGGAGTTGTAAGTTCGGGAAGAGTCAGGATCAGAACCCACCCTGATCTTCATGACACTTGAACATTAGGAGGCAGGAATGACAGATGCAGTTGGGAGATGTGTGTTTTGGGAGACAAGGGTCATATGAAAGTTGAATTTGTTTACAGCAGTGCCTTGGGATCGCATCATCTGCAGTCTGACGCTTTCTCTCTGTGGACTCCATTGGGTCCCATCAGTCTTTCACTGCAACTAGATGCCCCTCACCTCAGTCTCCTTAAATCTTAACCTTGATAGTTTTCCTCTGACTTCCGTTCTCATGACCTCTGTTCTTCTTAGGACCTTTAGGTCCTAAGAAGGTTCCTCTCCCTAGACCCTAAGGTTCCTCTCCCTAGACCCCACAGGTATAGACTCCTGAGGGACTCCTCTCTTGGCTTTGCAGGAGGTAGGTGCAGACTTGGTGGAGGCCAAGTACCAGCATGCCGAGCCCCGCTTGTCCATCTACGGCCGCAGTCCTGAGGAGTGGAGCAAACTCTCCACCTGGTTCGTCCAAAACCGCGTCTATTGCCCCAACATGACATGGATGATCCAGGTCCCCAGGATCTAGTACGTAACCGCTCACTGGAAACCCTAACGCCTGCCTCATCCCACCTGCCCTCACCTCCTCCACACGAACAGAGAACAGGCAGCACATCTGGACAGATACAAGCTTTGTTGACAGCACTCAGTGCTGAGTCCCCAGTGGGTGCCTGGTTTTGTCCACTCTAGGTTTAGCACTTTTAATCACAGACAGGAGTTAGGAAGATCATTTCAGTTCAGTTTTCTAACCAGGCTGTTTTTTTAAACAGGGCACTTGATGCAGATCACAAAATAACTTACTAAGAATGATTAAAACTTAGCTAGGAGAAAAACTACGTACATTTTACTATACATTTTCTTTCTCTCGGTCCTCTTCTCTGTGTCCATCTCCTTCTTTCCCAAGCACGTCTGTACTGGGGTGTAGCTTTCTTGTATCAGAACTTCAGCTACTGTCTGCTGATTATCTTATCTACGAGTGCTCAAGTTCTCCATAATCAATGAATATTTATCAATGGTATTATCACCTGCTGATTACTCATTGCCTTCAGGAATATTCCTATCACTTATCTTCTATCTAACTTAAGTGTTGATGTATTGTCTGGCCATCTGATGCTGTGTTCTGTGTGCCCTGTGACAATGTAAGAGCTTTATCCTCTCTCTTTAGCCAAAAAAAAAAAAAAAAAGGAACACTTTAAAAAATGGTTGTTTATTATTTTATTTTTGGCTCCTCTGGGTCTTCGTTGCTCTGTGTGGGCTTTCTCCAGGTGCAGAGAGCAGGGGCTACTCTCCAGTTGCAGTGCATGGGCTTCTCATTGGAATGGCTTCTCTTGTGGCAGAGCACAGGTTCTAGAACATGTTGCAGCATGTTCAGCAGTTGGCAGCATGTGGGCTCAGTAGTTGTGGCGCATGGACTTAGTTGCCCCAAAGCATGTGGAATCTTCCTGGCCAGGGATTAAACCTGTGCCCCCTGCACTGGCAGGTGAATTCTCATTCACTGTACCACCAGGGAAGTCCCAAAAGAGTAACTTTTGGAATGGAGTAAAACTTCCTGTCTAATATCATTAAGACAGACAGGCAGTAAAGTGTGGTGGTTAGAAGCATGGGCCCTGGCCCTGGGCTGGCTATACTTGAATCATGACTCTACCAGTTACTAGCTGTGTGACCTTTGGCAAGTTTCATGACTTCTCTGTGCCTTAGTTTCATCATCTTTAAAATGGGGTCATAAGGGTATTTAATTTATTGTGTTGTTATGAGGATTAAATTAGCTAATACTTCTGACCATTCAAAAGAGTGGGTGGCAAATGTTGAGTGCTGTATGAGTTCGTTAGATTGCCTCTGGCTACAGCACATCAGAGGTGTTCTTGATAAACTGTTTCATGTTCACCATCTTGTATACCACACACACAAAAATCATTGACCCTTTCATGACATAGTTCCCATGTTCTTCATTCTCTGTCTGGCCTTAGCTGTGAGGATTTAATTTATTTTTATTTTTTTTTTTACCACAGAGCATTCATAGAAGATACAGTATAGGTGCATGTGGTCCAGCAAGAAATTTATACCTCCTATGCCAAAACTAAGGTCCCCTGGAGAAGGAAATGGCAACCCTCTCTAGTATTCTTGCCTGGGAAATCCCATGGACAGATGAGCCTGGTGGGCTACAGTCCTGGGGGGTCACAAAAGAGTTAGACATGACTTAGAGACTAAACAACAACAAATGTCAAACCCAAACTGCATCCTTCTTTATGGGTAACCAAGAAGAAGGTGCCAGGTGGACCTAAGATGGAAACACTAGGTCTTTTCTTAAACACGGGATTTGGCCCTTTGCTTGTCTTTGGCCTTTGCTTTGAACTATCAGTCCCAAAATCTCCTCCTAAATTCTCTTTATTCCTGCCTCTAGTGATGTGTTCCGATCTAAGAACTTCCTTCCACACTTTGGAAAGATGTTGGAGAATGTTTTCATGCCAGTGTTCAAAGCCACCATCGACCCTCAGGCTCACCCAGACCTCAGTGTTTTCCTCAAGCACGTAAGCATGACCCTGTGGGCCTTCCTAAAGCTGCACAGGAACCAGCCTGCATACCTAGCTGTGATGAATTCTTGATGCTTATCTCTGACATTTGGTCCTTGCCTCCGGGAGCCGAAAGTCTGTCTGAGGGCCGGTTCTCTGCATTCAGACTAAACCCATTGCCTGTTCATTTTTCCTGACAGATTACAGGCTTCGACAGTGTAGATGATGAGTCCAAACACAGCGGCCACATGTTCTCCTCCAAGAGCCCTAAGCCCCAGGAGTGGACCATGGAAAAGAACCCATCTTACACTTACTATACCTACTACATGTATGCAAACATCATGGTGCTCAACAGCCTGAGAAAGTAAGTAGATGAGAACTGGAAAGAGAATCTATCTGACACACTTCTTTCCTCATACACTGGCACCCTCAGTGGTTGAGGGATGCTGCCACTTGGCCCAGAGAAGAAATTTCTTTCCCTTGACTTTTTCTTCAGTTTCCTTACTTATTTGAGGAGGGGGGATGGACATTTTGGAGTCTTCAGTAACTTTCACAATTCCTTTTCTTTGGAAGTTTAGGAATCTACACTTATCACTGTGCAATTTATGATAAAATTGCATACATTTTGCCCATCTTGGTATATCTGAGCAAGGAAGAAATATAGGACTATTATAAGGGAGTTTTCTGGAAACCTTTCCCCCCTAAAGTGTGAGTAGCAGAAAAAAATGACATGGTGATATTGGTAAACTTTTGGTGGCAACTGAAGATGTTTCTGTTCAGATAATCAAATCTTAACTTTCCTCCATAACCTCATATCCTATATTGCCTCTTTTCCCCAAAACTCTGTGTTTTAAGAAGAGTTTTGGGGCTTCCCAGGTGGCTCAGTGGTAAAGAATCTGCCTGTCAATGCAGGAGATGCAGGTTCGATTTCTGGGTTGGGAAGATCCTGTGGAGGAAGAAACGGCAACCCACTTCAGTATTCTTGCCTGGAAAACCCCTGTGGACAGGGACGCCTGGTGGGCCGACTCAGTGACAAAACAGTAAAAATTATGCATTGGAATTGTCTGGTTTGCTGAATCCTTTGGATGCCCCACTCCCTTTCAGAGTGTTAATTTTTCCTACCAGATTTTCTGTAAATCACTTTAGGCCCAGAATGGTTGTCAGGTTCTGGTCAGTCACCTGTGATTCCTATAATAGCTCCATCTCCCTAGGGAACGAGGCATGAACACATTTCTGTTCCGACCTCATTGTGGGGAAGCTGGAGCTCTCACTCATCTCATGACAGCGTTCATGACAGCAGATAACATCTCTCATGGCCTGAATTTAAAAAAGGTGAGTTGGAGGCTCTCTTCTCAACCCTAACTTTTATGTGGGAGTAAGAGGGATAGCTTTTTTCCTCCTTATCATTTTGTCACAAGTCATTATCAACACTGGAATCAAAATAAAGGAGAGCAAAAAGTATTTTTGAGATTATTTACTGCATTTCATTTTACAGAGGCCCGGAGAAGTAAAGGAACTTGCTCAAGATTACCTAGCTAGTCAGTGTCAGGGAGGGGTTAATGCAGATCTTCCGACTTTCATTTTAGAGCTCTGACAAGGGATAAATGCGAGGCAGCTTGGCCTACCTTCAACTGGTTTTTGCCAGATTTCATGTTGTAGCATGTTTCTAAATGCCTCTTGTGAGAGTCAGAACTTTCTTGTTGAGAAAAAAGTTTCACGGTGAATTCTTTTGCCTAAGATGGACCATTAACTTAGACAATTAAACAATTTGGTTTGACTCAATGCTTCTGAAAACTGATCTCATAAATTTATTCTAAATAGTATTTACATTTAAAAACTATTCTTTTTTACAACAGGATTTAAAGAATAGGTGATAATTTTGTTGAAAGCCAAAACCTGAAGTAGATCATGGGATTTTAACATTTCTAATTTGCATACCTTTTCCAATATTTTAAAATATTTTTTTCACTTTTCCTTTTCAGAGTCCTGTGTTACAGTACTTGTTTTTCTTAGCCCAGATTCCCATCGCTATGTCGCCATTAAGTAACAACAGCTTATTTCTAGAATACGCCCGAAATCCTTTTTTAGATTTCCTCCAGAAAGGGCTAATGATCTCACTGTCTACAGATGACCCAATGCAATTCCACTTCACCAAGGTACACATATGGAATTTTGAGCAATACAAGTATATTTTGCTGCACTGTTATTTACCGTCTAGAATTTTAAAGTTGAATCAATGATATTTCACTATTCTTTTGTGCAGGATGTGTGTTATTTCTTTTAATGCATCCCTTTTTCTTTCCCTCTTTTAAATAAATAACCCAAGGAGCCCCTAATGGAAGAATATGCCATTGCTGCACAAGTCTTCAAGCTGAGTACCTGTGATATGTGTGAAGTGGCAAGAAACAGTGTTCTGCAATGTGGAATTTCTCATCAGGTAGACCTGCCTTTGACTGATTATCCTTCTGAGTCTGGAATTTGGTAACCTGAATATTGAAAAATTAGTTGAAGAAACACTTGTTGAAAAATTATTTCAGGAATCATGTGCAGTTACTAGGAACAGGGTCTAGAAAGAATTATTCTCTCTCTCTGGCCAGGGCCAAGGAAGATAAAATACACTTATTTCTCAGCAGACCATGCACATTGAGGCACTGGATGAGTGCGCTTAGTGGTTTATTGTTTTCCTCTTGCCTGCAGCTAATATAAGGAAGGAGTCTTGTGGAGGATGTAATTATTGTCCATATCAGGGTAAAAAGTGACAACAATCATTCTGTTTCCTTTTTTCTTATAGGAGAAAGCAAGGTTTCTGGGCAACAATTACCTTGAAGAAGGCCCTGCTGGAAATGATATCCGAAAGACAAATGTGGCCCAAATCCGCATGGCCTATCGCTATGAAACCTGGTGTTATGAACTTAATTTAATTGCTGAAGGGATTAAATCAGGAGAATAAAACAAACAAAATAATGACATGGGTGAGATTTTCATTGTAAGGTATAAATAGCAATGGTTACTAGTTATCAAATCCCTACTATAAGCCAAAGATTGTATTAGATATTGGTCCATTGACATTATTTCATTTAATGCTTTGCACAACTTTATATATTGTCCCCATTTTGGGGGAGATAAGTAAACTGAAATTAGTGACCTATATAAAGATATACCTAGGAAGAGGTAGCAATGGAAACCTGGGTTTGTCTGACTCTAGAGTCATGACTTTCAGGCAAAATAGTTATTAAGGCAAGGCAAAAATACAAGCAAATGATTAGTTATAGGGAGAATGCAGGCTTTTGGTTTACAGAATGGGACTTGCTAAAGGCATTTAGACCACTGAAAAGTCCTTTTGACAGGATACAGCTGAAGAGTGACTTTCTTAGACAAAAACGGAAGTGGTGTAACCCAGTATAGAAAATCTGTAATTATGAGTTGTTAGGGAGAATTTATCTTACAAAATGATTCTTAGTTTTAAGAATGTAATTCACAATTAAGTTATACTCAGCCATAGTGGTACATTTTAAATGATTTTATTTGCCAAAAGAAAAGTTGCACATGTAACTTTTTAGAATCATTCCTGTTACTCAAGGTCAAGTGGAATTCCAATTAACCAGACTATACTTCTATACACACACAGTTGTATTGCCATCTAGTGGTTGGGCTAATAATTTCATTCACCTTATTCAATAAACAATTACTGACCAAACATCTAAAATTTCAGTCCAGTACATACCTAGACAGCAAAGGTATAAGGAATAAGATCTCATTCTTTTATAGACTACAACTAGTATCAAATTGTTCGCAGCATGAAGTTACAGCATGAGTAGGTACAAATGTGAAAAGGAGCATTTTGTGAAATATCTTAAAAAATAAAGACATTTCAAAGGGAAAAAAAAAATTAAAAGCAAATTCCTATATGCTTCCACATTCTGTACAGGTGGTCCTAAGCATAGGTGTGATTCCAACATGTTTGTACTAGCCCTGGTGTATGAAATCTCTCCCTGGTTTCTGAAGTTGAAGTTCTCTTTGCTAAGTATTTTTAAGTCACTTAGACAACCTGATTTTTCTTTTACCTTGATCTCTTTGTTACCAAAATAATACAAACTGCCAAATTAAACGTTCTATTCTCAGATTTTAAAAGGCATGAACTACCATTATGTATATCTCCATCTTACCCATGAGAGGGCAGTAGAATACATACACGTCATTTATTACATCCATAGAGAGGATGAAGATGAAGATTTGGTTTCATATTTAGTACTTGGAATTTGATCTGCTCATTTTGGCTTATAATCTTCCTGAATGCAAAGTCTGGAATAAATCTGAATTTTGAAATAAATTTCAAAACCACACTATTTTAGCCCAACATTTATCTTTTGGGGAGTTTTCTAAATACACAAGGATTTTTTTGGTGGTGAGGGGGAGGGGTCCGATCGTTGTTCAAAATTTACTACAAACAATATTTACATTTATTTCCTCACTGAGAAGTGATTAAAAATATGTCTTGACATTCCTTCCCTCCCCGCCCCCACCATTATAGAAGATAATTCCTGTTTTATTCCCCATAGCTCATGGTTTCACAACGGTTTGGGATATGCAGCTTTTACTCCTTTGGCTAAGTTGGCCTGTGAGAGTCATCTGTGATGTGTGACCAAACACCGCTCTTTCTGGTCTTCTATTTTGGTACCTTCATGTGAACAGATGTGGGAAGCGTTTGGTCACCAGATCCAAGAGGCTCCGGTGGCGTGGCGCGGGGTAGGGTGGAATCGGGCGGGCCCAGGTTGGGTTGGGTAGTTAGCAAGTGCCTGGGAAACAGGCTCAACTCATCCTTGACTAGCAGCCTTAGTGAAACTGGGCTGCTGCTCGCAGTAGGCACCGCGCCATGCACATACCTGAGGACGAGCGTGTTGCAGGCGCAGCGCTTAATCATGTCACAACAGGGCGTGGGAGCCGACCTCAGGCACTGGGAGTATCAAAGGCAATTCTGCTCTGGGATTTCAAGCCTCAAGTGTCGGGAGCGTTATATTCAGCTGTGCATTTCAAGTCGGGGCTGTATTGCAACTGCCGGAGACATTTTTGCCCCCCTGAGCTCAGCCTGAGAAATGATGCTGCTCTTTCACTGGAGACACCAGGCCTTCTACATTCGTTGGCAGGAGACAGTACGGTTTCCTTGAGTGAGGTGCCATTTGAATTTCTTGATTAGGCTTTGTCTCACGGGTAGCTGTG
The DNA here is from genome assembly GCF_019923935.1 of Bubalus bubalis. Lineage (NCBI taxonomy): Eukaryota > Metazoa > Chordata > Mammalia > Artiodactyla > Bovidae > Bubalus > Bubalus bubalis. The sequence goes on from NC_059162.1 coordinate 28,833,415, forward strand.
AAGAGTCAACATTATGTAAAGTTCTTGTCCATCGCCGTGGAGCCTGTTGGACGGCAGGCACGGTGACTAAGGAACTTTGTCTAGAGGCCTCGGCCGGACGACAGCCGTGGCTGCCGCTTGCCTGCCGGAGCGCAGCTTCTTGGAAACCAGGCTCCTGGGCAAGGTTCTGGCCCCGACACTGGACTCGAGCGGGGGCGGCTCCCCGCAGGAAGGTCCTCGGGCGGTGCCGGGGGCGGGTCCAAGGGTGGGTCCAAAGGTGAGGGGTGGGAACATGAGCCAATAAGAACAGGGCTTGGCCGGGCCGGGGCGGGGCCTGCGGCCGGGTCTACGGGGGCGGGACAGAGCCCACCCCAAGTGGAACTCAGCAGACCTGGCGCCTCGGCTGAGAGGACTAAGCCCGGCTGCCCAGAGGCGGAGGCGGCCTCGAGGCCCAGCGCAGGTAAGAACGGGGTGACCTGGGGCGGGTTGTGAGGCAGGGGCTTCGGCCCCTCGCAGCGGAGGGTGTCGCACGTTGGGAGCCGGGCCTTGGAGCGTTGGGAGCCGTCCGGTCGCAGAGCGGGAGCCGGCTGGCGGCGGTGTCGGCACCTCCCCGGCCTGGAGGGACTCACGAGCGTGCGGCCCCGCGCCCAGCGAACGCTGGATTTGGGAGCCCGCTGGTCGGCGGAGGCGGCTGTGATGGAGCCTGACTGAGGGTCTCCCCGCCGCTCACCTCGGGGCGCGGGGACCGTCGTCCGGGTTGCGCTCGGGGGCGCTCGGCAGTCCTGGGGAGGAAGCAGGGAGCTCTCCGCATTCAGGAGGAAACGCGGGGCTTTCGTCAGTAGTAAGCCGCGACAGGCTGAGACGGTGGGTTTTTCAAACATTTTTGCTTTTCTGTGTTTTGAGCCTTAACAGAACCTGACGAGCACAGTAAAGTCGTCAAGTAGGATTTTGATTTAAAAAATCGGACAGTGGAACATCCAAGAGTTTCTAACTATTATAGTATGACAGAAGATGATCAGAATATGAGTCAGGGGCGGGAGTTTCGGCCAGGACCCACGTACCAGATGTGATACCTCGGTTAAAGTCGACTTTTCTGGGCCTCGTTTCCTTAGCTCTAAAATCGGGATGCTTTTGTCAGGCGGTATTCTTAGGGTCAAATGAGATGAGTGAGAGTGTCCTATAAATGTTAGGTATTGTATATTCTGTGAAACAACTATTAAGCGCCAGGCACATAGTAGGCTCTTTGTAAACCTTTACCCTAAAGCTAGCGGTTCACCTACGGTGTTTTAGATAAAGTCCTACATCTGGGTTTACTGTGAAAATTGTTAAAGCTCGTTTTTTACAAATCACCATTGTTGGAAGTGTGGTCCATTTTTCATCGATTAATGAATTTTTCTAGAATGGCACACTACACTGTTACCGAATCGTTTACCAAGAAGTTTGGTAGCAGTTAATCTGTGTCTTTGCTTTGGGTAAATAGTTGTAGTTTAAGTTACCTGGTAAAGTAAGCTAGGAGTATTGCTTCAAATCGAGACTTATATTAGCTTTTGTAAGATTTAAGTTGTCCAAAACAAAATATATTAATATATAGCTGCATTTTTTGGTACAGCTTTTATTATAGATATTTGCATTCTTTTCTGTGGGTTTGTGAATGTGTGAGGAGTTTTGGGGGAAGACTGGAAAGGAAAAAAGGAATAACAGTTTGTAACCAGCACACTTTGACTAGGGATAAATGTAGGCGTGTTCTGAAGTCGTTTCCCAGGCAGAAACCAGGAAATGTAGTAATTGTGTCCCTTGGCTTTTCATTAGTTTGTGTGTGTGTGTTGATAGATTTTATTAAATAAGGATATAAAGGAAGAATATTATTTTTTCTGATGTGACAATAGGCAGTTTTCTAAAACTGGAAATTATATTTTATTTTGTTATTAAAATAATTTCTTAATTTTTTGGTGACTGTGCCCGGTCTTCTCTGCTGCACAGCTTTGTCTCTAGTTGCAGCAAGTGTGGGTTACTCTCTAGTTGCAGTGCCTGGGCTTCTCCTTCTGGTGGCTTCTCTTGTTGTGGAGGACCAGCTCTAGATTGCACGGGCTTCAATAGTTGTGGCACATGGGCTCAACAGTTGCAGCTCCCAGATTCTAGAGCACAAGCTTAACAGTTGTGACACATTGGCTTTGTTGCTCGATGGCATGTGGGATCCTCCTGGATCAAGGATCGAACCCATGCCTTCTGCATTGGCAGGAAGATTCTTTACCACTGAGCCACCAAGGAAACCCTGGAAATTTTATTTTAAATGATCTGTAGTAAGTCTTACATTATAGACAAGAATTTTAGATCACTGGGTACCAAGACCAAATTAAATGGAGAAGTAGAGGGAAAATTTCTAGTGAATATAATTTTTGTTTTGCTTTACCAGTTTTACATGTTTCAAAAGTTCAGTGCAAGATGGATGTTTTGAAACACCAATTACAAGCATGTACTCCATATATAAGGTTTGCTGTGATTTCTGATCTGTTGATCTTGGCGGACTGAAATCTTATATTCACATTATTTATTAAGCATTAATATATTCTAAGGCACAGTTTTAGCACTTACGTTCCTATGTGGGCAGCTTCCCTGGTGGCCCAGTGGTAAAGAATACGCCTGCCAGTGCAGGAGACGTGGGTTCGATCCCTCAGTTGGGAAGATCCCCTGGAGAAGGAAATGGAAACCCACTCCAGTATTCTTGCCTGGGAAATCCCGTTGACAGAGGGCCTGGTGGGTGTCTGTCCATGGGGTTACAGAAGAGTTGGACAGGACTTATGAACTAAACAACAACATCTGAGTCACCAGAGAAGCCACCCATACACTAATATAAGTGCTAAAACTGTGCATTGGAATGTATTAGGTGCTCAGTAAATAATCTGAGTATAAGGCTTCAGTCTGCCAAGATCAACAGACAGTAAAGAATCTGCCTGAAATGCAGCAGACCTGGGTTCAATCCCTAAGTCGGGAAGTCAGTCTCTTCTCCCTTGAGAAGGGAATGGCTACCCACTCCAGTATTCTTGTCTGGATAATTCCATGAACAGAGGAGCCTGGCAGGCTACAGTCCATGGGGTTGCAAAGAGTTGGACCCAACTGAGAGACTAACAATTCTTATATGGGCAGGATTTAATTCCTTCTATCTAGGAGACTACATTTTACCCCATGCTGCTGCTGCCGCTAAGTCGCTTCAGTCGTGTCCGACTCTGTACGACCCCATAGATGGCAGCTCACCAGGCTCCCCGTCCCTGGGATTCTCCAGGCAGGAACGCTGGAGTGAGTTGCCATTTCCTTCTCCAATGCACGAAAGTGAAAAGTGAAAGTGAGGTCGCTCAGTCATGTCCGACTCTTAGCGACCCCATGGACTGAAGCCCCATAGGCTAGCATAAGTACAGAGAAAGTTGTTTAACAACTGATGATAACGATAACATCAACCAGCATTTATTAGGATGTGCTTTGGGCTAGGCAGGGTTCTAAATTCTTACATGCATTAGCTTATTGAATCCTTAGAACCACCTTGAGGAGTGTTATTACTATGGTCTCCTCTTTGAGCAACATAGAAAGGTTGAATGACTTTCCCATATCAAACAGCCTATGTGCCAGAGCTAGGTAGGATTCAGATAGACAGTTGGGCTCCAAAAATCCTGATCTTAGCCCTTTCACTATACTGAGTTTAGAATTCTGTAAGTGAGATACAAATGAAATCCAAGGAGTACTTAAAAGAAAGTTCTGTGAAGAACTTCTTCAAAAAGATGGAAAGAGAGAGAGAAACTGATATTGCAAGGTATAGATGAAGGCATATCCAAGCTTCAACTTAATTATGCTTTATATATATATGAAAATTCTTTTTCCTGGTGAATGACGTGAGATTCTTTTTGAGCTCTCTCAGTCACTCAATTACTGCAATTATGGCATTATCTTAATACTATGAGAGGTGATTATTTTTCAATAAGAAGTTTAAAATGTCTTTTTGCAGAGGATAAGTTAAATGTTAGAGTCAAGAAAATGTTTCCCTGACTTCAAGATGCTTATAACCAGACATGTAAATAAGTCCCTACAATTTCAGGGTGATAAGAGTTATAACAGAGATACATGCCATGCTGTGCTTAGTTCCTCAGTTGTGTCCCACTCTTTGCGACCCCATGGACTGTAGCCCACCAGGCTCCTCTGTCCATGGAATTCTCCAGGCAAGAATACTGGATTGGGTTGCCATACCCTCCTCCAGGGGATCCCAACCCAAGGATTCCCAAACCAGGGATTGAACCCAGGTCTCCTGCATTGCAGGTGGATTCTTTATTGTCTGAGCTACCAGGGAAGCCCAAGAATACTGGAGTGGGTAGCCTTTCCCTTCTCCAAGGGATCTTTCTGACCCCAGGGATTGAACCAGGATCTCCTGCATTGCAGATGGATTCTTTACCAGGTGAGCTAGCAGGGAAGCCCATAACAGAGATATAGTTAAGAGTTTAATTGGACCATTGATGAGGGAAGATGATTCTATATATGGTAAGAGGAGGATTAGTGAGATGATACCATATTTGAATTTGGCTTTGAAGGATGAATAGGAGTTTGCTGAGTTAGGGAAGGGAACAGAAGATATGGATGCAAACCAGGAATATTAGGTGGAAGTATATGGTATGTTTCAGGGATGTGTTTTGGTCCACATTGTCACTAAACGTCAGAGTGTATAGATGAGGGATTGGGCTAAAAAAGATGGTGCCTGGAGATAAACAGGAAAAAACAAAAAGGTTGCAGAGCTTGGTTGCCAGTCATGTTAGGATTGCTGAAATTTCTAGAAATTAGGTTAAGTATGGGATTTCAGTGCCTTTCGTTTGAAATAAAGATTTTTTTTTCCTGTTTGACATAATCTTTCACTATAGAATATGATGTTAAAGGTGGTTTTAATACTTTGAAGTATAGGATGTGCTATAAAACAACATACAGATTAGGCATGTAAAAAGTTATGACTCAGAGAAAGAGAGTCTTCATTTGATGAAGGGCCTGTGTATCATGTTGAGGACTTTGGACTTGATTCTAAAGACAATGGTGAGCCAGTGAGGGACTTTATGTAATTAAGAAAGATAACATGGCGGTGGTGTGATGTAGATGCTGGATTGGATGGAGAGGCAAATGGTAGAGAGATAAGTTAGAAAGCTGGTGCTATTGAAATAGCTCAGATAAGAAAGGATAAGAGCTGAGCAGGAAAATAGTAATAGGGATGAAAAGGAGAGGACAGATGATAAAAATGTAGAATTTACAAGTGAATTTACATGTGGAATTTACATTTACAAATGTAGAATTTAAAAAGTCATTGGCTTTGAAGGTCAACAGAAAAGTAAAAACTTACTTTCTCAGCTTGGGAAACTGGATAGAAGAGCTTGATTTAATTTTTAATGGGAGGGGGAAGTTAATTGTTTAAGATTTGAACATGATGAGTTTGAGATGTCTATGGACCATCAGGTAGAGATGGCAAGAGAGGATCCAGAGCCCAGAGGGGAGGCTGAGATTGGAGATTCAGATTTAGGAGTTAGCCAGAGTGGGAATTGAAGCCCTAAAAGCAGATGAAATTGCTCTGGGGCAGGGGCTGCAGGGCGGGGACACAAAGAATTTTGCTTTGTATGAATGGAAGGGATTATTCATTCATTTATACTTATTTTCTTATTAATTATGACTATAAAACAATTATATGGGTTTTATTTGAAGATTTAATAGATTTTACATCCAAATGAATCCTGTTTTTTTAAAATTTCATTTGACAGTCATTCGTTTATTCCCAAAGTGTTTTGCCCAAACTATTATTGGAGTATCTCTTTGTGAGAAAAAAAAAAAAAAAAAAAAAAAGGCAAATTCACAGCCAGTCAAGAAAGTAGATCCTCCTTATTATAGAATTATTTTTCATCCTCTGTACTTTACTATAGCTTATATAGTTTCAGTTGGTTCCACTTCTGTTATTTCAGCTTTAGGATGGTGCAAAATTGGTGTGTATTCAATAGAAACTATACTTGAAATTTTTCCTGGGCTAGCAGTATGCTGTGTGATACTCTCTCTTAATGCTGGGCAGAGGCAGGGAGTCAGCTCCTAGTCAGCCACACAATCAGAAGGACAACCAACTGATACACTTATAACCTTTTAGTATCCATACAACCATTCTCTTTTTCACTTCCAATTCAGTAGTCAATAAACAACATGAGATATTAACATTTTATTTTAAAATGGGCTTTTATCAGATCTTCCTGAACTTACTGTGGGGTTATGTTCTGATAAACTCAAGATAAGGTAAAAATATTGAAAGTCGAAAATACATTTAGTACATCTAACCTACCAAACACTGTAGCTTAGCTTCAGTTCAGTTCAGTGTTAGTCTCTCAGTCGTGTCTGACTCTTTGCAATCCCATGGATTGTAGCCTGCCAGGCCCCTCTGTCCACGGAATTCTCCAGGCAAGAATACTTAAGTGGGTTGCCATTCCCTTCTCCAGGGCATCTTCCTGACCTAGTTATCCAGCCTGAGTCTCCCACATTGCAGGCAGATTCTTTACTGTCTATCTTAAATGTGCTCAGAACTCCTACTTTAGCCCCAAATTAGGCAAAATCATCTAACACAAGACCTATTTTATAATACATTATTATTTCATGTAATTTATTGAATACTGTATATGAAAAACAGAATGACTGTATATACAGAGAGGTCGTGAGTGTATTGGATTTTCAGCCTTATGATCCTGTGGATCCTATGGCCTGCTGGGAGCTGCAGCCCTGCCCAGCATGATGAGGATCACACTGCAGTCACTGCCTCTGGAAGTTTGTACACTATCAGAATCAAAAATATATTTGAAAATATTTTTCTGTATTCAGTACTCCTTAATGAGCCAGTAAAATGGCAGTCTTTTTCCTCAGTGAAAGTGAGGACATTGAAAGCTGGGTGGAATAAAAGACCAAAATTGGAAGTGTCGTGCGCTGGTTCCCAGAGGATTGGACAAGATGGAATCTTTTGTCTTTTTTCTCTTACAGCTGCATGAATAATTTTTCTCCTAAGGAAAGGGAAACATGAAATTTTTCTTCACTTCAGGGACATTAAACCAGATTATAAGATTGAAGAATTAAAAATAATGGTGAGATAAGAGAAAGAAGTTCAAAGGACTTACTTTTTCACATTTGGCATCTGAGATGTTTCTCTTGCACCTCATGTTTTTGAGGAGGAAATTTATATTTTTTTTTGCTTATAAATCTTAGATTCCTCGTTAGGAACCTGAAAGTATAATTTTAGCATTCAGTTCAGGCAGTATTAATCCATTTATATCAGTTATATATTTTATTTATGCTCTCCTGTATTTCTTTAAGTTAGATTTCTGACATTCATGGTTTTCATAGCAGAGATAAATGTTTATAACAGAGGACATGGGGGACAATTATTAGTTTTACTTCGAAGTTTAAATTCATAAAAGTGACATATTTGTGATTTTTTTTTTCTTGTTTGGATGTTAATGTTAGAGGATAGTTTTGAGGAGGGTGAGATTTATTCTTGGTGCTACTTAAAAGAAGTGTGTTTTTTTCCTTTCTCTCTTTTTTTCTCCATTAGAGTGAAAAAAACAAAACAGTCCAGCTGTCTAGGATATTTTTGAGTTGGTTACTTAGCAATATGAAGCATAATTTTGTATTTAAATACTTATCTGTATTCTTTGATACTCTGATTAAATAAAAGTCTATTAAGGCTGATGATATTAGAGCCTGCTGGGAGGAAATGACACAGCCTGGTTTTCAACAATATTTACTGCAAATCATCTTTTCCCTGGTACCTACTTAAACTGTAAGGGGTACCATGGAACAAAAGAGCAATATTATATGAATTAGAGTGATGGTCAGTTTGGTGATGATCGTAATGCAATGGTTATTGCACAGCTAATTTATATTAATGTAATTAAAGGTCAAGCAGAATGTAGCAGGATTTTCTTTGCTGTTGGTAAAGATGGTGAGACTCTAAGATTTATTTATTAACTTTAAATATGTTCTTCAAGTGTGATGTTTTTGAGTTCAGTGATAATTGTTGTTCAAAAAGAAATTAGACCAATTTTCCCTCTACATGTACTGTCTAATTATTAGGAGAAGAAAGAAAGCATAAAGCAAAAAAATCCAAGGCTTGCTGCATCTGGAAGTACAAAAATGTTGAGGAAAGGGTGACTCAAGAAAAAGTATAAGATATCTTACATGAAGATCTTATCTTTCACGAAGATAATTTTTAAAATTATCAAATGTACAAAACCACATGAAAATGACTCCATGTATTTGTGTTAATGTTCCAAATGAAAGTTATGATCTTTAACATTGAACAGATTTTTGGAAGTAGCATTCTGGACTTTTCAGTAACCTTTTCAAAGAAAGAAAAGTATATAAAACTATGTCAATTTCCTTTTTATTCCAGTTTCATTATTTTATTTAGTTGCATTATCAGTGGCATGAGAGAAAAAGTGCTACACATTTATTGAAAAAAGTTTTTGTTTAAAATGCATGGATGAAAAATAATGCATGGATGTTACATGTATGATGTTTGGTGTTGGTGGAAAATCAAAAATTGCACCTTTTCATATTGACATATCTCTGTTCTATCATTATGGACATTTCAATAGTGCTTATAAGGTAGCTACAATCTGATACAGACTTTACAGTCCGAATTGATGGGATCTCTATTATAAGTTTCTAATATAGTATTATTTTAAAAATAGTTTTAAGTAGTAGAATCTCAAAAACGACAGAATGATCTCTGTTCGTTTCCAAGGCAAACCATTCAATATTACAGTAATCCAAATCTGTGCCCCAACCAAATGCCAAAGAAGCTGAAGTTGAACGGTTCTGTGAAGACCTACAAGACCTTCTAGAACTAACGCCCCCAAAAGACCTCTTTTCATTATAGGGGACTGGAATGCAAAAGTAGGAAGTCAAGAGATACCTAGAATAACAGGCAAATTTGGCCTTGAAGTACAAAATGAAGCAGGGCAAAGGCTAACAGAGTTTTGCCAAGAGAACACACTGGTCATAGCAAACACCCTCTTCCACCAACACAAGAGAAGACTCTACACATGGACATCACCAGATGGTCAATACTGAAATCAGATTGATTATATTCTTTGCAGCCAAAGATGGAGAAGCTCTATACAGTCAGCAAAAGCAAGACCGGGAGCCAACTGTGGCTCAGATCATGAACTCCTTATTGCCAAATTCAGACTTAAATAGAACAAACTAGTGAAAACTACTAGACCATTCAGGTATGACCTAAATCAAATCCCTTACGATTTATACAGTGGAAGTGACAAATAGATTCAAGGGATTAGATCCGATGGACAGAGTGTCTGAAGAACTATGGACAGAGGTTTGTAACATTGTACAGGAGGCTGTGATCAAAACCATGCCCAAGAAAAAGTACTGCTAAAAGGCAAAATGGTTGTTTGAGGAGGCCTTACAAATAGCTGAGAAACGAAAAGAAGGTAAAGGCAAAGGAGAAAAGGAAAGATATACCCATTTGAATGCAGAGTTCCAAAGACTAGCAAGGAGAGATAAGAAAGCCTTCCTCAGTGATCAATACAAAGAAATAGAGGAAAACAATAGAATGGGAAAGACTAGAGATCTCTTCAAGAAAATTAGAGATACCAAGGGAACATTTCATGCAAAGATGGGCACAATAAAGGACAGAAATGGTATGGACCTAACAGAAGCAGAAGATATTAAGAAGAGGTGGCAAGAATACACAGTTCAGTTCAGTTCAGTTCAGTCGCTCAGTCGTGTCCGACTCTTTGCGACCCCATGAATCACAGCACGCCAGGCCTCCCTGTCCATCACCAACTTCCGGAGTTCACTCAGACTCATGTCCATCGAGTCAGTGATGCCATCCAGCCATCTCATCCTCTGTCGTCCCCTTCTCCTGCCCCCAATCCCTCCCAGCATCAGAGTCTTTTCCAATGAGTCAATTCTTCACATGAGGTGGCCAAAGTACTGGAGTTTCAGCTTTAGCATCATTCCTTCCAAAGAAACCCCAGGGCTGATCTCCTTCAGAATGGACTGGTTGGATCTCCTTGCAGTCCAAGGGACTCTCAAGAGTCTTCTCCAACACCACAGTTCAAAAGCATCAATTCTTTGGCACTCAGCCTTCTTCACAGTCCAACTCTCACATCCATACATGACCACAGGAAAAACCATAGCCTTGACTAGACGAACCTTTGTGGGCAAAGTACTGTCTCTGCTTTTGAATATGCTATCTAGGCTGGACATAACTTTCCTTCCAAGGAGTAAGCGTCTTTTAATTTCATGGCTGCAGTCACCATCTGCAGTGATTTTGGAGCCCAGAAAAATAAAGTCTGACAGTGTTTCCACTGTTTCCCCATCTATTTCCCATGAAGTGATGGGACCAGATGCCATGATCTTCATTTTCTGAATGTTGAGCTTTAAGCTAACTTTTTCACTCTCCACTTTCACTTTCATCAAGAGGCTTTTGAGTTCCTCTTCACTTTCTGCCATAAGGGTGGTGTCATCTGCATGTCTGAGGTTATTGATATTTCTCCTGGCAATCTTGATTCCAACTTGTGTTTCTTCCAGTCCAGCGTTTCTCATGATGTACTCTGCATATAAATTAAATAAGCAGGGTGACAGTATACAGCCTTGACATACTCCTTTTCCTATTTGGAACCAGTCTGTTGTTCCATGTCCAATTCTAACTGTTGCTTCCTAACCTGCATACAAATTTCTCAAGAGGCAGGTCAGGTGGTCTGGGTATTCTCATCTCTTTCAGAATTTTCCACAGTTTATTGTGATCCACACAGTCAAAGGCTTTGGCATAGTCAATAAAGAATACATAGAACTATGCAAAAAAGATCTTCATGACCCAAATAACCACGATGGTGTGGTTACTCACCTAGAGCCAGACATCCTGGAAGGCGAAGTCAAGAGGGCCTTAGGAAACATCACTAAGAATAAAGCTAGTGGATGTGATGGAATTCCAGTTGAGCTATTTCAGATCCTGAAAGATGATGCTGTGAAAGTGCTACACTCAATATGCCAGCAAATTTGGAAAACTCAGCAGTGGCCACAGGACTAGAAAAGGTCAGTTTTCATTCCAGTTCCAAAGAAAGGTAGTTCCAAAGAATGTTCAAACTACCACACAATTGCACTCATCTCACAGACTAGCAAAGTGATGCTCAAAATTCTCCAAGCCAGGCTTCAACAGTACGTGAACCGTGGGCAGAGGAACCAGAGATCAAATTGCCAACATCTGCTGAATCATCAAAAAAGCAAGAGAGTTCCAGAAAAACATCTACTTCTGCCTTATTGACTATGCCAAAGCCTTTGACTGTGTGGATCACAACAAACTGTGGAAAATTCTTCAAGAGATGGAAATACCAGACCACCTTACCTGCCTCCTGAGAAATCTGTTGCAGGTCAAGAAGCAACGGTTAGAACAGAATATGGAACAACAGACTGGTTCCAAATAGGGAAAGGAGTACGTCAAGGCTGTATATTGTCACCCTGCTTATTTAACTTATATGCATAGTACATAATGTACTGGGCTGAAATGCTGGACTGGATGAAGTGCGAGCTGAAATCAAGATTGCTGGGAGAAATATCAATAACCTCAGATACGCAGATGACACCACCCTTATGGTAGAATCAAAGAACTAAAGAGCCTCTTGATGAAAGTGAAAGAGGAGAGTGAAAAAGCTGACTTAAAACTCAGCATTCAAAAACCTAAGATCATGGCATCCAGTCCCATCACTTCATGTCAAATAGTTGGGCAAACAATTGAAACAGTGACAGACTTTATTTTCTTGGGCTCCAAAATCACTGCAGATGGTGACTGCAGCCATGAAATTAAAAGATGCTTGCTTTAAAAGATGCTTGCTTCTTGGAAGAAAGCTATGACCAACCTAGACAGCATTTTAAAAGTCAGAGACATTACTTTGCCAACAAAGGCCCATCTAGTCAATGCTGTGGTTTTTCCAGTAGTCATGTATGAGTGTGAGAATTGGACTATAAAGAAAGCTGAGTGCCAGAGAATTGATGCTTTTGAACTGTGGCATTGGAGAAGACTTTTGAGAGTCCCTTGGACTGCAAGGAGATCCAACCAGTCAATCCAAAAGGAAATCAGTCCTGAATATTCATTGGAAGGACTGATGCTGAAGCTGAAGTTCCAATACTTTGGCCACCTGTTGCGAAGAACTAACTCATTGGAAAAGACCCTGTTGCTGGGAAAGATTGAAGGCAGGAGAAGAAGGGGACAAAAGAGGATGAGATGGTTGGATGGCATCCACCGACTCGATAGACATGAGTTTGAGCAAGCTTTGGCAGTTGGTGATGGACAGGGAAGCCTGGCGTGCTGCAGTCCATGGGGTCGCAAAGAGGCAGACACGACTGAGCGACTGAACTGAAGTAAAGTAGTAGAATTGCAAATATGGTTAGAAAACATAGAAGAATTATTTTAAACATTGTTTGAAGCTACTGATAATAGTGCTTTCTCCCATCCCCAAAGATCCACACTTTATGTTTTATTATTTCCTCAAAGCACCCTCCCAACACTCAAGCAAAGGGAGGAAGGGAGAGACAGAGAGACAGAGACAGTGATAGACAGAGATGGACAGAGAGACAACAGTCAAAGCAGCACAGCTGACAGTGCAGGCATCCTCCTCCTCTCTTCTGAATGTCCAGGGCAGCTGTTTCCCTGGTCTCCTTGAAGCTTGAGGCAAAAGCAGTAGACTGATCATGAGTGAGCACACTGCTCAGCAGGTCATCACTGGACTCTTGTTTCTGTCTCATTTGTTCTAAGTACTTAAGAGTCCTCTCTGGAATCACTGTTTTATGTATACAGAGCTTTGGTATATGCGGAAAACTCTCCGAATCTCTTGGATATATTGAAAAACATTGCAAGTTATTCATTATTGTAAAGGAGACTTGCTGAGTAGCCAAGATTTTTAAATGTGTTATTCAGAGCTAATTGTACCCATTCCCTGGGTGTACCCATTCATCCAAACAGCAGAGTTTGATAGCTGTTAAGAGATAAAGAGCTGAGCAGATTGTATGGATCTAGAATTTTTCTAGTTGAAAGACATTCTCATTTGGCAGATGTTTTCCAATATTTTTGGATAACAAAATTGCATATTTAGCTGATATTTTTGGCAACCTAGTGAACTAACTTGGAAGCTCTATATCTCAGGGTTCCAAAACATTGTTTTTGCAGGTACTACTCTTGCTGTTTTACTCTTTCAAACATGTTGCTACATCTGAAAGAGAGCATTATCTCTGAAAAAAACTTGAACAAAATAAAATGTAGAGAGAGATATTATAAAATTTTCTCCTGTCTCCAGACTTTTAATTATTATTTTCCTGAGGGGAAGTTTAAAACGTTGAAGAAAAACATTTGGCTGAAAGATCCATTTGCCCTGCATCAATAATTGAGTTCAACGAGTATTCCAAGGAGAAAAGGAATTCTTACAGCTTAGTTCTTAATGTACTCTGAAGTGGTTATGAATAATACTGCTGACCATCATTTTGTATTAAGACCAAAGAATTTCCGTTACTAAATAGAATAAGTTCAGTACTATTTTTACCTTTCACAACAACTTATTGTTTCTTCTAGGGTTTTCAACCCTGACCCAATTTCAAGCAAGCGTACAAGACTCTGTTGTGAACCTGCTAAGTATGTAACATGGTCCTTGTGTTTTCCAGACTGGAATTAGTTTATGAACAGGAAAGGTCACTCACTGCATTACATAGACTCTTTTCTGATTTTAATGTTTATATTGTGTATTAATTTTTGAATTTTAAATGTATTTAAATAATGATCAAATAATATTTGATGTTAACTTTATGTTTTACTTTATCATATGTAATAAGGTTAATTGTTTTGTGAAACCTGTTTCAGTTGTGTATGTGCATGTATTGTGACTCAAATGTATTTCTTATCATGGGTTTTGGTCAGAAGGGTTCAGGAAGCACTGACCTATAGCGCAAGAGAAAGAGGATTTGATTTGATAAGGCCACAGGGCCCTTAGGGATTCTGTGAATTTGTGTGTGTGTGTGTATTCTATAAAACCGTACCAACGTATACTTTTGCTGTTACTGCTCTTAAACAATCTGTCTTTGTTTTTCCATCCTTCCTGCAAACAATTACTATTGATCACTATATCACGTTGCCTACTAGTATTATGTATGCCTACTTTCCTTGTGTTTATTGCTTCACTTGAACCCAGTTTCTCGCTGCAAACATGGCTGTCTTTCACAGTGCCCTAGACTTCAGTTTGGGTCTCATGTCACTAGGTTCCTTTGCTCCACATAGACTCTTTTCTAATTTTAATGTTTATATTGTATATTAATTTTGGAATTTTAAATGTATTTAAACAATGATCAAATAATATTTGATGTTAACTTTATGTTTTACTTTATTATATGTAATAAGGTTAATTGTTTTGTGAAACCTGTTTCAGCTGTGTGTGTGCATGTTTTGTGACTCAAATGTATTTCTTATCATGGGTTTTGATGAAAACCCACGGTGATAACTTCTTTGCACACCAAGAAGCAAGGTATTTCACCTGCTGGATTAATTGCTAGTTTTCCTATCTTTGACTCCAGTTTGCTTTGTTCACTCTTGTGCCCAGGTTTAGGACACAGATGAACAATCATGTAGGCCAGACCCTCTATGAATCATGTTTCCAACTTCAATTGAATATACTACCATTAATCTATTAATTACTGAGCTTGTTGTTGAACAGCTCTTAAAATTTTTATCCTCAAGTAGATGGGCTTTTTCTCTAAATCTTAATATGGTGGTTGTAATTTTTATAGGTTAAAGTTATATAATATGACCTTAACTAATTTGGCTTGGATTTTGTACTGTGCTGTGCTCTGCTTAGTCGACTGCTCAGTCGTGTCCAACTCCTTGCGACTCCATGGACTGTAGCTTGCCAGGCTCCTCTGTCCATGGGGATTCTCCAGGCAAGAATACTAGAGTGGGTTGTCAGGCCCTTCTCCAGGGGATCCTCCCAACCCAGGATCGAACCCAGGTCTCCTGCATTACAGGTGGATTCTTTACCAGCTGAGCTACCAGGGAAGCCTGGTTTGGGTCTTAAGCATATACAAACCCTGTCTTTTTTCTAGTTCCATAAGAACTGTCATCTTTCTCAAACTCCTGACACCTCTTTTTCCCATGTGACTTAACTTTTCCCTCCCTCTTCCTTGTGCTTATTATGTCCTTCATTAATTGTTTGCTACAGTTTTGAAATACATAGTTTTTCTCCTGAACTTTAAAGCATTGTATTTATTTATTTTTATTGGAATATAATTGCTTTACAATGTTGTATTAATATCTGCTGTACAGTGAAATGAATCAGCTATAAGTATACATATATCCCCTCCCCCGTGGCCCTCCCTCCCATCCCTACCCCTATGCTGCTCATCTAAGTCGTCACAGAGCTCCGAGCTGAGCTCCCTGTGCCATACAGTAGGCTCCCACTGTCTGTCTGACACATGATGTGTATGTATGTCAGTCCTAACCTCCCAGTTCGCTCCAGCCTCCCCTTCCCCCTTTTGTGTCCACATGTCCATTTCTCTACGTCTGCATCTCTGTTTCTGCCCTGGAAATAGGTTTGTCTGTACTGTTTTTCCAGATTCCACGTATAAAAGCGTTGTATTTAAAATTGCTTCTCTTTTTTGACCTTACTCTTCTTCTCATTGACTTTACAATAAATGTTGCGTTCATACTTGACCCCTTTTCTCCCTAATTTTCTCCCTAAGCTTTAGCTGTTATCTCTGTCCTCACTGCCCTATTGGCATTTATTTAATATCCTGTTACCAGATACAAGGACACTTTCTTAGTCTTTATTCTCCTTACCTTTCTTTTCTTTGTAGGACCTTTTCCTTTAATGATTATCCATGATTCATATTTTCCTGGTTCTGTTACCACTCACTACTCTTTTTTCCACTCTTTATTTGATTCTCCTTTTCTTTTCATCTGTGGTCCCTAATAATGATTAATGTTCTCAAAGGTTTAGTCGCTAATTCTTTGCCTTTTAAACCTCTCTGCTTATGTAATGTATATGTAAGTAACTATGTGTCTTCTTGCTTTTTTTCTCCAAGATGTCTATTTTAAACTTTCTTTACTTTCCTTAACCCTTTGACTTTTCTCTCACTTTACTCTCAGCGAATAATTGCACATTGTTATTTCAAAGAGAAAATAGAATCCATTAGGGGGCATGTTAATAAGCATGCAGACCCCAAACTTGTAAATGTACCTGCGTCCTTACCTTTCCTTCCTAATTACCTTCTGTCCCAGTGGAAGAGCTGTCCCTCTTCCTGTCAGATGCTGATTCCTCCAGTTCCTTTTGGAGGTCTGTGCCTTTGGGGTTTGCTCTCTACCTTTATTTCTTCTCTTTTCTACCAACTCCTTCCCACCAGTGTTTAAACAAGCATTTTAAGAAAGGTATTTTCTTTCTTAAAAAAAAAAAAAAAAAAAAAACCTTCCCTGGACCCCACGTTCCTTTCTAGCCACTACTCTGATGTCCACTTGCCTACCTGGATGAACTCCTTGAAAGGGTTTTCTACAGGTGCTGTTTCCATTTGTTCTTTCCCATCAGCTTCTCAGTTCACTGTGCTCTTCCTTCAGTCTTTTCCATGCCACTGAACCTGCTCTTGCGAGTGTAGTAAGGACCAGTAGACACTCAAGTCTTTACCTTATTTAACTTTTGATGGCACACCAGCCACTGTTGACCTTTCTTTTCTGTTTGAAAGGTTTTCTTCTTTTGGCTCCCATGATTCCACATACCCCATGTATTTTTCTCTCTTCTGTTATCTATTTTTATGACTTAAATGGCTATCTGTGATAGAAGAGGTCTGACCCTGAATGTTCTAGAACTGACCTGTTTTGGATTAGTAATGTTTTTGCAGTTTATAAAGCCTAACTCTTAACAGAGTATGGTGATCTATGAAAGTCATTTTAAAAGTAAAATATATATAGTTATTTAGTAATAAAGGATTTGTGACATGATATGGTAAGAAACACATTTATTTTTTAAAACTTAACTATTGTTCTTTTTTATTTCCCACAATGCCTTTTATGAAGTGATTGCTCAGAACGAACAAGTGCTATATGAGTAATTTATATATATATTTTAAAATTAGATAGCCAAAAGAAAATTCAGCCATAGTTCTAATACCCAGAGATAATCACTGTTACATTTTGGTATATATACATATTTATTTTCAATTTTATTTATTTATACATATAGGTGTTTTTTTTTTTGGCCACAACACATGGCTTGTGGAATCTTATTCCCCCACCTGGAATTGAACCCAAGCCTTCTGCATTGAAAGTGTGGAGTTCAAACTACTGGACTACCAGGGAATTTTTAAGTCACTTATGCTACACAGTGTTTTATAACATTCTTCTTTTACTATGAACATGTTATGACTTCATAATATTTAATTATACTAGAGATCTCTTCAAGAAAATTAGAGATATCAAGGGAACATTTCATGCAAAGATGGGCTCAATAAAGGACAGAAATTGTATGGACCTAACAGAAGCAGAAGATATTAAGAAGAGGTGGTAAAAATAAACAGAAGAACTGTACAAAAAAGATCTTCATGACCCAGATAATCACAACGGTGTGATCACTCAACTAGAGCCAGACATCCTAGAATGTGAAGTCACATGGGCCATAGAAAGCATCACTATGAACAAAGCTAGTGGAGGTGATGGAATTCCAGTTGAGCTATTTCAAATCCTGAAAGATGATGCTGTGAAAGTGCTGCGCTCAATATGCCAGCAAATTTGGAAAACTCATCAGTGGCCACAGGACTGGAAAAGGTCAGTTTTCATTCCAATCCCAAAGAAAGGCAATGCCAACGAATGCTCAAACGACTGCACAATTGCACTCATCTCACATGCTAGTAAAGTAATGCTCAAAATTCTCCAAGCCAGGCTTCAGCAATATGTGAACCATGAACTTCCAGATGTTCAAGCTGGTTTTAGAAAAGGCAGAGGAACCAGAGATCAAATAGCCAACATCTGCTGGATCATGGAAAAAGCAAGAGAGTTCCAGAAAAACATCTATTTCTGCTTTATTGACTATGCCAAAGCCTTTGACTGTGTGAATCACAATAAAATGTAGAAAATTCTGAAAGAGATAGGAATACCAGACCACCTGACCTGCCTCGAGAAATCTGTATGCATGTTAGGAAGCAACAGTTAGAACTGGACATGGAACAACAGACTGGTTCCAAATAGGAAAAGGAGTACGTCAAGGCTGTATATTGTCACCCTGCTTATTTAACTTATATGCAGAGTACATCATGAGAAATGCTGGGCTGGAAGAAGCACCAGCTGGAATCAAGACTGCTGGGAGAAATATCAATAACCTCATATGCAGATGACACCACCCTTATGGCAGAAAGTGAAGAACTAAAGAGCCTTTTGATGAAAGTGGAAGAGGAGAGTGGAAAAAGTTGGCTTAAACCTCAACATTCAGAAAACTAAGATCATGTCACCCAGTCCCATCAGTTCAGTTCAGTTCAGTGGCTCAGTCGTGTCCGACTCTTTGCAACCCCATGAATCGCAGCACGCCAGGCCTCCCTGTCCATCACCAACTCCTGGAGTTCACCCAGACTCACATCCATCGAGTCAGTGTTGCCATCCAGCCATCTCATCCTCTGTTGTCCCCTTATCCTCCTGCCCCCAATCCCTCTCAGCATCAGAGTCTTTTCCAATGAGTCAACTCTTCACATGAGGTGGCCAAAGTACTGGAGTTTCAGCTTTAGCATCATTGCTTACAAAGAACACCCAGGACTGATCTCCTTTAGAATGGACTGGTTGGATCTCCTTGCAGTCCAAGGGACTCTCAAGAGTCTTCTCCAACACCACAGTTCAAAAGCATCAATTCTTCGGCATTCAGCCTTCTTCACAGTCCAACTCTCACTTCCATACATGACCGCAGGAAAAACCATAGCCTTGACTAGACGGACCTTTGTTGGCAAAGTAATGTCTCTGCTTTTGAATATGCTATCTAGGTTGGTCATAACTTTCCTTCTAAGGAGTAAGCGTCTTTTAATTTCATGGCTGCAGTCACCATCTGCAGTGATTTTGGAGCCCAAAAAAATAAAGTCTGACAGTGTTTCCACTGTTTCCCCATCTAGTTCCCACGAAGTGATGGGACCAGATGCCATGATCTTAGTTTTCTGAATGTTGAGTTTTAAGCCAACTTTTTCACTCTCCACTTTCACCTTCATCAAGAGGCTTTTTAGTTCCTCTTCACTTTCTGCCATAAGGGTGGTGTCATGGGCATGTCTGAAGTTATTGATATTTCTCCCGGCAATCTTGATTCCAGCTTGTGCTTCTTCCAGCCCAGCATTTCTCATGATGTACTCTGCATATAAGTTAAATAAGCAGGGTGACAATATACAGCCTTAATGTACTCCTTTTCCTATTTGGAACCAGTCTGTTGTTCCATGTCCAGTTCTAACTGTTGCTTCCTGACCTGCATATAGGTTTCTCAAGAGGCAGGTCAGGTGGTCTGGTATTCCCATCTCTTCCAGAATTTTCCACAGTTTATTGTGATCCACATAGTCAAAGGCTTTGGCATAGTCAATAAAGCAGAAATAGATGTTTTTCTGGAACTCTCTTGCTTTTTCCATGATCCAGCGGATGTTGGCAAATTGGTCTCTGGTTCCTCTGCCTTTTCTAAAACCAGCTTGAACAACTGGAAGTTCACGGTTCACATATTGCTGAAGCCTGGCTTGGAGAATTTTGAGCATTACTTTACTAGCGTGTGAGATGAGTGCAATTGTGCAGTCGTTTGAGCATTCGTTGGCATTGCCTTTCTTTGGGATTGGAATGAAAACTGACCTTTTCCTGTCCTGTGGCCACTGCTGAGTTTTCCAAATTTGCTGGCAAATTGAGTGCAGCACTTGCACAGCATCATCTTTTAGGATTTGAAATAGCTCAACTGGAATTCCATCACCTCCACTAGCTTTGTTCGTAGTGATGCTTTCTAAGGCCCACTTGACTTCACATTCCAGGATGTCTGGCTCTAGGTCAGTGATCACACCATTGTGATTATCTGGGTCATGAAGATCTTTTTTGTACAGTTCTTCTGTGTATTCTTGCCACCTCTTCTTAATATCTTCTGCTTCTGTTAGGTCCATACAATTTCTGTCCTTTATTGAGCCCATCTTTGCATGAAATGTTCCCTTGGTATCTCTAATTTTCTTGAAGAGATCTCTAGTCTTTTCCATTCTGTTATTTTCCTCTATTTCTTTGCATTGATCGCTGAAGAAGGCTTTCTTATCTCTTCTTGCTATTCTTTGGAACTCTGCATTCAGATGCTTATATCTTTCCTTTTCTCCTTTGCTTTTTCCTTCTCTTCTTTTCACAGCTGTTTGTAAGGTCTCCTCAGACAGCCATTTTGCTTTTTTGCATTTATTTTCCATGGAGATGGTCTTGATCCCTGTCTCCTGTACAATGTCACGAACCTCATTCCATAGTTCATCAGGCACTCTATCTATCAGATCTAGGCCCTTAAATCTATTTCTCACTTCCACTGTATAATCATAAGGGATTTGATTTAGGTCATACCTGAATGGTCTAGTGGTTTCCCCTACTTTCTTCAATTTAAGTTTGAATTTGCCAATAAGGAGTTCATGATCTGAGCCACAGTCAGCTCCTGGTCTTGTTTTTGTTGACTGTATAGAGCTTCTCCATCTTTGGCTGCAAAGAATATAATCAGTCTGATTTCGGTGTTGACCATCTGGTGAGTCCATGTCTAGAGTCTTCTCTTGTTTTGTTGGAAGAGGGTGTTTGCTATGACCAGTGCATTTTCTTGGCAAAACTCTATTAGTCTTTGCCCTGCTTCATTCCATATTCCAAGGCCAAATTTGCCTGTTACTCCAGGTGTTTCTTGACTGCCTACTTTTGCATTCCAATCCCCTATAATGAAAAGGACATCTTTTTTGGGTGTTAGTTCTAAAAGGTCTTGTAGGTCTTCATAGAACCGTTCAACTTCAGCTTCTTCAGCATTACTGGTTGGGGCATAGACTTGGATTACTGTGATATTGAATGGTTTGCCTTGGAAACGAACAGAGATCATTCTGTCGTTTTTGAGATTGCATCCAAGTACTGCATTACAGACTCTTTTGTTGACCATGATGGCTGCTCCATTTCTTCTGAGGGATTCCTGCCCGCAGTAGTAGATGTAATGGTCATCTGAGTTAAATTCACCCATTCCAGTCCATTTTAGTTCGCTGATTCCTAGAATGTCGTTGTTCGCTCTTGCCATCTCCTGTTTGACCACTTCTAATTTGCCTTGATTCATGGACCTGACATTCCAGGTTCCTATGCAATATTGCTCTTTACAGCATCAGACCTTGTTTCCATCACCAGTCACATCCACAACTGGGTATTCTTTTTGCTTTGGCTCCATCCCTTCATTCTTTCTGGAGTTATTTCTCCACTGATCTCCAGTGGCATATTGGGCACCTACTGACCTGGGGAGTTTCTCTTTCAATATCCTATCATTTTGCCTTTTCATACTGTTCATAGGGTTCTCAAGACAAGAATACTGAAGTGGTTTGCCATTCCCTTCTCCAGTGGACCACATTCTGTCAGATCTCTCCACCATGACCCGCCTGTCTTGGGTGGCCCCACGGGCATGGCTTAGTTTCATTGAGTTAGACAAGGCTGTGGTCCTAGTGTGATTAGATTGACTAGTTTTCTGTGATTATGGTTTCAGTGTGTCTGCTTTCTGATGCCCTCTTGCAACACCTACAGTCTTACTTGGGTTTCTGTTACCTTGGACGTGGGGTATCTCTTCACGACTGCTCCAGCAAATTGTAGCCTGCTCCTTACCTTGGACGAGGGGTATCTCCTCACCGCCGCCCCTTCTGACCTTGAACGTGGAATAGCTCCTCTAGGCCCTACTGCCCCGGCGGAGCCACCACTCCTTGGAGGTGGGGTTGTTTCTCTCGGCAGCAGCCCCTGGCCTCGGGCGTGGTGTAGCTCCTCCCGGCCGCCACCCCTGGCCTGGACGCTGGGTAGCTCCTCTCGGCTGCCTCCTCTTGGGCATGGGGTCCTCCTGGCTTCTGCCCCTGACCTCGGACGTGGGGTAGCTGCAGTGGGCGCAGCCACCCACGCTAAATGCGCCGGGCGTAGCCGCCCGCACTAAACGATATCCATGTTATTACAAGGATAATCAAAAACAATAGTTTTAAAAATATGATCTGATTGTATAAAAAGCACCAATGTGAAGATAATAGAACTTTTGTTGACACAATCAGCCATATACAGAAGTGAGAATATCCAGATGATCATAGAATGATCACTTTCTAACCACCTTCTTCTTCCACTTTGAGGAAGTTAAGAGATCTATCCCACCCACCCCCATTACAGAAAAGGGGACTCTACAGAGTAGAGGTCAGCTGTGTAACATCCAAACTCACATTATTGCAAGGTATTTGCGTGAGTGGGTATGTATAGATATATGTGTATTCTTTTTTAAATAGATATATGTGTATTCTTTTTTAAATTCTATAGAAAAGGAACCATAATTGAGAAATGTTTTTCCCCACTGTTTTGGGGACATCTTTCCATATCTGCACACAAATCTCTACCTTATTCTTTTAATACTTATGTAGTATTTAGTCAGGATGGCCTATGTAATTGAGCAGTTTGTGTATTACACGTAGACACCCAGGTGAGGTGTTGAAGGTCCACATGTCAGTAGTCTTGACTAGCTGCCCCTTCCCAGAGGGTCCTCTCTTCACCCTGCTCTGGCTCTGACGGCCCCCACCATCCCACCCATCAGGCTGGGACCCCCTTGTTCTGCTCCAGCACTGACATTTCACAGAGGCGGCCCCTTTGTGGAGTCATCCCCTGTGCTCTTTGAGAGTCCTGACAGTCCACATTCACCGCCCTCTGGCACAGATGCTTTCCCTGCTCCTACTGCTCTAGTGCTTTGGTGACCTGTCCCGCCATTGTGGCTCCATAGCATCAGGCAGGGAGGCCTAACTCACTCTGTTCCACTTAATGACTTTCAGCTAAATTGTTCAGGAAGAGAGGAAAGAGTGGTGATAATTTTTTATCTTAGTAATAACTTCATTTCTAAATGATATTGTTGGGTCTGAGGGTTAATATATTGCAGAGTTAATACTTTTATGTGTTTTAAATGGTTATTTGAAGAATAGCATTTACATTTAATAACCATGTGAATGCAGTTTTACCCAATGAATGTGTAATTTGATAATGTGATTTGAAAATCTGAGAAATCTGTCTTCTTGTTTTTTAAAAAGCTTTAGTATAAAATGGGAATTTGCATTGTACAGTGGATATGAATGCATGCTTTTAGGAGAGTTTGTTATGTTTCAGTTTTAAACCTTGAAAAGTACATGTTTTTATACAACCCTGAAAAGAAAAGCAGGATACAATAATATATGTACTATAATTGCATCTATATAAAAATATCTTATGAAATAAAACAGGAAGGAAATATACAAAAATATACGAGCAATTATGCTGGATGTGGTAGGCTTATAGATATTTCCCCCTGTTTTCTATATCTTCAAAATTTCTGAAAAGTAACAGTATTACTTTATGACTTTTAAAATCCCTTTTTGAAAAATTGCTTCTTTTTAGTTTTTAGAAATTTGTTTAAACCTTTGAACACTCTAGGAAGTGAGAATTTTGCTTTTATTTTCTAATGTCTTGCTGAGAACTTAACCAAGTTTGAGTTTATGATATAAAAGCTAGGTTATTTTAAGTATTTACAAAGGTGAAAAGTTCTGGGACAGTTATTTCTTACATTAAGATTTTTTAAAGAATAATTAAGTCAAACAGATTAAGATAAAACTTAATTTAGAAGATATACAGATGGTCAACAAGCACATGAAAAGTTGCTTAATATCACTAGTCATAAGGGAAATGCAGGTCAAAACCACAATGAGATACCACCTCATATCAGTTAGAATGGCTGTTATCAAAAAGATAACCAATAATAACTGTTGGCAAGGATGTAGAAAAAAGGGAACCCTTGTGCACTTTTGGTAATAATGTAAATTGGTGCAAACTCTATGAAAAATAGTGTTGAGGATTCTCAAAAATTAAAAATAAAACTACCATCTGATCTAGCAATTCCTCTTCTGGGTATTTTTGTGAAGAAAATGAAAACACTGATTCGAAAAGATATCTTCACTCCCATGTTCATTGCTGCATTGTTTGCAATAATGAAGATATGGAAACAACCAAAATATTCATTGATAGATGAATGGATAAATAAGATGTGGTATATATATACACAGTGGAATATTACTTAGTCATTAATTTAAAAAAGAATGAAATTCTGCCATTTGCAATGTAGATAGATCTTGAGGCATTGTGCTATAAGTGAAGTAAGTCGGACAGAGAAAGAAAAATACTGTGTGATCTCGTTGATATGTGGAATCTAACAGGCAAATAAGCAAAACCCAAGCTCATAGATACAGAGAACAGATTAGTGGTTAGGAGAGAGGGGGATGGTGGGCAAAATGGGTGAAGGGATCAAAGGTACTTACAAACCTACACGTATAAAAAAAAGTGGTGGGAAGATAATGTACAGCGTGAAGACTATAGTTAATAATATTGATTGCATATTTGAAAGTAGCTAAAAGTTCTCATTACAAGAAAAGATTTCTTAAAATATTGTAACTATGTATGTGGGTGGATGTTAACTTGACTTATTGTACTGATCTTTTCACAATGATAGGCATAACGAATCACTGTGTTACGCACCTGAAACTGTTACATGTCAATTATGCTGCAATAAAAAAGAAAAGATAAACTTCATTTAGTTATGCAGTTACTAACATTGCATTAATGTAATGAAATTCTGTAGTTTCATGCTCTTAAAGTTAATTTTATGTGTGTTTTTCCACATGTGGCATTTTGTAAAACTTCCTATTCTATTGAAACATTTGACTGTGGTATACCTAAATGGTTTTTAAAATTTAGCTCTGAGCCAGTTCTTTTCTTACCCACCCCACCCCCGCCCCCAGCCAGGTTTGGCACTTGTCCAGTCCCTGCGAATTCAGGATACATGTTAAAGCACTCTGAGTGGTTATCTGGTTTCAGTTCCTTGGCTTGAGGTGGGCAGGAAGTATCTCCCCCTTTTCCCTCAGGAGGCAGAGAAACACACACCACCTGGTTTCTTTAAAGTCCTCTCTATTGTCCCTTGAAATCCTTATAATTAAAGAATTGAAGTTCATCTCTTATCATCTTGGCAAGTGTAGTGTACTGATGTTAGCAGAGCCAGGTTTTGGCTGCCTACTTGTAAGCCTTGCATTTCTCTTTAGAATAGGGAAGTACTTGACTTCTATTGTTTTGATTTTGGCCTGTGAGGCCCCTGCTGAACAGAGAGGACAGGAAGAGTTGCATTTGACATCCTGTTATATTAGCTGATATTGTTATGTCTACAAAAGCAAGTAATATATAGTCGTTAAATGCACAAGCTTGGGAGTAAAGCAGAACTAAGTTTGTATTACCTTCAGTAACCTTTTAATACTTAACCTGTTCAGTCTCAGCTTCTTCATTGACAAAATAGAGGTGATAATGACTGTCAAGAGTTTTGAAAATTAAATATAATAATGAAAATAGGTACTAAGCACAGTTCTTGACAGATATAGTCACTTAATAAATAATTGATTATCTATATTTAGGGCTTCCCTGGTGGCTCAGATGGTAAAGAATCCCTACAGTGTGGTAGACCTGGGTTCCATCCCTGAGTTGGAAAGATTCCCTGGAGGAGGACATGGCAACCTACTCCAGTGCTCTTGCCTGGAGAATCCCCATGGACAGAGGAGCCTGGTGGGCTACAGTCCATGGGGTCTCAAAGAGTTGGACATGACTAAGTGACTAAGCACAGCATCAATATTTAAAATATTACACTACTATACAAATGTATCTTTTTGTACCACCTGGATTTTTCCTCTATATTTTCTTATTGAAAATATTTAAACAGTGATAATTAGGTTCTACTGCAGATCAAAAATATGTAGGAACTACATTAGACTGAGAGAACTGCTTTGACCTCAGCCATGCAATTAGGGAATATTAAATACCTGCCTGTTAAATTATAGCCTTATTTATGGGAGAGGAACATTGATGTAGATGATGAACCATGTCAGTAGATTATTTAAAAAATATATTTCAAACTTAGATTATATGTTTTCCAGTTTTTCAGATTAACTTTACAAATTTATTTTTCTTGGATAAATTTAGTTGAATATCTTCAAAACACTGGTATTAGTAAAACCTTATAGGTTAACTGTATTACACTAGTCTTTTATTCAATATAATTGTTATTTTTCAGTTCAAGGATGTGATTTAATCTATTTACTAATTAGCATATATAACACTGGTTCTGCAACAAGAAAATTAGTTTTTCTGTAAATCCTGATACAGTCTTGGCTAACCTGGTGTCTCAGTGGTAAAGAACCCATCTTCCAGTTCAGGAGATGTGGGTTCGATCCCCAGAGAAGGAAATGGCAACCCACTGCAGTATTCTTGCCTGGGAAATC
Source organism: Bubalus bubalis (assembly GCF_019923935.1). Lineage (NCBI taxonomy): Eukaryota > Metazoa > Chordata > Mammalia > Artiodactyla > Bovidae > Bubalus > Bubalus bubalis. The sequence goes on from NC_059162.1 coordinate 28,859,974, forward strand.
CCATGGACAGAGAAACCTGGTGGGCTACAGTCCATGGGGTCACCAAAGAGTCAGACACAACTTAGTGCCTGAACAGCAGCAACAACAACAAAAAATCATAGTATAAGAAGCTGGTCTGGGAAGTTAGTTCTTTTCCAACTTTATTTAAGGTCTGTTTCTCCAGGGGCCCATATAGCCTTTTGGGACCAGTACATTTCTGGATAGGGCCTAATTTGCAGTCGTCATACCTTGATTGTCTCTAAACTAGATTACTAACTGGAGCACTAGATTAAGGTCCGGCTGCAATGGAAGTATAGCTACTGTTGTGATTTCTAACCTCCTTGATATTTAGTTCTTCCAAATCACATTCATCTTTTCTTCTGCCTGTAGTGTTTAAATATATCTCCCCTATTATAGACTTCCTTTATGTTTCACTGTCATTCAGGAAAGCCTGAGACCTATCCAGATCTAAATGACCTCTGTGGGCATGTACACCTTTCAAAAACATAGTTCTTGGTGACTGTAGTTAACAATGCTGTTTTAAGAGAGTAGATCTTACATGGTCTCACTAAAAAAAAAAAAAAAAAGAGGTTATGTGAGGTAATGAATATGTTAACCAAACTTATTGTGCTGATAGTTTCACAGTCTATATATGTGTATATATACTATGTATGTATCCAGTCATCATGTTATACATCTTAAACTTATACAGTGCTTTATGTCAGTTATATCTCAATAAACCGGGGGGGCGGGGGGGGGGGGGACAGTTATTTGCTTCTCCTGACTGATCTTACTTGATTTTCAAAGGGAAGAGTGTTTATATTCTCTAGTCATAGAATTTGGAGCCACCTGGTTACTTTAGCAGACCTCTAAATATCCTCGGGTTCCTTTGTAAAATGGTAAGCATTAAAGCTAATGCATATATAAGTTGAAATATCTTACTCTATACTCAAGGTCTTCTAGGGGTGTGTAAGATGATATATTAGGATGTGAAAAGAGCATTCGAGTTGTTACATTTGATTTCACCTTAAAAAGTAGTCAGTTAAAAAAGAAAAATGTAGTAAGTTAGGCTTTGTCAAATATTTAATATACAGGTTGACACTGCTGCGTCCAGTCTTATCAGATTTCATCTAAGGCATTAATCCCGAGGGGAAAATGGTCATTCTCCAACAAAAAGGACTTGACAGTGACATCCTTACTTGTCTTTTAGCTATTGTTCACTTTTAGTTATTGCAAATAATAATGGTCGTATGTGTCCAGTTTATATATGTTTAAATATTTATATATGGAGAAGGCAATGGCAACCCACTCCAGTACTCTTGCCTGGAAAATCCCATGGACGGAGGAGCCTGGTGGGCTGCAGTCCATGGGGTCGCTACAAGTCGGATGCGACTGAGCGACTTCACTCTCACTTTTCACTTTTCTGCATTGGAGAAGGAAATGGCAACCCGCTCCAGTGTTCTTGCCTGGAGAATCCCAGGGACGGGGGAGCCTCGTGGGCTGACATCTATGGGGTCACACAGAGTCAGCCACGACTGAAGTGACTTAGCAGCAAGTGGATTTAGAAATTATATTTTAAATGATAGGGTCCTTATAGTCCTTGAACATAGGAAGAACATTGGCATGAAGTTGCCAGACTTAAAATGTCACACAATTTTCCTTTACCATAAGAAGGATTCAGAAATTGTTGGTTTTCTGTGATAAGTCATAATCAGCAAAAAAATTGAATATAAACACATTTAATGTCTTCCTTAAAGACAAAAGTTAATAATCACTGAGAAATCATTTGTTTTCTAAAGAAACTCATGAAATTTAGAGAGGGAATTTTGATCATTGAGAATATTCCCATTGCTATTTATTGTTGCCCAAGACAAAGTACGTGTGTCATCTGTAAAACTTCCATATCTGTACACTTAGCATGCTTGGAAACAATTTTCTAGTCTGTTTTGAAATCTTTCAAAGTAGTCTTGGGATTTTTAATCAGTTTCTTAAAAGTTTAAATAGTGTAATACTGTCCAATGCAAGTATAGTTGACAAACATTGGATAAGATGGAGGTCACTAATCAGATTTCAATAAAACCCTCTCTTAATTGGTGAATGAAATTGACCGATGAGTATTTTGATTCTGTCCATGAAGCTCTTCTTTCATTGACTCTATGTATTGTGGGGAGTTAATCCTATTCAATTACTGTTTATGTAATTTATGTTAGTCAGATCAGGCTGCCATAACAGTACCACAGGCTGAATGGCTTAAACAGCAAAAATTTATCATCTCATGCTTTTGGAGGCTAGAAGTCTGAGATTAAGGTGTTGGCATGGACGGTTTTTTCTGAGGCCTCTCTCCTTGGCTTTAAATCAGTAAATGCCTTCTCCCTGTGTCTTCATAGAATCTTCTCTCTGTCTGTGACCACATTTTCTTTACTTATAAAGATACCAGTCATATTGGATAAAGGCCCACCCTAGTGACTTCATTTTAACTTTACTACCTTTTTAAAGGCTCTCTTTCCAAATATAGTCATATTCTGAGGTATTAGGGGTTGGAATGTCAGCATGTGAATTTGAACATAATTCAGCTCATAATACCCTTAGAACCAGGAACTGAAATAAACTGAATTTAGAACTAGATCTTTGGATTGCTGTTTCAAGGCAAAATCATCATGTTTAATCACATTGCTTTTACTAATATTTGTAATTAATCATATTTTAGTCATATGGTTATTTTACCCTCCTTTTACATATTTAATTTAACATGATTTTTTAAATACCTCATGCTTTTAAAGTTTTTATTTTTATGTTTATAATATGCATGATGTGGTTATAGTTGTGTATATCTATAATTTATAACATAAATCATTCTTTCTTGTTCATAGGGGTTTAGAATAGAAATTTAGAGACCCCTGACTTAGATATTGCCCTCTTTAAAATGTCTATCACGAAGGTAGTATGTTACATGTTATTAAAGATAGCAAGGGTTTTGGGGTTCAAATTCTACTTTTCCTACTTAACAGTAACATACGCTGTGCTGTGCTTAGTCCCTCATTCATGTCTGACTCTTTGTGGGTCCATGGACGGTAGCCCACCAGGCTTCTCTGTCTGTGGGGGTTCTCCAGGGAAGAAAACTGGATTGGGTTGCCATGCCCTCTTCCAGGGGATCTTCCGAACCCAGGTCTCCCACATTGCGGGCAGGTTCTTTACCATTTGAGCCACCAGGGAAACCCAAGAATACTGGAGTGGGTAGCCTATTCCTTCTCCAGGGGATCGTCCTGACCCAGGAATCAAACTGGGGTCTCCTGCATTGCAGATTCTTTACCAGCTGAGCTACCAGAGAAGCCCCTATAATAACATATATGAGCTTAAAAAGTTATCTAACCTTCTAAGCCTCAGTTTCTTCATCTAGAAAAGATATCTTCCTCTAAGTTTTATTGTAAGGATTAAATGAGATTATACATGTCGTCCTGGCAAATAGGAAATGTACAAAAAAGTCTTTATTGTAATGCTTATAATTATTTAAGTAACTTGTTTTGGTATTATTCATTTATCTTTAAGAGCTTCCCTGGTGGCTTAGTAGTAAAGAATCTGCCTGCAAAGCAGGAGCTGCAGGAGACATGGATTCGATCCCTGGGTGGGGAAGACTGCCTGGAGAGGGCATGGCAACACACTCCAGTGTCTTGCTGAAGAATCCCATGGACAGGGAAGCTGGCAGGCTACAGTCCACAGGGTTGCAAAGAGTCGGACACAACTGAAGCAACTTAGCACGTGTGCACATTTATCTTTAAAGTATTCTAAGATGTTTTTGTATCTATGAATGGGGCAATTTCAAATCATTAGAGGCCCTTAAAGTAATAGGCACTGCTAATTTTCATAAACCTTTCCTTATTATATATTCTTATAGTCAGGATTTAGTCATTCATTTAAGTATTTACTGAGGGGTTACTGTCTGGAGCATAGTCTTCTAGGTGCTGCAATGCAGTAGTGAAAAAGCTTATGTTCCAATAGGGGAGACAAACAAGTAAACAAATAACAATTTCAGTTGAGCGATAAGCTGTATGGAGAAAATATAGCAGGGTGAAGGCATAGAGAAATATGTGGGGAAGGAAGCCTCTGAGATAAGATGGACATGGAATATGAAAACTGAGTAAAAATTGAAAAATGAGAAAGGGAGAAATGACAGTGACGTGGATTAATGTGATAGCAGTGAAGATGGTAAATGGTTAGAGTTACAGATATGTTTGAAGGAGGAGCCAATAAGAGTTACCATTTGTCCTAGTAAGTTTGGGCCGCTGTATAGCAAAAATTCCGTAGACTGGGTGGCTTGAACAACAAAATTTTAGTTCTCAAAATTCTAGAGGCTTGGAATCCCAAGATCAAGATACCATCCTATCCAGTTCCTGGTGAGGGTCCTCTTCCTGGTTTGCAGATGGCTGTCTTCTCATTGAAACCTCCCAGAGTGGAGAGAGAGATCGTCTTTATTGTGTCTCTTTTTGTAAAGACACTAATCTCATTCATGAGGGCTTCAACCTCATAATTACCTCCCAAAGTCCCACCTCCAAATACTGTCATAATGGCAGTTAGGGCTTCAACATATGAATTTGAAAAGTGAAAGCGCTCAGTCGTATCCAACTCTTTGCGACCCCATGGTCTATACAGTCCATGGAATACTCCAGGCCAGGTTACTGGAGTGGGTAGCCTTTCCCTTCTCCAGGGGATCTTCCCCAACCTAGGGATCGAACCCAGGTTTCCTGCATTGCAGGCAGATTCTTTACCAGCTGAGTCACAAGGGAAGCCCAAGAATACTTGAGTGGGTAGCCCATCCCTTCTCCAGGGATCTTCCCCACCCAGGAATGGAACCCAGGTCTCCTGCATTGCAGGTGGATTCTTTACCAACTGAGCTATCAGGGAAGTCCTATGAATTGGGGGGAAACATAAACATTCATCATTGGGTTAGTTATAGGGATAACCCCTAAGGTCACACAGCTGTGGCAAGTTAAACCTCCAGTTGTACCCAGTAAAATCAGTGAACAGCAAAGAAGAATTATAATCATTTGGAAATTTTTTGAGTAACGTGGATAACCAACTATATAACAGTATCCCAAAGTTAATATTATTCTAAGTCTTTGGATTGTGCCTCAAAATTCTGAATATAATCTGCATCAAATCAACTATCATTTTTTATTCTTTCAGTTTAGAAAAACCTCAAAAATTCACATGACAGATGTCTCAACAGAGTTTATAGAATTGTTAAAATTCAGTTTTTTTGAAGAATCATATTTCTTGCTTTGTAGTTATGCAGAATAACTACTGGACATGTTTATGTTGTCTATTATTAGTAATATTGGGGTTTTTTACATTTCTTTGCTATTTTGGGAGTCACTTTTAGTTACCTATAAGGCTGTTTCCTCTGATAGCAGTGAGATAAAAGGCTAATATCTCCACCCTCCCAACAAAAAAAAAGGCTGATATCCTGTATGTGCTTGCTTTGAAGATTTGTTTTTCAAGAAACACCAAAATGGTAAAAGTTTTGAAAGGCAGAAGCCAGCCTGACACTTGATTTTTTTTCCTTTGTTGCTTTATTCCTTTATCATTTGCTTTAAAATATTTTTTGCTAAATTTAATGACAAATTTTAAGCAAGTTTTTTTCCTGTGGGTTTTACTAAAAGTTTATCCTGAGGCTTTACAGATTAAATGCTATATTAATATTTAATTAAATATGTTTTATAGAAATTTAAAAAAGCAAATACCATGAGCAGTTCAAATTCCTACCCATCCTCCTGAGCAAATTTTATTATGTTCAGTTTTCTCTGATGCATGTCTTAGCATCCTCTGCTGTAAAAAGTACAAGAGTGACTTTCTGAGATTAAAGACATTAGGTCTTTCAAGACAGCATTGCAGGAGCTTCTCTGATGGTCCAGTGGTTAATAATCTGCCTGCCAGTGCAGAGGATGTCCGTTTGATCCCTGGTCCAGGAAGATCCCACAAGCCGTGAGGCAACACAACTACTGTTGTACTGTAGGTAAGCCTGTGCACCACAACTACTGAGCCCACATGCCATAAACAAATAAATCTTTAAAAAAAAAAAAAAGACAGTGTTGCAGAAGCATTTGCTCCTCTTGGCTGTTAATGCTATCTCTCTTTTCATTTTCATCCCTGAGTTTCTTTTTTTTTCTAAATATACCCAGGAAGAATGACTCTAAAATATTAAGATTCTTGAGGTCATGGACCAGTATAAAGAAGTATTTGTTGTAAGGAGTATTCAGTATTGGGAAACAATTACAGAATACCGTTAAGTGTAATGGGAGCACACAGAAAGAGGGATTAACTCTGGGTAAAGGGCTAAGGAATATCTCACAGGAAAAGTTTTGAACTGGTCTTAAAAGTACATTGTATGTTCATGAAGTAATTAATAGTGTGAGATGAGTGCAATTGTGCGGTAGTTTGAGCATTCGTTGGCATTGCCTTTCTTTGGGATTGGAATGAAAACTGACCTTTTCCAGTCCTGTGGCCGCTGCTGAGTTTTCCAAATTTGCTGGCATATTGAGTGCAGCACTTCCACAGCATCATCTTTCAAGATTTGAAATAGCTCAACTGGAATTCCATCACCTCCACTAGCTTTGTTCGTAGTGATGCTTTCTAAGGCCCGCTTGACTACTAGTAAAGTAATGCTCAAAATTCTCCAAGCCAGGCTTCAGCAATACGTGTACTGTGAAATTCCAGATGTTCAAGCTGGTTTTAGAAAAGGCAGAGGAACCAGAGATCAAATTGTCAACATCCGCTGGATCATCAAAAAAGCAAGAGAGTTCCAGAAAAACATCTATTTCTGCTGCATTGACTATGCCAAAGCCTTTGACTGTGTAGATCACAATAAACTGTGGGAAATTCTTCAAGAGTTGGGAATACCAGACCACCTGACCTGCCTCTTGAGAAACCTATATGCAGGTCAGGAAGCAACAGTTAGAACTGGACATGGAACAACAGACTGGTTCCAAATAGGAAAAGGAGTACGTCAAGGCTGTATACTGTCACCCTGCTTATTTAACTTATATGCAGAGTACATCATGAGAAACACTGGACTGGAAGAAACACAAGCTGGAATCAAGATTGGCAGGAGAAATATCAATAACCTCAGATATGCAGATGACACCACCCTTATGGCAGAAAGTGAAGAAGAACTAAAAAGCCTCTTGATGAAAGTGAAAGAGGAGAGTGAAAAAGTTGGCTTAAAGCTCAACATTCAGAAAATGAAGATCATGGCATCTGGTCCCATCACTTCATGGGAAATAAATGGGGAAACAGTGTCAGACTTTATTTTTTTGGGCTCCAAAATCACTGCAGATGGTGACTGCAGCCATGAAATTAAAAGATGCTTACTCCTTGGAAGGAAAGTTATGTCCAGCCTAGATAGCATATTCAAAAGCAGAGACATTGCCAAGGAAGATCTGTCTAGTCAAGGCTATGGTTTTTCCAGTGGTCATGTATGGATGTGAGAGTTGGACTGTGAAGAAGGCTGAGTGCCGAAGAATTGATGCTTTTGAACTGTGGTGTTGGAGAAGACTCTTGAGAGTCCCTTGAACTGCAAGGAGATCCAACCAGTCCATTCTAAAGGAGATCTGTCCTGGGTGTTCTTTGGAAGGACTGATGCTAAAGCTGAAACTCCAGTACTTTGGCCACCTCATGTGAAGAGTTGACTCATTGAAAAGACTCTGATGCTGGGAAGTATTGGGGGAAGGAGGATAAGGGGACGACAGAGGATGAGATGGCTGGATGGCATCACAGATTCAATGGACATGAGTTTGAGTGAACTCCGGGAGTTGGTGATGGACAGGGAGGCCTGGCGTGCTGCGATTCATGGGGTCGCAAAGAGTCGGACACAACTGAGTGACTGAACTGAACTGAATGGTGATAAAAATGAAGAGAGGTGGAGGGGAGAAAAAGAAATGAAGAGACTCATTCAGGAGGTTAGGTTGACGAGGCTATGTACTGATTCCCATACACATACAATATTTAAGTAAGTTATGACAGTAATGTCATAGGCTTTATTGCATACTTTGTGCAAGATATTTTATATTAATATATTCTTTCATTTTATCCTTCCAATAACTGATGGTAAGTCTTATTCCTTTATTATAGACTAAGGCTGGATTGGTTAAGAGTACAAGGCCATACCACAGAGTAAATTGTAGAGAATTTAAATCCAGATGTCTTCCTCCAAAGCCTGCCTTCTTTGTACCATAAGCCATGATGCTGCCCATATAAATTAAATATTGTAGTCTCCATATACATATATGACATTTCTGTGGTTTATTTCATTGATTGCTGAGTTAAAAGCTATTTATTCTCTTGACCAGGAATAGCTTTCCTACATTGAGAGAATATGCTTGGCTTTTTCTCCCACCCTTAAAAAAGAGATTTTGAAAAGATTTTTATTAAGGAAGCAAAATATAAAAAGAGCATATTTTCTCTCCAGAATCTTTCTTTGCACTCTTAACCTAATAATAGGAATCAGTAACAACAAATTGAATTACAATACATAGGTCCAGACTGGATTTAATTGAAAAATCAAAGACTTTATTATTAAAATATCTGAATGTGTTCAGATATATTAAAATATCTGAACAGTCTTCTCTAACAGCAGTTGCCTATTATGATAATTTTGAGTTTTATGTATTTTTACAGGGACTTATTTTGTCTGTGTTGATACATAAAAGCCTTTGGGTTTCTGAAAAGTTTGAATACCTGAAGTTGATCTAGCACTAGACTGTTCTTTTTGCACATTGATGTCCTAATATCCTTTTTCTAAACTTGTGCTTTATTCTGAGGCAGACTTCAATGTCTCTAGAGAAGAAACTTTCCAAAAACATGATAAATACATTTGTAAACTATTAGGAACACATACACATCTGAAATAAACATATCTGAAGCGATATTTTTCCTTATTCACATGCAGTGTATTCTGATTTTTTCTATTTTGTACTATTCTATTTCATTAAAAACATTTTATGACTTTCTCTTCTAATTAGGTTTAGAAGGACTCAGAAAACATTTGCTCCCATAGTAGCAAGAAAATCTTGGACAAAATAAAAATCACGTATTTCTCTGGGGCTTCCCTGCTGGCTCATATGGTAAAGAATCTTCCTGTAATGCAAGAGACCTGGGTTTGACTGCTGGGTCAGGAAGATCCCCTGGAGAAGGGAATGGCTATCCACTCCAGTATTCTTGCCTGGAGAATTCTGTGGACAGAAGAGCCTGGTGGGCTACAGTCCATGGGGTTGTGAAGAGTTGGACATGACTGAGTGGCTAACATAGATAGAGAAGTGCATAAAGAAACTTCAGTGAACTGAATTCCAAAATGAATTGTTTATAAGTGAGTGGAAAGCCACAGCAACTTTCATACCTGGGGACAAGCATGTGGTTTGGATATTGGAACCCTGACACAGATGGTAAGGCTTTACAGAGTCAGGGGGAAATCTGCCAAGCCTTAGTAAACTGTATGGACTCTTGGAATTGGAATGTGGATTGGAATTTGGAGAATCCCAAATGCAACAATAAACCAGGTGGCCCAACACTTATCTGCTGTGTCTGCCATCTTCACATTTTTACTAAGAAAGCAGCATTGCAGGTGAGTGTGGGAGGCATGGAGAAATTGTGCATTGATGCTCTGCCAGATTTGAGTCCAAAGGTGAACCAAAAATACCTAAAACTATAACCAGCAAGAAAAGCAGATAGAAAACACCAACTCAAAATCTGAGAATCTCTACAGACCTCAAGCAAGATAAATATAACTGAAACAACACTTGGGCCAGATTGCTGAAAAGCAAAGATAAAGAGTAAATCTTATAAGAAGTTAGGAAAAAGCTATATTATGTACAGGGAAACTAACATAAGAATGGCTGCAAAATTCTCATTCTGTAGAAACAATGCTGACTGCAAGTCAGAAGAATGATAACTAAACTAAAGAAAAATACTATCAACCTAGAATTTTGTATCCAGCAAAATTATCCTTCTAAAAAATGAAGGTGAAATAAAGTTATTTTAGATTAATAAAAGAGGAGGAAATTTGTTCACCACCGTACTGAACTACAAGAAATATTAAAGGAACTACATGAAGATCAGTGGTAAATCAGAATTTATAGATGAGAAAACTGAAGCCCCAAAAGGTAAAGTCACACAGCTCTGGTCACACAGCCAATTAAGTTACAGGGTTAGGACTGTACTCTATTTCTTCTGATTTCAACAAACTCTTTGTTTGGGGAACAGTGTAATATACTGAGTGGGAAAAGCAAATGACTTTGGGGTAGGCACATACAGGTCTGAATCCTAGCTCCTCCAGCTGTTGAAACCCTGGACTGTTGAGAAAATCACTCATCTCTACTTTTCAAATGGAAAGTATGCAGAGAGCAATTAATATCTACTTCATATGGTTGAGAGGAGCACTGTAATTATTAAAGGACCTTGTACACTGTAGGCATAAAATGAATCTTAATCTCTTCACCTCTTTGTAATATGATACCTTTTTGAAAAATCAGTAGAGGTTGTTTTTGGGTGGGGGAGGGAATCATCTTTCTCAGAGATTTTATCTTTAGCTTTATCTCTACTGAAATAAGCCATCCTTATGACATCAGTTCAGTTGTGATTCTGTTTTCATTTGGCTGTGTTCCTTCTAGTGTCTGAGTAGTTAGAATCTTTTTGGCATCCATTTTCTTCAGATAGCAGTAGTCATTCTGGCATTACACCTGAAACTGGTATTTAAAAAATAGGCATCTATACCTAAGCCCCCTCTTTTGTTCGGACAAAGGAATAGCTAAAAGCTTAACGGAAGTTTTGCAGTGAATAGTGTAGTATTATTGGGAGCCAAATGCATTTATGAGAAAGAAATGTCAGATTATTGCAATGTTTAAGAATACAGTTGTATGACAACTCGTTTTAGATTTCCTGACCAGTCTGTTGTTCAGAGAAAAGTAATACTGATCCTACAGAATTTAGGCTTGAATACAAAGAGTGATTTTTATTTATAGTTATTAACATATCTTATTCATCATACATTCACTGTTTCCAAAAGGTCTAAGATTCATTACACATGGGTTTGCAATTCATTACAAATATGGGCCCTTATGAAGTAGAGAACTTCCTTTGCATCCAAGTAGTAAGCCTTATGTGAAAATTGAATAGAAGATTATTTTAGTGAAAGTTAAATTGTCCCTAAATTGAAATTCATTGTATTCGGGTTTTGTTTACTTTAGTAACAGATTTAACACTGTTTAATTCAAAGATTCTCACTTCATTATTAAGGATAAAGAAGATCAGTAACACCTGTTTTGAGGGGCATTAACTTCAAAGAGGAGAACTTTTGTTTTTAAATTTGATATTGGCAGTGTTTTCCCCTAAAATATTCAGATTCAAGAGGTTAAATCTTGTTGGCTTTTTTTTTTTTTCTGGAATGGCATACAATTAGAGAGCTCAGTGTCTCTGGCTTTGACAAGGGAAAAACAGGTTGAAATGAACTGAACTGTCAAGTTTTCAATAATAGCTGTGATATAGAAGAAAACCTTGGACTTTGTGACCTGGGCAATTCATTTATCTTCTCTGAGCACTAGTATCCTCACCTACAAAAATGTGCCCAATAATATAATAATCAAGATTGTTATGAGGAGGAAAGGAGATAGGCTAACTGAAACTGCTTTGTAACTGAACTACTATGCAAATTAATTTTGAAGTAAATGACATGTCTTATCTTTTTTTTTTTAACTTTTTATTTTGTATTGAGGTATAGCCAATTAACAATGCTGTGATAGTTTCAGGGAACAGTGAACGGACTGTTCACATACATATATATGTATCCATTCTCCCCCAAACTCCCCTTCCATCCAGGCTGCTGCATAACATGAAGCAAAGTTCCATGTGCTATACAGTCGGTCCTTGTTGGTTATCCATTTTAAATATAGCAGTGTGTACATGTCCATCCCAAACTCCCTAATTCTCCCTTCACTCCATCCCTCCCACCAGCAACCGTAACTTCATTCCCTAAGTCTGTGAGTCTCTTTCTGTTTTGTAAGTCAGTTCATCTGTATCATTTCTTTTTAGATTCCACATAGAAGGGATGTCATACATATTTCTGAAGTAAATGACATGTTTTAAATGTTTTAAAAGTCAGGATGATTTTTCTCATTCAAATTAAGAGCAAAAATTCATAGGATTTTCAGTGTACTAAATTTTTTTCACATTTAAAAACTAACTTCACTGAGATAAAATTTCAAACAGTAAAATATACCCATTTTATAACACGTATAAGATCAGTAGCTTTGACAGATGTATACAGCTGTATAACTACTATCCCAATCAAGATGTGTAATATTTCCATCACTCCACAAAGTTCCCTTATATGTCTCTGTGGTTAGTTCTTACCCTCCTGGCCCTAAGCAACCACTGATCTGCTTTATTTCATAATAGATTAGTTTCGCCTGTTCTTGAATTTCATATGAATGGAATCATACTGTATGGACTCTTTCGTTGATGAATAATGCTTTTGAGAGACATCCAAGTTATTGCTCATACCGTTAGTTCTTTTTAATTGATGAGTAATACCCTATTGTATGATTATATCACAGTTTGTGTATTCACTTAATGACCTTTTGGTTGTTTCCAGTTTGGGACTAGCATGAATACAGCTGCTATGAATATTCATGTAAAAGTATTAATATTTGTGTTAACATATTTTCCTTTCATATGAAATGCCTAAGTGAGATTGTTATAGAGCCTGGTTTTTGGACCCTTTAATCAATAGAGAAGTTGATGAGAGGCCAGATAAGAAATTCCGACAAGGCTTTAATGGTCCTCACACAAGGAAACAATGAAACAAGTAACAGGTTTCCTTGCTTGCTCCCTGAGGTTGGGGGATGGGGTTAGGGAGTGAGCTGGTCCCTTAAGTAGGATGAGGGTAGGGGTGGCTTCGGTGGTCTGCCCACCCCTTTGGTGATGCATTGTGTAGCGATCATGCCCTGTACCTTGCTTTTGCTCCCAGCACCTTGGATGTGGCAGTTACATATTTGCTCACTTTGTATCTTGTTCATTTTTTAACCCAACTGCTTATGCACACAATTATTTTTAGTTCCTTATAATTTCTTTGTATTCTGTTGCTCTAGGAGACATTTTTCCAGTCCTAAGGACTGCAGCAGTGTCCCAGGTCCCAGCCCCCAGCCTGTCTGATAATTATCTCATATGGCACTCATTGGGCTTCCCAGGAGGCACAGTGGTAAAGAATCCACCTGCCAGTGCGGGAGATGCAAGAGACATGGATTCGATCCCTGGGTGGGGAAGATCCCCTGGAGTATGAAATGGCAACCCACTCCAGTATTCTTGCCTGGAAAATTCTGTGGATAGAGGAGCCTGGTGAGCTACAGTCCATGGGGTCACAAAGAGTCAGACATGACTGAGTGGCTGAGTGCGCACACACACACACAAGGCAATCATGTTAATTAGTAATGTTATAAGCAACTGCCATGGACGGAGGAGCCTGGTAGGCTGCAGTCCATGGGGTCGCTAAGAGTCAGACACGACTGAGCGACTTCACTTTCACTCTTCACTTTCATGCATTGGAGAAGGAAATGGCAACCCACTCCAGTGTTCTTGCCTGGAGAATCCCAGGGACGGGGGAGCCTGGTGGGCTGCTGTCTATGGGGTCGCACAGAGTCGGACACGACTGAAGCGACTTAGCAGCAGCAGCAAGCAACTGCCAGACTGTTTTCCAAATAGCTGTACCATATTACACCAGCAGTGTTAGAGTTACATGAGCTCCGATATTTGGCACTGCAGTTCTTTTTAATTTCAGTGATTCTAATGGGTATGCAGTGCTATCTTGTGTTTTAATTTGCACATTTTTGATGACTAACGACAGTGTACATTTTTCAGGTGCTTTATTGTACTTACTGGCTACTCCTAAAATCTTTTGTAAAGTGTCTGTTCATATCTGATGCACATTTTAATTGAGTGAGTTATTCATTTGTTATAGTTCTTTATATAATGAATTTAAATCTTTGTCAGATGTATGTATTGTGTATAACACGTCTCACTGTGGTTTGCCATTTCATTTTTAAAACATCTTTTGAAGAGCAGAAGATCTTCATTTTGATTAAATCCATTTTAGCAAGTTTTTCCTTTATGGCTAGTACTTTCTGTATTCTAAGAAATCGCTTCCCTTCCTAAAGTTAACAGAGATTTTTTTTTTCCTGTTTTTTCTTCTAGAAGGTTTATAGATTTATCTCTTAGGCTTAGGTTTATGATACAGTAATCCTTCCCTATCTGTGGTTTCAATTTCTGCGATTTCAGTTACAGTCAATTGTGATCCAAAATACCAAATAGAAAATTCCAGAAATAAACAGTTTATAATTTGAAAACTGCATGCTGATCTGAGTAGCATGACGAAATCTCCCACCATTTTGCTCTGTCCTTCAGGGAACATGAATAATCCTTTTGTCCAGAGAATCCACGCTATTTCTGCTACCCACCTATTATAGGACAAAACAATATATATGGGGTTTGGTATTATCAGCCATTTCAGCATCCACTGGAGTGTGTCCTTCATGGATAGGGAGGGGACTCCTGTACATTTCAAGTTAATTTTGGTACATGGTGTGGGTAAGGGTTGAGATTCATTTTTTCCATATGAATATCCATTTGTCCCAGTGCCACAGATTACTCCTTTCCAGTTCTGTGGAAGTCAATTGTCTGTATACATGTGGGTCTATTTCTGGGTTCTGTACTGTTCTATTGATCCATTTATCTCTGCTTTCACTGGTACACATAGTCTTGATTACCACAGCTTTATAATGCCTTGAAAGCACTTTGTTATTTTTGAAAATTATTTAAGCTATTCTAGGTCATTTGAATTTCCATATATATTTGAAAATCAACTTGTCAGTTTCTACTACAAAGCCTGCTATGAATTTGATTAGGATTGTGTTGAATCTGCCTCTCAATTTTGAGAGACTCAGACATCGTAACAAAATCAAAGCATTTAGTTCATTAATGTGGTATATCTCTTTTTAAAATTATTATTTAATTTTTCTCAGCAGTATCTTGTACTTTTCAGTGTGTAAGTCTTTTACTTCTAAGTATTTATCTCCTATTTTTCATGCTGTTATAAATGTTATTTTAAATTTTATTTTTCAGCACTCTCAGTATCTATGCTGCTGCTGCTAGTAAGTCGTTTCAGTCATGTCCGACTCTGTACGACCCCATGGATGGTAGCCCACCAGGCTCTATAAGTACAATTAAATCTCAGTATCTATAAGTACAATTAAATCTTAAATACTGACCATGTATCCTGAAAAGCGAAAGTGAAGTCATTCAGTCATGTCTGACTCTTTGCAACCCCATGGACTGTAGCCTAACAGGCTCCTCTGTCCATGGGATTTTCCAGGCAAGAGTACTGGAGTGGGTTACCATTTCCTTCTCCAGGGAATCTTCCCAACCCAGGGATTGAACCTGTGTCCTCCCACATTGTAGGCAGACGCTTTTACTGTCTGAGCCACCAGGAAAGTCACCTGAGACCTTGCTAAATTCTCTCATGAATTCTACTAGCTTATAATAGTGGATTTCTTGGGATTGACTAAATATATCATCATGTTTGCCCAAAAAATGTTTTACTTCTTTTCCAAACTTAAAAAAAATTTTTTCTTGCCTTATGGCATTGATTAAGACTTTTCATACAGGGTTGAATAAAAGTGGGGAAAAAAAACATTGTTGCCTTTTTCCCAGTCTTAAGGGAAAGGTGTTCAGTCTTTTACCACTTAGTATGATATTACCAGTTGTTTTTTTCATAGATGCCCTTTATCACATTGTAGAAATTTAATTACTCATTTTCTAAAGAGTTCTTTTTTTTTACAATTATGGATGGGTAAGAATTTTTTCAAATGCTTTTTCTGCATCTGTTTGTTTTAATTGAGATATAGTTGGTATATAATATATTAATTTCAAGTGTGAAACTGATTCAGAATTTTTATACATTATACTCCATTTATGCTTATTATGGAATATTGCCTATATTCTCTGTACTGTGCAATATAACCTTGTAGCTTATTTATTTTATACATAGCACTTTATGCCTCCTAATTACCTCCCTTTATTTTGCCCCTCCTTCTTCCATCTCCCTCCTGATGTTTTCTATATCTGTGAGTTTGTTTCTGTTTTGTTAGATTCATTCGTTTCAGATTTTAGATTCTGCCTGTAAAGGATAGCATATAGTATTTGTCTTTCTCTGTTAGACTTATTTCACTAAGCATAATACCCTCCAAGCCCATCCATGTTGTTACAGATGGCAAATTTTGTTCTTTTTATGACTGAGTAGTACTCCATTGACTTCCCTGGTGGTTCAGACGGTAAAGCGTCTGCCTACAATGCGGGAGACCTGGGTTCGATCCCTGGGTCGGGAAGATCCCCTGGAGAAGGAAATGGCAGCCCACTCCAGTACTCTTGTCTGGAGAATCCCATGGATGGAGGAGCCTGGTGGGCTGTAGTCCATGGGGTCGCAAAGAGTCGGACATGACTGAGCGACTTCACTACTACTACTTCACTAGTACTCCACTGGGGGAAGGCGATGGCACCCCACTCCAGTACTCTTGCCTGGAAAATCCTATGGGCGGAGGAGCCTGGCAGGCTGCAGTCCATGGGGTCACAGAGTTGGACACGACTGAGCGATTTCACTTTCACTTTTCACTTTCATGCATTGGAGAAGGAAATGGCAACCCACTCCAGTGTTCTTGCCTGGAGAATCCCAGGGACGGGGGAGCTCGGTGGGCTGCCATCTATGAGGTCGCGCAGAGTCGGAGACGACTGAAGCGACTTAGCAGCAGCAGCAGCAAGTATAGAGGTATTCAGAATTCCTAGATCTTACTTCAGTTTTGTCACTTTGTTTCTTTCAAGAAATTTGTCTAAGTTATCAAATCTACTAGCATAAACTTATTTATAGTAGTCCTTTATGTCCTTTAATGTGGGATCTGCAGTGATGCCCTCTTTTTCATTCCTGATATTGCTAATTTGTCCTTTTTTTCTCTTTTTTATTTATTTCATCTACCTAGTGGTTTATCAATTTATTGATCTTTTTAAGCAACTTTTTTGTCTTATTAATACTTTTCCATTATTCATGTGTTGCTGTTTCATCAATACTCACTATTATTTATTTCCTCCTATTTGCCTTGGGTTTATTTTTTTTTCCTTTTTGAGGGAGAACATTAAATCATTTATTGTTCATGTCTTAGGTGAAATGATAACACCCAAATTTCACTGCATGGTTTAGAAAAATGTAGGTTTGAAAAGAACAGTAGATTTTGTGCTGGATTGGCTGTAAAATAATTTAGACAAATGTTAAGCTAGAGTGTTTAATCTGGAGAGAAAATTAAAATAAAACTTGAAACTTAATGAGGTAAAATGTGTTCCAACTTAAAACACCAAGAAATAATATCCTCATTCATTGTTTTTAAACTTCTTTTTCCTTTTGTAATATAAGTGTTTATTTCCAAGCATTTGGGGATTTTCCTTTTGGTTTATAACTGATTTCTAATTCAATTCCATTTGGGGTTAGAAAACATTCTCAGAATGATTTCCATCCTTTTAAATTTATCAAATCTTTTTTTATGGCTCAACATACAGTCTGTTGGTAAACGTTCTATGTGTATTTGAATTATATTGTTGGGAGTAGTATTCTAAAATATCACTTGTGAGTCAAGTTGATTGATAGTAGTATTCAGGTCTTATATATTTACTGATTTTCTGTTTTTCTGTCATTACTACCGATGAATAGGGATGCAGTACTTACTAAAACTGTGGGTTTGTCCATTTGTCATTTTTAGCTCTGACATTTTGGGTTCTTGCATTTTGAAATTTTATCATTAAGTACATAAACATCTAGGATTGTAGTTCTTCTTGATGAATTGACTCTATTATTTGTCTGAAATGTCTCTTTTTATTTGTGCTAATTTTCTTGCCCTAGAAGTCTGCTGTTAATTTAGATAATGCAGTGTTCTTAGATAGTGTTTAGTATTTGTACTTTTTTTTAGTATTTGTACTTTAACTTGATCTGTGTCTTTTTATTCAAAGTACAATTTATAGAAGTATAGAATTAGGTCTTGCTTTTTTATCAAGTTTGATCATCTTTGCCTTTTATTTAGAGCTTAGCTTATTTATATACCATAATTATTAGTATGGTCATATTTAAGTATATCATCTTGTTTTCATTTTTTGTTTGTCCCATGTGGTTATTTTGTGGTTGCTGTTTTTCTTGTGTCTCTTCTCACTTCCACATCTTTTTTTGCATTGAGTATTTTTTAGAATTTCATTTAATATTTTTTATTAACTTCTTGGCTATTCTTTGTTTTTCTTTTAGTGGTTGCTTTAGAATTTACACCATACTACTACTTCAACCTATCCCCTTCAAGTAATATCCCACTTGATATGTAAAGTAAGAAACTTAGTGCTGTACTTCCATTTTTCTTTCCCTCCTTTGTGTTCTTGTCTGACATTTATTTTGACATTATTTTAAATTCCATAGTACCTTATTATGTTTACTGTAAATAGTCAATCATTTTTAGAGATTAATAATGGCAAAAATGTGTTTTTCTAAATTTATTTATTTATTTTTGGCTGCACTGGGTCTTCTTTGCTGCACAAGGGCCCTAGAGCACAGACTCATTAGTTGTGAAACATGGGCTTAGTTGCCCTGCGACATGTGGGATCTTCCCAGAAGTGAAGTGAAGTGAAGTTGCTCAGTCGTGTCTGACTCTGCGACCCCATGGACTGTAGCCTACTACACTCCTCCGTCCATGGGATTTTCCAGGCAAGAGTACTGGAGTGGGTTGCCATTTCCTTCTCCAGAGGATCTTCCTGACCCAGGAATCAAACCCAAGTCTCCCACACTGTAGGGAGATGCTTTACTGTCTGAGTCACCAGGGAAGTCCGGGATCTTCCCAGACCAGGGATCAAACCTGTGTCTGCTGCATTGGCAGGCAGATTCTTTACCACTGGACCACCAGGGAAGTCCCGTGTGTTTTTTATTTATCTATGTGTAGCATTTTTTGGTTCTGATTGTTTCTTTGTTTATTTCCAGATTTCCCTCTGGTATCATTTTTCTTCAACTTGGATAACTTTCTTTAGCATTTCTTATGGTGTAAGCAGGTAGAGCTTCATGGGCATATGATCAATATAGTTACACAGGTTCCCACACTTAGAAGAGCCCTGTGGGATTTTATGCTGTGCAGTAGCCATCTAGAAATTCTGATAAATGTTATCTTTGAATTTGAGTTTTGTAAGTGAAGTCTGATTGGACAATGTAGTGTGCACTAGGGGCTTGGAGTCACAATTCATAAACAATCTGACTTCCTGCCATCTCCTTAGTATGGATTCTCAGCTGTCTTCTCTCTCTGACTCCCTGGCATATCTGGCCCTGCCCTATTGCCCCTTTCTCACCTGTACCCTCTGACTACTGCCACTCTCTACTCTCAGCAGACGCTTGGGTGTTTGAGGGTTGAAATTGGATGTATAAATGGCTGTCCCATCCCATACTGACAGCACCATGGTATATCTGGTGAGCCACCAAGCAGAGGTGTTGGTCTTGCAAGGACAAGTCTATTGCCCACCGCCATCCAGAAATCGAATGTGTTCTGGCAGAGGTTTAAAGACTCTCAGGGGTTACCTGTCTGTCATGAGTTAAAGAGACAGGCCTGTGAAATGGGGAGATACCTGACTGTACTTACCCAGACCTTGCCTGAGCTAGAGCGTGGCCTCTTGGTTTGGTGGGTAGCAGGCGGGGGATTCCAGCAGCCATTAGGCCCAGGGTAGCATGTGCATGCCCCACATCACATGACTGGGCTCCCAGGTTCTTGTGAGGATCTGCACTCACCTCCCAAGTATCCCTAGGCTTGAGAGCATTCTCTTGGCTAGATCCCATGCCTGAGGGGACCCTCTCATCCTTCTTCCAACCTTCCTGAATCTGGCTACATTTGTCTCTTGTGGCCAGCTGGAGTAACCCATCAGGACAGGCCACAAAATAGGAATTGTTTACATTCATTGATTCTGCATTCAAGTTACATGCTCAGATGTTTGCATTTAAAATGGTGCTCCTAAATATATAGATGAATGGTAAAAGCTTGCAAACGATTTAGATTAAAAAAATTTTTTTTACAGAAAACATTAAGTAATCAATTTAAAACTGAGACAAATTGAAAGGGAGACTTCTAGGAAAAAGGAAAAAGCTTCGTATATACCTTTAAAGCACTTTGAATAAGGCGCCTCACATTTTCAACTTGTTCTGGGGCCCACAAATTACGTCACTGGCCCTGAGTGCAGATCAGCAGTGACAAATTCACGAGTCTTGAAGGATTTGTTTAGAATTCTAGATTCGCAGTTTTTTTCTCCTTAGCATTTAAAATTTTTGTTTTGTGTGTGTGTGTGTGTGTTTTTATTGGTGGGGGCGGAGGAGGGGAGAGGTGTGCCATGTGCCTTATAGGATATTAGTTTCCTGATCAGAGATTTTACAAGAGACTCAGGTTCAATCTCTGGGTCAGAAAGATCCTATGGAGTAGGAAATGGTAACCCATTCCAGTATTCTTGCCTAGAAAATTCCATGGACAGAGGAGCTGGCGTGTTGCAGTCCGTGGGGTCTCGAAGAGTCAGACACGACTGAGCACCTGAGCACACAGGTCAGGACAGGACCAGGGACTGAACCCAGGCTGCGGCAGGGAAATCATCCAGTCCTGGCCACTGGGCTTCTATGGAAGTCCCTAAATATTTTCCATTGTTTTCTTAAAAAAAATTTTTTTTTTTTTTTTAATTTATCTGTTTGGCTGCACCAGGTCTTTGTTGCGGCATGCAGGATCTTCTATCTTCCTTGTGGCATGCAGGGTCTTTAGATGAGGCATGTGAATTCTTAGTCATAGCATGTGGGATCTAGTTCCTTGACCGTGGATCCAACCAAGCCCCACTGCATTGGGAGATCGAAGTCTTAGCCACTGGACTTACCAGGGAAATCCCTCCATTGTTTTCTGATTTACCCTGTTGTTCCTGTATGTAAGATATATCCTTTCCTTTGGCTCTTAAGAATTTTCTATCATCAGTTTTCAGCAGCTTGATTATGGTTTGCCTTAGTAGGGCGTTCCTTATATTTATCCTGTTGGCACTTGTTGAGCCTCTTGGCTCTATGGGATAAGAGTGTTCGTCAAAGTTAGAAAGATTTCAGCTGTTATTTCTTGAAATATTTGTCCCCTGACTCCCACCCCCTCATTTCTAGTAAGACTTTTTTTTAACCTTTTCTGCTCTCTGTGCTTCAGTTTTTGTTTTAGTTTTTGAGCTTCTATTACTACTTACTCAACTTCACTGGTCATTTCCTCTACATTGTATAAAATCTGCTGTTCAAATAACCCAGCAAACTTTTCATTTCAGGTGAAGTGTTTTTAAGCTCCAGAAGTTCTCTTTGTGTTCTTTTTTATATCTTCAATTTCTCTACCCATTATGTTCATATTTTTCTTTAAGTTTATGAATATATTTAAAATATTTGACTTAAAGCCTTTCTCTGCCAACTCTCAAGAGTCTTCTCTAACACCACAGTTGAAAAGCATCAATTCTTCGGCACTCAGCTTTCTTCACAGTCCAACTCTCACATCCATACATGACCACAGGAAAAACCATAGCCTTGACTAGACGGACCTTTGTGAGCAAAGTAATGTCTCTGCTTTTCAATATGCTATCTAGGTTGGTCATAACTTTCCTTCCAAGGAGTAAGCGTCTTTTAATTTCATGGCTGCAATCACCATCTGCAGTGATTTCCCTTGGACTGCAAGGAGATCCAGCCAGTCCAACCAGTCCATTCTAAAGGAGATCAGTCCTGGGTGTTCTTTGGAAGGACTGATGCTAAAGCCGAAACTCCAGTACTTTGGCCACCTCATGCGAAGAGTTGACTCATTGGAAAAGACTCTGATGCTGGGAGGGATTGGGGGAAGGAGGAGAAGGGGACGACAGAGGATGAGATGGCTGGATGGCATCACCGACTTGATGAACATGAGTTTGAGTGAACTCCGGGAGTTGGTGATGGACAGGGAGGCCTGGCGTGCTGCGATTCATGGGGTCGCAAAGAGTCGGACATGACTGAGCTACTGAACTGAACTGCCAACTCTATCATGTCTGTCACTTTTGGTTCTGTTTCTAGTAACTGATTTTTCTCCTGATTATGAGTCTCATTTTGGGGCTTCTTTACATGTTTAGTAATTTTGATTGGATGTTGGATATTGTAAATGTTATATTGTAGCATGTCTAGATTTTGATGTCACGTAAAAATTATTGACTTATGTGGATATTTAATTACTTCTGAATCAACTCGATCCTTTTAAGGCTTTTTTAAAGCTTTTCTGTGGTGGCTGCAAAGCATCCTGCACTCTAGGGCTAGTGTAGTCCAACTGCACTATGGAAAGCTATGACCTCCTACTGTCTCTACTGAATTACTGGCTGTTTGACAAGGCCTCCCTCATGTAGATCATTGGAAGTTGAACATTGCCCAGACCTTTGTTAACTCTGGGTACTAGTCTTACTGGATGCCATTAGCTATTCTTTCCCAGTAATTTGTTGACCAGCCTTGTGCAGTGTTACTCTGCACATTACTCTGTACATATTCAGCCCACGACTCAGGTAGATCCTCTAGATTTCTGGAGCTTTTCCTCTGTGCTGCTCCCTCCTCTCTGATACTGTACCCTGAAGGTTCCATTTGCCTCTGCCCCTCCACACGCTGGTCTCTTTTTCCTTAATTCGGCATGATTACCATGTTCTATGCTGTTTTTTGAAAAGAACCTCGAAGGTGAAAACTGGACCATCTTGGTGTCCACTTCATTTTTCTTTTTCAAGAACCAGAGTTCTTTGCTGTTATCCAATATCTGAAAGCATTTATTTATTAACCAGTTTTATTGTTATCTATGTTGAGAAGGCAAGTCTAGTCCAATTATTATGTCATACCAAAAGTGGGGGTTTTCTTGGTCCCTTTCATCAACCTTTCTGATTGAGGTAAAATTCACATAACAAAAAATTAACCATTTAAAAGTATACTCTTGGGGACTTCCCTGCCAGTCCAGTAGTCAAGATTCCATACTCCCAGTGCAGGGAGCACTGCTTTGATCCCTGATTGGGGAACTAATATCCTGCATACCACCTAGTGTAGCCAAAAATAAAAGTATACCCTTTTATCAGTTTTAAAATCAACTTTGACAATGTAAAGAAACTGCTTGCAATGCAGGAGACCCAAGTTCAGTCCCTTGGTCAGGAAGATCCCCTGGAGAAGGGAATAAGCTACCCACTCCAGTACTCTTGCCTGGAGAATTCCATGGACAGAGGAGCCTGGTGGGCTACAGTTCATGGGGATGCAAAGAGTAGAACACAACTGAGCAACTAACACTTAGAATGTTCCAAATGCTTCCTATTTTGCCAGATTTTATTTAATCAATAAAATATTTTAAAGGGTGTGGAGTGAGAAACTTTCTTATGTAGATGTGAATTTAGTAAAATAGAACATTAATATTCTCTTTCTTACAGAGAATTTCACTTACCTGAATGGATTTTGGTTGGTTTCTCTTAAAAGGCTAAGAACACCAAATTCTATATATAATAGTTTATATTATGAATTACATCGTAAGCTGACAAACTATAGTTGAGTATTTCTTGGATCAAAGTAATACTCACAGAAGCAATAGATAATAAAAACAAAGGGACATGATTAAGAATCACCTCTTTGGGAAAAAGAATAGGGAAAAAAAATTGATTAGTACCTTTTTTTCTCCTAGTATTTACTCCCAAGTATTCTGTTTTATTATATTTTAAAATCATGCTTAGTTTGTCACATTTACACTTTTGCTCCCTGAGGGAGTGAGTTGCTGTTTCTTCTGCTGAGGTTGTCCATCATGCTTCTCGTGAGCTCTGGTTTCTCTTTGTGCGAGTCCTCCCTGACTTAATGGTCTTTAATAGTTGGAGAAGCCTTTGACTCATTTTGTAGTATTAAGAAGCAAAATTTTAAAAATTGTTGGAGCTGTTACATTTTCTTAAGCTGTGATTCTGTTAGAACTGTTGAGGCAAGCTTGAGAGAGCAATCTCTGCGGACGAATATGTGAATAAGTTGGCTTAGGAAGTTTTCTAAAGATGAAGTTTGGAGAGAGCTAGGACTGGAAAGCTGGGCCAGCACTTAGGGGTTAGAATGTCTAATGATAGTGGAGGTCAAGGCAAGAAACTAGAGGAGTGGGGCAAGGGATATAAGTCTTGCAGGCTAGGAGAGCCATGGGGGAGGAAGAGGTGGGTAGCAAAGCAACTCAATTTAATTAGGCTAAAAAGGACCCTCAAATGTGAGAAGGCTGTAAGGAAAAAACAGGTAACTCTTGGTTTGGTGATTCTTATTTTTTGAATAGGACAAAATCATAGCTTATATATAAGGTTAGGCAAGTCACATTCCAAAAAGTTTAATTTGGCAAAAATTAGAGCTTTACATTGATGTATAAAGATAGAGTCTCTGTAATATCAATGAAGGCATCAATCTAGTTAGAATGCATTAAAAATTTTTGGCTTTGAAATAGTTTGTCAATTTTAAAAAGCTCCTTTTTTAGGAGAAAGTAGTACTTCTCTGCATACTGCCTACCAATTAATATATTAGGAGTTTCATGGTGCTATGCTGCTCTGTTGCCCCTGAAACACCATGAACACCCATCATTTATATTTGTATATGAATTCTGTAGACAACAAATTCCATTTGTTGCCAGTACTTTTCGAGTTAAACTTTTTTTTTTTTTAGCCCAACCAGTTTTCATCTTTTTCTTCGCAATTTGACCCATTCATACTTAAAACACATTAACAAGGGAAGAGTAATGAAAAAGTTAAGAAGTATCAAAAACCTCAACTAGTCTCACAGTAAAGAAAAAAAAAATTCCTATTTTGTCTGTAGTGAAGAAAACCTGAGTCTCAAGGACACCTTTAAAAAGCCTTAGGAATCCTCTGTAAACATCAGAAAGTAGAAAAGGATTTTCAGAGTTTTAATAATGAGCAGTAGAAGCTGATTTGAGGTTCGGAGTCTATGCTTTCGTCTTTTGTCAAGAATTCTGCACAACAGCTTTTATATTTAGGTGCTGTTTTGTTTTTTTTTTTCACTCATGTGAGTTTAATTTCTTATTTTTAAAAATCTTTTTCTTTGTATCAGACCCTCATCAAAGTTTACTTGCTAGCAGAGCTGGTTTTTCTACAAACTTGAAGAAATATTTTAAATTGATAGAAGTCCTGATTAGCAGTTGCTCTGCCTACAATAAATTGTGTATGTGTGTGTCGTGTATGTATTGGTTTGGTCAGGGACATTGACAGAGCTGGGCCAAGACTTTTTCCTGCCTGTTAATCAAGGCCACACAGACAAAGCTCAAGGAAGGATGACCCCTGCCTCAGGAAGTATTGAATCAGTTGCTATTTTTAACCAGTATACAGTAGAACTTGAGACCAGATCCTTTACTCAGTTACTAGGAAAAGTTCTCTGCCAAACTTTGCATTTGAGGAAACAGTTAATGGGCCTAAATGAGTGAAGCCTCTGCATGAAAGGAAGAGATGTGACAGTGGCTGTAAGTATTTTTGCTGATATGGGTCAAGGATGTGGTGGCAGAGATGTGGAAAGTTCAGTTAGTGATGAAATAAGTAATTACATTTCAAAGTAACTGTAGTTGACGGCACCTGGGATTGTCTTTAGCTCTGCATATATGGAATTCTTCCCTGGTGGTAAAGAAACTGCCTGCCAATGCAGGAGATGTGAGTTTGAATCCTGGGTCAGAAAGATCCCCTGGAGAAGAAAAGGGCAATCCACTCCAGTCTTCTTGCCTGGGAAATCCTATGAACAGAGGAGCCTGGCAGACTACAGTCTATGGGGTGGCAGAATTGGACGTGACTTAGTAACTAAAAAACAAAACAATATGAAATTCTGGGCTGCTAATAGCAAGGTTGAAATAAGGGTATGTGATGAGCTAATATTATCTCTCAACATAGGACTAGAAAAGGAAATCAGCTGTTGGTGTGTTTCCAAACTAATTGACTCTTCCTCTGAAATTATAAACTTTTGGTATTTGAGATGTATTTCTGATAGTACTCTGTTGCTCCTGTTTCGTTAAGTGAAAGTTTCATAAATAGTTGATTTATGGGGACTTTCCTGGTGGTCTTGTGGTTAAAAATTCAATCCCTTGCAATACAGGGGATGTGAGTTCTATCCCTGGTCAGGGAACTAAGGTCCCACATACCACAGGGCAGCTAAGCCCTCACGACTCAATATGCAGCCAAATATCAATAAATAAATATTAAAGTTTCT
Source organism: Bubalus bubalis (assembly GCF_019923935.1). Lineage (NCBI taxonomy): Eukaryota > Metazoa > Chordata > Mammalia > Artiodactyla > Bovidae > Bubalus > Bubalus bubalis. Next base: position 28,886,291 of record NC_059162.1, read on the forward strand.
TTAAAAAAAAGAATTGATTTATTACAAAATAATGTTGTATACTACTATTATAATCTCTTATAAAACCTCATTCTACTTAATATTAGGAACTATGCAGAACATGAAAGCAGATAGTTTGAGAAATGCTATAAATAATATTTTCTGTATAATATTATGCCACTATCTTAGGAATGCCTTAATGAAGTTGAATTACTTAATGGATGACAGGTACATCTTTACATATGAAATATAAGTGAGTTATTTAGGGATAGGTGGGCAATGTTTTAGTGGAATTTAAATTAGGAAATTATAAAACTGTGTTAACATATCATCTCATTTTAATAGGATTATTCAAGATAGAGCTGTAGCCATTTTCACCAAGGATCGATGATAAGAATTTTTCTTTTTAAAAAAAGATTTTCAAGTTAAAGATGAAAGGAAAATACTGGAATTTTTCGGATTCTAACTCGTGAGATAATGAATATAGTTTTTCACAGTGACTTCTGATGGGACCTTAGTAAAATTCATTGTTTGTCATGCACCCAACTGGGAACATGGATGTTGGCTTTTCTCGTTCTGCTGTTCATACACTGTCAAGAAGCCACTGCAGAAACATCAAGCAAAAAATTTCCCAGTGGGAAGGAAGAACTAATGGTATATCTAACCCAGATAAGTGGCATGCAAAGGACTTTGGAGTGAGATATAATAACTGTAATCAAGAGAGTCTTCTTAAGAAAACGCCTATTGCTGAGGGAAAGAGCAAAAAGCTGGATGTAACCAACACTCAAAATGTTGATCAAGGTATTAATGAAGACGCCAAAAGCCACAGTCAAAGTGAGGATGAAAGTGAAAAACGTGAATATGATGATACACACTTATTTAAAAATGAATCAGAACCCAACTGGGTATGTTCTCGGGTCAAACAAATTGAAAACTGGAAAGAAGTTTTAGATCCAGAGACTTCATTACCTCCGGGAAATTTCTATACCTCACAGATATTGTGGAAGAAAATAGAAGCACTTTCCCCAGATAAAGTCTTAAATTTGGCTTTGGAGCATTGTGGGTCTTCAGAAAAAGAACTGAATTTCAGAGTTCTGGATAGTTCATATGGAGTAACAAAGAGCTTAGAAAACATTTACTCTGAGCCTGAGGGACAAGAATGTGGACCTTCTATAAATCCTTTGCCAAAACCTCGTAGGACATTCAGATATTTATCTGAATCTGGCGTTATGCCATGTAAAGAAAGAAACTGTGACAGAAAATACTGTGAAAATAATTCTTGTGCAGAATCTTCTTTGGCCTCTTCTCAGGAACCTGAACCAAAGAAATATGGTGGAAAAATCAGAGGGAGATCTAAAAGGTATGTTTTTATTTGAAAGGTAATGATTTTCAGTATTCTCCTTATAGAACCATTGAGCTTTTTCCTTTTCAAACCAATTTCCATTTCCATGTGTGGGTTACACCTCTGATTTGATATACAGATGTTGATTGACCCAAGGGGAAAATACCTACAAGAGTATTAGGAGTACAGGTAATATCTACTGACACAACCATAGAAAAACTTTTATTTTTTAATTAAAAATTTTTATTGAAATATAATTGACATGTAACATTATATGAGTTTCAGGTGTACAACATAGCAATTTGATATGTATATGTATTGTGAAATGATCACCACAATAAAGCTAGTTAATAACACAATAGTGTATATTTGAAAGTTGTAAGAGATGTTAAGAGTTCTCATCACAAGGAAAAAAATGTGATTACGTGTGCTGAGATAGTTTAATGATCATATCAAGTAATATTCATAAAATATATGTACCTGGAAGAGAGTGGAACTACATGTTAGCCACATTATTTTTTAAAACCTTTTTATTTTGTATTGGAGTGTAGCCGATTAACAATGTTATGTTAGTTTCAGGTGGACAGCAAAGGGACTAAATAATACATATACATGTATCCCTTCTCCCGCAAACTCCCCTCCCAGCCAGGCTGCTCATTACATTGAGCAGAGTTCTCTGTGCTATACAGTAGGTCCTTGTTCGTTATCCATTTTAATTATAGCAGTGTATACATGTTGACCCCACACTCCCTAACTATCCATTCCCCTCATCCTCCCCCTGGCAACCATAAGCTCATTCTAAGTCTGTGAGTCTGTTTCTGAAAAACTTCCGTTTTCTATCTTTAAAACTATATAGGGAAGCTGGTGCATTCTTCTATTTCATTTAGGGGATGCTGGCTGTAGGCTCACTTTTTATAGAGAGTAAATTTAATAAAGTACCCAAAGAAGAACATGAATGTAATTGGCTGTGTGCATGGTAAGTTGTTGCTTCAGTCGTGTCTGTCTCTTTGCAACCCCATGGACTGTAGCCAGCCAGGCTCCTCTGTCCATGGGATTCTTGAAGCAAGAATACTGGAGTGGGTTGCCATGCCTTCCTCCAAGGGATATTCCAGACCCAGGGATTGAACCCAGGTCTCTTGTCTCCTGCATCAGCAGATGTGTTCTTTACCAGTGGCACCACCTGGGAAGCCCATGCAATTGGCTAGAAACCTTCAGTTTTCTCATGGTTCATATAAGGCTCCAGCCTAATTTATTACTTTTAGGTATATGATAAAAACATCTTTGTAATTATTCACACAAGTCCTTTACTTATTAATTTCTGTCATGCCATAGTTTTAAAAGATACAACCTTAAAGTATATCTCCTTTCTTAAGGAAATCCTTTGAGTTTGAGGACATTCAGCACTTTCGAAATCGGAACTCACGGAAGATTCATGAAGAACTTGGAAGAAATTCTGGCTCAGCACTTTATTACACACAGTCTGAGGACAATATCTATGAGGATATCATATGTAGGTGTTCACAAACTCTGCAATTCAATTTAATGAGTATGTAGTTGGGGCAGCCCTTAAATAGAGTGTGATATTTTCTTTTACAATCAAGCATGTCTTACTCTAGATTTTCCTTTTTAGTACTGAAACCTTTGTTATATAAATTCCTTTATTCTCTAACATCTAGTTTAGTGGACTCTTCAGTTCAGAAGTAGACTTTTGCAGTGTGGTATCTTGCAAATTCTTTTAGATTGGTTAGATGCCTGAGTGGTTTGTAAGTGTAAAGTACCACTGATTTTAAGACCTATATCCCTAAAGCAGTGTAGAGTAGAGAACTGAACCAGTAAGTTTTTTCTTTTCCTTTTACATGTAGTCACTTTGTCCTCATGTAATTATGTTCCTCTAAACTTCTTCATTTTCCTTTTTTTTTTTTCAAGATCCTACCAAAGAAAATCCATATGAAGACATTCCAGTGCAGCCTTTGCCCCTGTGGAGATCCCCTTCAGCATGGAAGCTCCCACCCCCTAAAAGTGCTTTCAGAACACCCAAGGTATAACCAGAGAATTAATATAAAAACATTAGAATCTTATTTATGATCCCTACAAAAAAAGGTTAAAATGGTTTAATTAGGGCCGAAACTGAAGAGAGGCACTGAAATATGGGTTTGTTGTTCTTTGTTTTGAGGGGGCAGCACAAAACTAAATTTGGTTTTGGGGAGGGGTTTTGTTTGCTTTTTAGCACTTCAGAAAACTTGAATGTAAACACCTCTGGACAAGCCATAAACCTTTCAGTTCACTCTAGTTACCATAGCTCCGTAGTAGGTTTGCATCACCTATGGCCTAAATTACCTGTCTGGTCCCTGAAAGCACTCACCACCCACAAAAGCAAAGACTGCCTTGAGCTAATGAGGACTCTGAGCTGTTGTTCTCTGCAAATTCAATTACATTGTTGTAGAAGAACTTTGGATTAGAATCCTGAGAAATTTCTTTACAGTGAAAAAGAAAGTATGGTATCCTCACTTGGAGGTGGTGGTAGTTGTGGTTTAGTCACTAAGTCGTGTTCGACTCTTGTGACCCTATGGACTGTAGCCTGCCAGGCTCCTCTGTCCATGGGATTCTCCAGGCAAGGATACTGGAGTGGGTTGCCATTTCCTTCCCCAGGGATCTTCCCCACCCAGGAATTGAACCCGGGTCTCCTACATTGCAGGCAGAATCCTCATTTGAGATGATTTTAAAGGAAAGATAAATATTTGGGAGAGAATAGCTTTGACTTTGAGAACATAGGCATCACCTAGATGATCTTACCCTTACCAATACCTCTTCTTTTTTAGCTTCCTCCCAAACCTCATTTCCTTCACCGGAAGACTATGGAACTGAAGAGCTCACAAGCTTATATACGGTCAAAGCTCACAAAAGATACTACCTTGCCAGTCACGTTAACAGAATGGAAGCTCTTCCGAGCTGGAGAAGTTGCAAACAGGAAAAGGAAAAATCTTCCAAGGGTAAGAACTCCAGTATTTTCATTCTTTGACTCTTATTTCAGCATTTCCACAAATGAGAATAAATAAACTTTAGACTGAAATGAATAGCAGGATAAAACTGACCTACTGGAATTAGAAGATTTGGAAAGCAGCCTTAAGTTTTAAGTTTTACTCATGCAAGAAAAATGCATGAATGGCTTTTGCCAAGGTTTTTGTGTGTATGTGTGTGGATTTGTGAAATTGATTTTAGGTGAGTGAGTGAGTAAAAGTCATTCAGTCATGTCCTACTCTTGTGACCCCATGGACTGTAGCTGCCAGGCTCCACTGTCAGTGGAATTCTCCAGGCAAGAATACTGGAGTGGGTTGCCATTCCCTTCTCCAAGGGATCTGATCAACCCAGGGATCGAACTCTCCTTTCCTGCATTTCAGGCAGACTCTTTACCATATGAGCCCCCAGGGAGGCCCTTAGAGGGCTTCATTTTGGTTATCTTTGTTGTTGTTCAGTCGCTTAGTCATCTCTGACTCTGCGACCCCATGGACTACAGCATGCTGGGCTCCTCTGTCCTCCACTATCTCCTGGAGTTTGCTCAGATTCATGTCCATTGAGTCAGTGATGCCATCTAACCATCTCATCCCCTGCACCCCCTGCTCCTTTTGCTTTCAATCCTTCCCAGCTTTGGGGTCTTTTCCAGTGAGGCAGCTCTTCACATCAGGTGGCCAATGTATTGGAGCTTCAGCTTCAGTATCAGTCCTTCCAAAGAATATTCAGGACTGATTTCCTTTAGGATTGACTGGTTGGATCTCCTTGCTGTCCAAGGGACTCTGAAGAGTCTTCTCCAGCACCACAGTTTGAAAGCATCAATTCTTTGTCGCTCAGCTTCTTTATGGTCCAACACTCACATCCATACATGACTACTGAAAAAGCCACAGCTTTGACTATATGGATCTTTGTGAGCAAAGTGATGTTTCTGCTTTTTAATACACTGTCTAGGTTTGTCAGCTTATCCTCTGAGGAGCAAGCGCCTTTGAATTTCATGGCTGCAGTCACCTTCTGCAATGATTTTGGAGCCCAAGAAAATAAAATCTGTCACTGCTTCCACTTTTCCCTCTTCTATTTGCTATGAAGTGATGGAACGGGATGCCATGTTCTTAGTTTTTTAAATGTTGAGTTTTAAGCCAGCTTTTTCACTCTCTTCTTTCACCCTCATCATGAGGCTTTTTAGTTCCTCTTCACTTTTTGCCATTAGAGTGGTATCATCTGCATATCTGGGGTTGTTGATATTTCTCCCAGCAAACTTGATTCCAGCTTGTTACTCATTCAGCCTGGTATTTCACATGACATACTCTGCATGTAGGCTTCCCTAGCAATTCAGCTGGTAAAGAATCCACTTGGAATGCAGTGACCCCAGTTCGATTCCTGGGTTGGGCAAATCCCCTGGAGAAGGGATAGGCTACCCACTCCAGTATTCTTGGGCTTCCTTGGTGGCTCAAATGGTAAAAGAATCCACCTGCAATGCAGGAGACCTGGGTTCAATTCCTGGGTTGGGAAGATCCCCTGGAGGAGAGCATAGAAACCCACTCCAGTATTCTTGCCTGGAGAATCCCCATGGACAGAGGAGCCTGGTGGGCTACAGTCCATAGGGTCGCAAAGAGTCAGACACAACTGAGCGACCAAGCACAGCACACAGCACTCTGCATATAAGTTAAATAAGCAGGGTGACAGTTTACAGCCTTGTTGTACTTTCCCAGTTTTGAACCAGTTGTTCCATGTGAGGTTCTAACTGTTGCTTCTTGACCTGCATACGGGTTTCTCAGGAGACAGATAAGGTGGTCTGGTATTTCCATCTCTTGAAGAATTTTCCACAGTTTGTTGTGATCCACACAGTCAAAGGCTTTCGTGTAGTCAATGAAGCAGAAGTATACATTTTTCTAGAACTCCCTTGGTTTCTCCATGATCCAATGAATGTTGACAATTTGATTTCTGGTTCATTCCTCTGCTTCTTTGAAACCCAGCTTGTATATCTAGAAGTTCTCAGGTCATGTACTGCTGAAGCCTACCTTCAAGGATTTTGAGCATAAACTTGCTAGCATGTGAAATGAGTACAATTGTATGGTAGTTTGAACATTCTTTGGCACTGCCTTTCTTTGGGATTGGAATGAAAACTGACCTTTTCCAGTTACCTTGCTGCTGCTGCTGCTAAGTCACTTCAGTAGTGTCCGACTCTGTGCGACCCCATAGACGGCAGCCCACCAGGCTCCCCCGTCCCTGGGATTCTCCAGAGAAGAGTACTGGAGTGACATTGCCTTCTCCGTTCCAGTTACCTTAGTTCTCATTAAAATCAGCTGCCCATGTGAAGGAAGCACTCGAATCTCATGTAAAAGAGCCTTCTATTAGGCTGGCTTCAGTGATTCTCGCTCATTTGTGTAATAGCCAAAGTTAACTCAGCTTTGTGCCTGAGTTTATAAATTTTCAGTAATGACAAAGTATATGCCAAAAATTTCCATTCACAGGAAGGAAAAAAGAAATTTTACTCTTAGAAATATAAATTTTTGCCAATTATACTGAAAAAATGACTTCTCTCTCAAAGGAGAAAAGGAAGTAAGTGTGTAAATCATCTTGATGAGAGCCATTGAACCAAAATGAAGAAAGTTGGGTTATTTGTAATACATAATATTTTTAAGAGACATGATAATATTTAAAAACTCTTTATGTTACTCTGTTCTTCTGTAATTCAGAATGTTTTCAGAATTACTATCTTGGACTGCAAGGAGATCCAACCAGTCCATTCTAAAGGAGATCAGTCCTGGGTGTTCTTTGGAAGGAGTGATGCTAAAGCTGAAATTCGAGTACTTTGGCCACCTCATGAGAAGAGTTGACTCATTGGAAAAGACTCTGATGCTGGGAGGGATTGGGGGCAGGAGGAGAAGGGGCCGACAGAGGATGAGATGGCTAGATGGCATCACCGACTCGATGGACCTGAGTTTGAGTGAACTCCGGGAGTTGGTGATGGACAGAGAGGCCTGGTGTGCTGCAATTCATGGGGTCGCAAAGAGTCGGACACGACTGAGCAACTGAACTGATGCTGAAATGAAGAAATGAAATCTTTTAAATAGTATTTATTCTCTTAATCCCATCTCAGTTGTAGGTATTCATTTAGCCCATGATTTTTGTATCTGATTTTAACTTTAAACAAAAGTGATAGCTGTTTCTTGGTTTAGTAACTGCTGATTGGTTCCTTGGGAAATACTTTTTCCACAGTTACTTTAATTCTTCTGATCCACTTCCTGCCCTTCTCTCTTTAACATGTGAAGTGTTAAAGACACAGAGTTTTTTAAAAAATATTAAACTGATCTCTCTGGAAAAAAATTTTTTCAGGTGTTTATTCTCCTGTGTATGGTGAGGACTACTTAAAAATCAGAGGTTTAAAGAATTGCCAGGATATACATAATATATAGGGCTTCCCAGGTGGCTCAGTGATGAAGAATCTACCTGCCAATGCAGGAGACGTGGGTTTGATCCCTGGGTCGGGATGATCCCCTGGAGGTGCAAATGGCAACCCACTCCAGTATTCTTGCCTGGATCCTGTGGACAGAGGAGCCTGATGGGCTACAGTCCATGGGATCACAAAGAGTCAACAAGGCTTAATGACTAAGCAACAACAACAATGTATATATAATGTATAACTGAATCACTTTATTATTCACTAGGAACTAACACAATATGAAGTCGACTGAGCGACTTCACTTTCACTTTTCACTTTCATGCACTGGAGAAGGAAATGGCAACCCACTCCAGTGTTCTTGCCTGGAGAATCCCAGGGACAGGAGAGCCTGGTGGGCTGCCGTCTATGGGGTTGCACAGAGTCGGACACGACTGATGTGACTTAGCAGCAGCAACACATTATTGTAAATCAGCTATGAAAGTGAAAGTTGCTCAGTCCTGTCTGACTCTTTGCGACCCCATGGGCTATACAGTCCACGGAATTCTCCAAGCCAGAATACTGGAGTGGGTATCCGTTCCCTTCTTCAGGGCATCTTCCCAACCCAGGGATTTAACCCAGGTCTCCTGCATTGCAGGCGGATTCTTTACCAGCTGAGCTACCAGGGAAGCCCACAAGTAAATCAGCTATACTTCCAAAAAAAAAAAAAAAAAAAGAATTGCCAGGCATTCTGCATAGTTCTCTTTGATAAATCATGCTGGCACAACAGAACAGATCCTATGTTCACAGGAGCTAGAACACAGACACATAAGAAATTATATTAAGATATGGTTCTTGGAATAACATTAGCAAGTATTTAGAAATTGTGAATTGTGGAGTTCGATGAGCCCCGAGGAAATTTGCAGTGCTTTTGATTTCATCCCTCAGTGTTTATGTATTGTGGATCCCTTGAGTACTCAAAGCTTGCTCTCTTTCTGATTATAGGTGAGATGATTCAAATTTTCCTGTTCTAATATTTTCCCAAAGGTTTTTTTGAGAAGTAAGGAAGACAGAATGGTTTTGGGAATTCTTGATTGTCAGGCAGGAACAAACTGTTAGCATTTCTGTTCGTAAGCCTCGTTGGATTAAACCCCTGTAGGATATTCCATTTGCAATACAAATTTTGGTTTTGGACTATCTTTGGGAACAACATTCCATGAGGAAAGCAGTTTTTGCTTATTTCCTCTTTGATGACTAGAGCTCTCCCTGGAAGGGAAACTGGTTTCATAGTTTGAAGATAACTGATCTAGTCCATATGCTTCATCCCCACCCTTCCTTTCTTTCTCTACTGTGGAAATCTGTGTAGGATTGTTTGCTAGAGTAGATTTCCTAATGTTTTATGTTGTTTGTCTCTAGTGTGTACATAGAAATATGGTTTCCATCATTCTTAGGAAAAATATTCTACAGTATTTTCTATAGCTAGAAGGCAATCATAGGCTCCTCTTCCTAGCTCACAATCAAAATTTTAATTTTATTACTTTAGCTCATATTTCTGGAATAGATAGTTCCCTTTCCTTTATAACATTTCAGTGTACTTTTGAGTATACTTCTCAAATGTACATGAATATTTTTACTATTTTTGGTCCTTCTGTACCCAAAATGCATGTTTACTCTCAAACATCTTTCCTATAACCCCTAACAATAACTTTATATGTCTGGATCCTCATATTTGTTTATAATGGGTTAAGAATATGGGTGACTTTTCATTTGAATTACAGCTACAAATATCATTAAAGAAAAATCTTTAAAAGAATAAACTCATCCAAAAATGTGGGAATAATCTGTGTATTTAAAACACATGTTTCTCACATGTTATTTTTCTTGCAGTGGACTGACTCACTGCTTATGGATTGCCAGGATTGCTAGAGAGACAAAGACAAAGGAAAAAAGCATTTTTCTCAAGCAACTTTGTTGGTTATCATTTTACATTAATATAATGCTCCTAACAGTTGTTAATTCTGGCCACTAAATATGTTAAATCAAGATTAATAGTTAAGAAAAAACTTGGAATTTTAAGAAAAAAGAAAAATATACATAGAAAACCTAGTCAGTTTCTCCTTTTAAAAGTAGCTGTTGATCTTTCCTCCTTTTTAAGCCCAGTCCAGTCTGTATCTCTCTCTTGCTCTCTTTTAAATATACTTCCCAGAAGCAAAGCAAGAATTGTAATGAATAATGCATGTTAAATGGAACATGGTTTTTGTATTTAGGCCTATTTGAGAATCTCCTACTTTTATGACATGTTTCTAAAATAAATTGTGATATTAGTGTTCTTGGTAGTAAAAAGAGTATTTCTTTTGACTAAAAGTTTCTAAGTGTGATTATCCTCTTTTTGCAAAAGTTCATGGGAGCAAAAATAACTGCTCCTCACCCTGCCTTCCAAATGAGTAAATGTCTCGCTTCTTACTCTGGGCATGCAAAAACTTGAGCCCATTGGTGAGGCTTGGTCAATACAGAGAGTGCTGTAGCCAGATTTCCTGCATGTTGTGACATGGAATGACAAGCAATCTCTCTAGGAGCCTGTGCTGAATTCCTCTAGAAAGGAAATATCCTTTCGCACTTATCTTACCCATATTAAATGGATTTTGTATTAGAATAGCATGTCATCTTACTAAAGATAATTTTAAATTCAAAATTGAAAAATGTAAAGGCTTTATTTTTAAAATGGATCTTTCTCTGAATGAGAATCACTAATAAGTTAATATTATCAAGCCGCAAAACTTGTTGGTGTTTGTTTTAACTTGTACTTTTCTGGTCTTTTTTTCAGTTTGTATTAAAAATAGACGATATATTTGAGTCTAAGAGAGGGAAGAAAAGGGTAAAGTTACACCCTTACACTGGAAAAGATGCACCTCCCTCTAAAGGTAAGAATTGTTACAGCTGTTCATAGCTATTGCATATGTTAGGCAGATCATTATATAATTTAATGGTTGATGTGAATTGTAATTTTTGGTTTACTTTCCTGTCTCTCCCACTTAAACATAAAACTTCTTTAGCCTAAATTTAGGATTATTTCTTGTTCTTCCTCAAATCCCTTTTATTTAGTTCTGGTTTTTGATGTTCACTCACTAAGTCATGTCTGACTTGGCCAAGTAATAGCTACTGGATGAATAAGTAAATAAATTTAAAAATAGTTATAAGCCAATGAGAATGATTTTTCATAGACAGATTTCATCCTTATTTTGGAGTCCTTTGATTTATAGTCTTTTGTCAGTGTAGACTCATTCAGTGGAGAAATGAAAATATTAAGTATATATATATACTGAAGGTATGTGGTATTCAACCTACAGTCATCCAATAAGTTCAGTAGTTTTGTCCTTCAGATGCCTAGATAAAACTTAGACTGTCTTGACTGAGAACCTTTCAGCACTCATGATGAACTATTAGACTTTTCTTTACAACAAACTTGCTTGTCTGGCACAGAATATGTAGAAGTTAGCAATTTTTATATATGAGATTCATAAGTGAGAAACAACAGCCAAATCATACCAGAGAAGAATGTTTCATATTTTTGCAAAGACTTCCAAAGACAGAAATTTCTTAATTTCCATTAAAAATCTATTCCTCATTCTACGATTGAACTATATGAAAATAAACTCCTGCATTCAACAATTCAAAGCTCTTTCTTCTTTGTGGTAATTAAAATCATTCTGTCACCATTTAAAATGTGAATTTTCATATTTTCAGAAGCAATTATTAAAACATTTTAGTCTTTATAGAAGAAATACTTCTGGTTATTATTAATAATAATAGCTACTACTTAATTGAATGAAGTAATAGTTTCTTTATGTACTTTATCTAGTGTATAACATATGACCACACTGGGAGGTGAGGGACTATCCTAATTTTACAGAGTAAGAAGCTGAGTGAGAAAAGGAAGCATCGATTTGAATCAAGAAACATGACACCACAAAGTCTTATTCTTCTTTATCACCAACAATTACTCAGTTTTTCTCATAAGTCTTGATTTTTGGCAGTTTGACTATCTCCTCTCTAGATGTTTTCATATATCCAGTAAAGATATAGTCAAATGCTTTTTATTTGTATAATTCAAAAAGAGATACAGAAGATGAAAAGTAATGCCAGATATTCTGCTGGATCCTTTCAGATACATTATGATTGTCTTTTCTAAATAACTGTATGTAGCAAATATTATTATTTTATAGATTAGGAAATAAATTAAAATTGCAAATTATATGAAATATCAAGACACTGGAACCAGGACAAATTCTTAGAAAAGATTATCAATTTTCCCAGATTAACAGCAGTCTGTTGATAAGTATATTCACCAGATATGCTACTCTAGGTACATTATCACTGATCTGTTATTTTATTTGTATGCTTTATAGATTAGAAAGATTTTAGTAAATTTGACTCTAAGAAAAGTTTTTGAAGAGTCAAATCCTTTTTTTCACTGTATTTATTGAAAAGAACAAAAAATCAACAGCATAAACTGCCAACTTGTAACATATACACACGAAAGGAGGAGTCCCTACAAGTTTATTTTCTTTTGCATGGCTCAAAGGAAATGTGCATTTACCCAGTCTCTGGCCAACTTCTTCAGTGGACAGGAGAAATTTCTCTCATGCTTGAGGACTCCTGGCTCAGTAGTCACAGTTCTCAGGTTTTTGTTTTCCTCCTTAAGCTTTTGTCTGTGTATCAACAATGCCTCGTAGAACCAGATAATTTTATTTACCTACTCTGCCAGTACATGCTAGGTTTTAGTGAATCTATTCCAACCTAAACATTTCCTAACTCTCAATTCTCAAGTATCACAAAATGATTTACTGCCCTTCTTCAAAAGTACAGTTTTGTGTGTTGAAGTCACTTATCAAAAAGGGACAACATAGTACTTTTTTGATCCTTACGGATTCTCAATATTGGCTTATAAACCCCTTAACCTTCATTCCATGTCTTGGAATGCAGGTCATCAAAACCCAGAGGTGAATATGTTAAAGCCATATAAATGATCTTTTGTAAGGTCTTTGCCAGTTAAATTACCTTTCCTCCCTTCCCATTTTCTCCTTCTTTTCTTTTTTTCCCAGACACCTCACAGGCTCCCAAGAGGTGCCTGGTGCCAAGGATATAGATAGGGTTCAGTAGCTCACAGTGTTTATTCTTACTTATTGATCAATAGGATAGAGCCCCAGTATACTTTGTGCCATTGTAGGTAGTTTGAAGTTATAAAACCTAGATAGTACACAATATTTAGATAGCTACCTTTTCTGTAACATTTCTTGTGTACTTTTCACGCATGTCTTATGGAGAGACAGCATTTTTTTATCTTCTCTTCTTCCTTATTACAAAACTAAAATGAACACAGCAAGACATTACAGTAATATAGAATAAGATAAAATGAAAAGCCAATGTTTCCAGAACTTCCTGCTACTACTCCCAGAAAATTTTATGTACATGCAAATGTTTTTTTCCCCCAAATAGCTTTATACTATGTCTTGCTTTTTTTAAAAAAAAGTATAATTAATATACTTTGGAGTTCTTTCAGTATCAACATACAGAGATCCACATATCTGTACTGCATTTTTTTGTATAAATGTAAAAGAATTTATTTAGCTGTTTCTAACGTTTTATTTAATCTGTGGATAGTTAAGGTTTATAAAGAGATATAGGTTTTGTTCTCTTCAAACAATGCTGTGATGTACACTTTTTACTTATATATAATTTTGTATATTGGTTAGAATACATCTATAGAATGAGTTCTTAGCAGTGGACTTAATCAAAGCACACATACTTTAAAGAACACATAAATTAATATTTTTATAACTGCTAACCGAATTGTCTCATAAATAGATTCTAACAGCTTACATTTCTATGAACAACTTTTGAAAATGATAGTTTCCTCATTATCTTAGTTAATACTGTGTTTTATTAGAGATTTTTATTTTTTACCAGTATCATGGTTGAAAAGTACATCTTATTTATTGTCTTAGTTTACATTTCTTTAATTATGAATTAGGACAGTTATGTTTATCAAGATTTATCAGTCTTTTTCTATAAATTGCCTATTCCTACCCTTTATTCATCTTTTGTTGTGCTGTTTTTCCATATTCATTTATGACAGCTATTTGAATATTAAGAAGACAGCCTGGTGTCTACAATGTATACTACAAATATTTTCCCAGGTTATTTGCCTTTTGAATTTACTAATGATTTTTTGTTAGATTAGAAATTTTACATTTTTATACAATCACGACTCCTAGTCCTCGTTTTTCCTGATACTTAAAACTTTTCCCCTTTCTTTACATTTTAAAATTTTGCTCTAACTTTTTAGATTTAATTTAGAAATTTTTCATTCACTTGTTTACAATGTTTTATCTTTTGGTTGCTTTGTTGTTGTTGTTTTATAAATTGACAATACACCTAGTATTGTACAGAATATTCCCTTCTGAAAGCAAAGCCCCTTAGCCCCAAAATACTTAAAATCCAATTGTGGAAAATAAGAGCAGTTCAAAGCCATCTGAGTACTGTAAGAATTCAGAGTAAAGTTCAGTTCAGTTTGGCCTTCAAGGTGGCTTAGAAGCATCTTAAAAGAGGTAGAATGTTACTTCATAAACTCATTTGGTAATCTTTCTTAACTTCACATTTTCTTGTTAATCTAAACTCATAGTTTGTTCCACGTTGAGACTTCTGATTAGCCAGGTTGATGCTTCTACCTGTGATACCTTATTTGGGAATCAAAAGACAAATATGTCTACATTCTATGAATGTAGAAATAGAATCTACTCTAACCAAGACTTCCTGCAGCTAGTTTGGACTGCTGTTAAAGTCTAGATTTAGGGGTGAGGGGAATTAAGGAGGGAAGTGGGTGTGGGAAGAAGATGGAATGGAGTAGTTTCTTCTCTGAGCCTTGATACAGCTAAGTGGTTTGGAGAAAGTTTCAGCCTCCTTATTATTCCTTGCTCTTAAATCCCCAGGTCTATGGAACTTTTCCATTATTCTCTTCCTCATGTTCCTCCTGCTGTTGTTGGACAATACAAATGGAAATTCTTTCTTTTCAGGTGAACCCGGTGGGTACGAAAGTGATGCCGAGTATCTACCAAAGAGTGAGTGAGTCAGTGGGGCTGCTCCCTTTCGCGTGATGATCCTGGTTATAGGTGGAGTCGCACCTACCTTTGTGATGAAGCATATGTTTTCTACACCAAGTTTCACTTTGTTGGTGATTTCTTCATTATAAGATCCTGTTGAGATTTAGGGAACTAAACAATACACTGTCAGATGTTGTGACAGCATTCAAAATCTCCCATAATTGAGAATGGATACATGTATATGGCTGAGTCCCTTTGCTGTTAACTATCATAACATTAATCAGCTATCCCCCAATACAAAATAAAAAGTTTAAAAAATCTCCTATGGTGCTGTGAGGCAAACCTATATAGTTCTTAAGATGGAATGTTCTGAGGGGAGTGGCAGAGATGCGTGTTCAGACACATATGCAGCCATTTCCCAGCAACCAAAACAGAGCATGTGAGTCATCCTCTGAGACAAAAATATCTGATTTTTTCATAGTCAGTCAAGTGTAATTCATTAAGTGTCTTAGCTACCTCTGACATTGAGATAGGCAACACTGATCTGTTTCTTATTCGTAGGCATTTATATTCTAAATTACTGTGCCATTTACTTTCTGTTAGAGTATAAACTACACCATGCATTTTTGGTGGTACTTGTTCGAGTACTCAAAGGCTCTGTATCCTGCATCTAATGGATTTTCACAGCAAATTATTTTGTTTCTGTTTAACTGAGGCATGGAAAAAGTAGGAGACGTGAATTATCAAAGCCAAAAACAGGGCAGTTCTAAGTCTGATATTCTGACTTTATGATTAATAATCATGTGCTCCTACAAGTAGCCTCAGTTGCTTCAGGTGTTTGATTCAGTAGCCTGATTTAAGGTGAAACCTAAGTCATCATCAAGTTCAACTTGGATGTGTAAAGATGACTAACTTAGTGCTGTCGCTACTGAGAATCAGGC
Source organism: Bubalus bubalis (assembly GCF_019923935.1). Lineage (NCBI taxonomy): Eukaryota > Metazoa > Chordata > Mammalia > Artiodactyla > Bovidae > Bubalus > Bubalus bubalis. Next base: position 28,902,041 of record NC_059162.1, read on the forward strand.
CCTAAAATTTTCTTGATATGAGCTAAGCCCTTTGGAGTAAGAAGGCTTGCCTAGAGCACTTTTTTAAGTGTTCTTAATATTTTGATCCACATCATAACTTCTTTGGGGCAGAATGCATCACATCTCGAAAGAAAAGCAAAACAATTAGAGGGTGAGTCTTTCAGTCATTGGCTTAGAATGACACATAAGCAAATCTCTGGGATGCTTAGATTATTTCTTCTGCAAGTACTGCGTCCCCCCCTAGTGGAGACTATCCCAAATTATCCAGAATTTAGAGCGATGAGAATAAAGGATAAATGTTATCCACTTTTGAGTGGGATTGCTCACACTGTATAAATAGTATGCTTCTAGAAATTCTTTCTTTTGAGAAACAATCTGCTGATGAATATCTTTTCCTCTTGTGTTTAGCACCATTTATTGATATAAGTATATGTCCATCATTCATAATACATGCCAAAGAGAGAAGGGAAAACAACAGTTTGTTTCATGTGAGGATAGTTTTGTTTTAATTTTATAAAAATTGTCTCTTTATGTACTTACCTTCTATAGGACTCAATTATTTTATCAGATCTTTTCCCCCACCTATGAGTTCATGGTCTCAGCAGTGGCATCTGTGGTCTGGCCAGTGCTTTTACTGGTGTCATGCCATGAAAGATGGGATAACACAGAGTATGCGTTGGGACATGCCTAGGTATCAGTTGGGACACAGAACATCAGTCCCACTGCAGAGCCCCCAGGTGCCTATGAGAATCTGCACTTGTTCTCCACGTGTCATAGCCCTAACAAGCACGTCTGGGTGCAGACGTTCGTTAGTCCACATTCATTAACAACGACTGAATGCAGGTTAGCCCCGCATGGGTCGTGACCTCTGGGTGCTAGAGGGAAGATAGGGCTACAAAGGAAGACAATGCTCCGTGGTCTCATCGCAGGTCGCCACAAGCGTGTAGCACAACTGCAGCAGTCTTCCAAGAGGAATCCGCACTACCAGACTTTAGAGCGGGATCTGATTGAATTACAGGAGCAGCAGCTCTTTGAACTTTTTGTGGTGGTGTCTCTACAGAAGAAGCCGTCAGAAGCAAGCTACGTTCCCCAGGTCATACAACAATTCCCTAGCAAGGTAGGTGCACAGAGACCATGAGGCATCTAGGAATGGATGGCATTCCTGTGTCTCTGTGTATTTATCCCTCTCCTCTTGTTTACTGTTGTCTCCATCAGCTTTTACTAACTCTATACTTCTTGTAGGACATGGATCTGATGATATCTTGTGTCAGGCGTGAGCTGCAACCAAGGGGGAATAAAACTCAATATTCAAGTTGGGTTTTTATTTTTTGCTCTACTACTTACTAAGTGACCTTTAGCAAGTTACAAAGCCTCAATTTTCTCCTTCTTAATGAGAGTGAGTGAGTGAGTGAAAGTTGCTCAGTCATGTGTGACTCTGACCCCACGGATTGTAGCCCACCAGGCTCCTTTGTCCATGGAATTCTCCAGGCAAGAATACTGAAGTGAGTTGCCATGCCCTCCTCCAGGGGATCTTCCCGACCCAGGGATTGAACTCAGGTCTCCTGCATTGCAGGCAGATTCTTTACCCTCTAAGCTACCAGGGAAGCCCCATTTTTAATGAGGGGAATGATAAATGTGGCAGAGTAAGGTAGCAGTTCAGAGCACGGACTGTGAACCAACTATGCAATTGCCACTTATTAACTCTGTGACTTAGAGCAGTTAAACTGGTCTGCGTCTTGTTTTCTTCATTGGTGCAGGAGGGGTAATCATAACAGTGTCTATCCCATGTGGTGAGGATTAAATGAGCTCATTATATAATAATTAATATAAGGCACTTAGAACAGTGTCTAGCATATAGCAGCACAATATAATGTTATCCCGTATTAGTGAGGATTTAATGAGATAATGTATATAACATGCTTAATGCAGTTTCTGGCACATAGTAAGCACGTGATAAATGGTTACTATTATTAACAGTATTATTTACTTTACTCTGCCTTTTCCACAAAAACATTCATTCATTAATTGCATCAGTATTTCATAAATACCTCCTATTTGCCAAGATTACATGTGGAGAACACGACTAAAATAGATCTTCTTGGTCCCTGCCCTCACAGAGCTTACAAAGTAGACCCTAAATGTGGCTCTGAGCTTTGTGACTGTAAAAATAAAGAACATGATCATTACATCAGGGCTTACAAACTGATGGCCTCTGAGCTTATTAAGCCCACAGACATATTTTTGGGGGGTTGCTGTAATATAGTAATAAAATAATAATAAAGTTTTTGTTGTCAGTTTTTTGTTTAAAAGTCAAATTTCACATAGAAATCTGTATTTCGGCTTTTTCCTGAGAAACTAGAAAGACCGCCAGCACTCAGCCCACAGTCCTAAGTGGCATGAATTGGCTGAAGCTGAGTGAGGAGCAGGACCGACTTCATGGGTATGTGACCAGTGTAGTCACAAAAGGCCTCTGTCTCCTAGAAGGGCCCTGCTCCACAGGCAACTCTCAATTTATATTTGAATTTGTGTTTTGTAAGCGAGGAGTAAGGTCTGATGAGACAGTGGGGCGTGTGCCAGAGTCTTAAAGCCTGGCTTCATGCATGGTCTCACCTGCTTCCTCCCCAAAATGGGTTCTCTAGGTGTCCTCACTCCTACTTCTTGGTTCCCCAGGTCCTGTCAGGCTTCCGCCTTTCCAGCCTCACTCACTGGCTGCTGCCACCCTCTGTGGCAAGCATTAACCCCGCAGTGTCTTAAGCAACGCATGGTCTTGCTTAATGCCTTAATGCAGTGTCTTAATGCCCTGCCCTGGACATTGCTACTCCTATTCAATGGGTGGTCTAGAGGTGCAAGCCTTTTCATACCCCCAGTCCAAGTACTGAGCATGTGCCTGTGTGGAGGTTACAGCCCCTTGAGGCTTGCCCAGCTGCTGTGGGTTGGAGTGGCGGGCTCATGGTAAGGGAGTTACCCCGGCTCAGCTTCCCTACCCCAGTCAGGACACAGGGTTTGAGTCCTGCGCCTGGCCCGAGGGGAAACCCCGCAGCTGGTGGGTCAGTTGTGCACCAGATTGTGAGCCAGGGTCCCTGAGCACCTGTGAATGTCCACACTTATCCCCAAGATCCTCATGCCTGAGGAAGCATGCCTTTGAATACAAAATCAAAAACCCTGTTTTGTTTTAGAAATTAAAAGGTAGGTCATTGACATTAGTTACATGAAGGCAATATGGTAATTAGACTTATCTGCTTATTTTTGTACTAATTTTTAAATGTCTTTTGATTTAACTAAATTTAGACTGTTCTCTAAAGTACAATACCAAACTTGCACAAAAGGGTCTTCCATGCTAGAATTTTACAGGAAGTCACAAACCCATAATTAGGTAACAAAGATTATATGCTAAGGGAAATGATTATATGTGGGGTGGATTCTAAAAATACTGTTTTTTCTAAGTAACGGTCATCTGACTTTTCAAAACATCTTGGATTATTGATCAGAGTATCTTGAGCTGACTAGGTTTTTGCTATCACTATATTATAACATAGATTTTCATTTATTTCATAGTCCATGATTCATAAAAATATTCTGACTAGTACGTGAATACTTGAATTAAGATTCTTTCTCTAGATAAGAAACTGTTTTCAATAATTTCTCTCATATCAGATTATAGGATCTCCTCAAGTACCCTCTCTATATAAAAACAGAATTCTTTTTACTTGGAAACTGTTCCTTAGAAAATTTCAGTGATTAACAGTCTTGGCCCTCCTGTTTTATTAAACTGCACAAAACCACTCTAAGATTGCTGCTGCTGCTGCTGCTGCTACTAGGTCGCTTCAGTCATGTCCAACTCTGTGCAGCCCCGTAGACGGCAGCCCACCAGGCTCCGTCATCCCTGGGGTTCTCCAGGCAAGAACACTGGAGTGGGTTGCCATTTCCTTCTCCAATGCATGAAAGTGAAAAGTAAAAGTGAAGTCTCTCAGTTGCATCTGACTCTTCGCGACCCCATGGACTGCAGCCCACCAGGCTCCTCTGTCCATGGGATTTTCCAGGCAAGAGTACTGGAGTGGGTTGCTACCTCGACTTATTGGATACCTCTTTTCCTGAGAACAGGCTGAGTTTTTTGTTTCTGCACTCCACTTACATAGAATATTAGTCACTTCCAGTGTTGTTTTTTTCAGGGTGATCATGGCTTTAAGCAATCCAGAGACACTGAAGAAAGGCTCAAAGTTATCCCTAAATTTTGTTTTCCTGATTCAAAGGACTGGGTGCCAACCTCAGAACTCAAGAGGTAAATAGACTACTTTATCTGATTTCTGTTTGTTGAAACTGCAAAAGTAGAATCAGAATGTTCGAAAAACAGATAGAACCAGTAGTGAAGCTATGTGTACTCTGTGGCAGGGAAGGAAGGAACAGAATTAGGACATTTCCTATGTGGGGCTCCCAAAAGAAAAGCACAGTGTTAATGGGAAAACAAGTTTGAGAGTCTCTTCAATTTGCCAATTCTGCAGAAAAAGAAGTTCCACTTTACATACAATCAGAAATGCCACCAAGTGGACATAAAAGGAAAAAAATACTGAACTTAAGAACTCAAAAACAAAAATAAAACATGGCAGTGTCTGCATCTTGTATCTCTCTCAAATTGTTAGAAATAGCTATAGCCCAGATTGTATGTTCCCCTGTCAAACTTGTACAAAAAGGAGGCTGGAGTTTGGAAGGTGTAAGTATATTGGAAAGGAATATAAGAAATTTAAGGAATAAGAAATATAAGAAATAAGAAATTTCTTCCCAGTATCTAGAGGAAATTACTATTTTCAATTAATAAGACATCATCATCTCATATCCTGCTTGTAAATAGATGACTGCTTCTTTCAAAACTGGAATTACTGGTCATGTATTTAGGCTGAAAAGCATGATTATGTGAACCATATCACATGCTGATGACCTGCTGGAAGACAGCCTCAGCTGTTGCCTAACTGGCTGTGCCCTTCCACGCTGCGTTGCCTCCAGACTAAGCTGCTGCCTCTCACAACCAGTTTAGCCTGATCACCACTGTCCTCTCTGAGCCATCAATCCTGATGCTTTGTGCTGTCAGTTGCACTGCTGACCACATAGGCAGCTTCTTTCATATTGACCTGGCTGCTCCATGGTTGGCTCTTCCCTCTCCCCAAGAGTTATGTGTGTTCATTCTAAAATATATGGAAAATACAGAGAAGTAAATAAAAAGCAAAAATTAGAAATCACTGGCATTCTGGTTTACTCAGAGATAATCACTGTGTTTTGAGATGTTCCCTTCCTATCTTTATTCTTGTCCATATATAGACGTATATATATAATGTTGTTCAGATTTGAATTCCTTTTGATTGTTAATGAATTTATTTCTTGGGCCTCTCTAGGTCTTCATTTTGTAAGTTACCTATGCATTTTATCTTTTGCCTATGTTTCTAATGAGATATCAATTTTCCTATTAATTTTTATATATTAAGGATATAATCTTTTGCCTATCATTGTTCCATATGACCTCTCAAAACTAAGTAGAAGAATTTGGAAGGGAAGAATAGCTTATTAAAATCCTTTTTAGCTTACCTATGTGTTTGGCTAAACTGAGCATTCAACAAAAGGACCGGATAAATAAGAAAGTGAAAGGAGGTGGTGGCTTCAGCAGCTCATCCCATACCTGTTCTCTCACTCCAGTACAAAGCAAGATATTCTCAAGGGCTGCACCTTTGAGAATTTGAGAATTTTCCCTCAGGAAGAACATGACTTGCAATAAATGTAATATTGATGCTTCCTCTTACATCACAAAATTGCTGCTGTTAGACACTAATTTTTAATTTCTTGTTCCAAGGAATGTCATAAGTAGTTGTTTGAATCTCAAACTATTGACTGTTTTTTTCAGTGAAACCTTCTCCTTTGTCTTAACTGGTGAAGATGGGAGCCGGTGGTTTGGTTACTGTAAGAAGCTCTTGGTAAGTCCCAGACCTGTGTTCCAGGCAGCTTTGGTCAAGAAACAATAGAGTCAGACTAGGAACTTCAGAAGCATAATTTCTAGATGAGTCTGGGGGCTACTCAATGATCTGTATATTACAAAGAAGGTATGTTAGCTTTAAACAGTAAGAGCAGGGTGGAGGTTAGCCACAGAGTGTTTTGGAATAGAAAGGGTATGGATTTATTTTATTTGTCTGTAATAGATAATGAAAGCACTGACATTGTAACTGAAGTCAGTCTGCTTATGTTTGAGGAATGGAGTACAATGAGCTAGTCGAGGGAGCTCTGAGTTACTTTCTTCTTGCTTAGATGCCTTCATTAAGCTGGAATGAATCATACCATCTTTTTTTTTTTTTTAGCATTTTTCCATCTTTCAATGTTCACTGAGAATGAGACCTTTGGTTCCTACTCTATACTAAGGAGTATTAAGAGGTATAAATAGTCCAAATTAGTAAAGACTTGTGCTACTTAATTTTTGCTTTGTTGTTATTGTTGTTGTTTAGCCAGAAGGCAAAGGAAAGCGACTCCCTGAGGTATACTGCATGGTCAGTCGCCTAGGCTGCTTCAACCTTTTTTCAAAGGTGAGTGGAGAATGGGTGCTATGAAAGATGGTGTCCTTTCTGAGCTCTTAGTACATCTTTGTTTCTGATGGCTTCACTAGGCAATGTTAAGTGGCATAGACTTTTAACATTCTACTTTAGAAAGGGTTTTCCTTTAGTAGATTCGAACTACAGGTTTGAAGGCTTAAACTTAGATCTCTAAACCACATGATATTGCCCTGTAATCCTCACTTGGGTTTGCTAAACCTTGCTGCTTAAAGCGGAACTTTGCCTGAAGTTTATCTTGTCTCATGTCTCTCCCAGGCACCAAACTGCAGGATATTATTGTGTTACTTTCTTTGCCCCTTCCTTGGTGATATAAAAAGGGGCTCCCTTCTAAAATTAAATTGATTTATTTTTGTAACTTTTCTTAGAGATTTAAAGATACCTCCAAGAGAAATGAGGCCTTTAATGAACTTTTATTAAAGGTGGCAGAAGCTTATCTGTCTTAAAATCTGGTGATCGTATTATTTTTAAGTTTGTGCAGTTCCTTTAATAGGATTTCTGTTTTTCAGTTCCTTTAATAGGATTCTTTTATGTTTTTGAACTGAGTCCTCAATTAAAAAAAAAAAAGACATGTTTTGTGTATGTAGATTCTAGACGAAGTAGAGAAAAGAAGAGAAATGTCTCCAGCTTTGGTTTACCCCTTCATGCGAAGTGTCATGGAAGCTCCTTTCCCAGCTCCTGGACGCACCATCACAGTGAAGAGCTACCTCCCTGGGGCTGGAGATGGGGTAAGTTAGTTAATTTTGAGGAGACTCGCTAGCTGCCAAAACGCAGTCCTTATGCTAGTAGACCTTACGTGATAGAAACCTTTCTCCTTTTCATAAATTACGCAGAGTGTGTTTCAGTCGCAGAAGCCCTAGAGAAACATCCAGTTCATCTGTGAGATTGTTGATCCTAGACCCCAAGAACCAGAGGTTTCTCTACTATTCGTAGATTGAACCACTCATAAGTTGACCTGCAAGAGGTCAGTTTCAATATGACAAATGTTGTCCGGTGGGATAAAAGATTTCACCAGAAATTTATGGCATGAAACTATAAAGTATTAAGTCTTGAGATCAGTGTAGGCTGCTTCACAAACTGCAGCAGCCCCTCTCTCTTGAATTTAATCTGTAAAAGAGTGACAGGGTCCATTAGTATTGTCATTAGGGATCTTTTCCCACCTCAGCTCCCCTGATTGAAGTGTTTGCATTTCAGTCCATTGAACTGTGCCGACCACTGGACTCACGGCTGGAACATGTTGATTTTGAGTGTCTCTTTAAGTGCCTGAGCGTGTGCCATCTCATTCGAGTCTGTGCCTCTCTCCTTTTGGAGCGGAGGGTAATCTTTGTCGCCAACAGCCTAAGGTGAGAAATAAGTAAGATATGTCACATCAGACTGGGGTTTTACTTGTTCTTAGTGTTTTAGAATTTGGCCATATTAAAAAAAAAAACAAAAAACATTTAGGTAGGATCTCAATTACTTAATACTGTAGTGACATGGATAATGCAAAAGCTATTTTGCGTTTAGCTATACCAGTTTATTTTGAGGGTTGCAATTAATTTACCTTCAAAATGTGTTTTGTTGAAACTTGTTAAAAATTGGTCTTGCTTCTCTGAGTATACACTAGTTTTTAGCAATATAAATTGTGGGAAACAACTGAATTGAGATTAAAGATTTTCAGAAAATTAAGTTAAAAATTTAAATAGAATGTTAATGAGTAATCACAGAATTGTTAATCTGCGATCACTGGCATCAGTTTGTAATGCTGTAATGTCATATCTGACGTGCCCACCATATGTTGCTGTTTATGTGATATCAGTTTGCTTTCTCCTCTGGCTAGCACCCTGTCAAAATGTGGTCATGCAGTGGTTGCCACACTGTATCCATTCACCTGGCAGCATACCTACATCCCGGTCCTGCCAGCATCTATGATTGACATTGTGTGCTCACCTACTCCATTCCTTATTGGAATCCTGTCTTGCTCCTTACCACAGCTCCAGGACCTACCCATTGAAGAGGTAATATGGGAGAATTAGTACCTGTGAAAAAGATCGCAGCACTGGCAAATGAAAACAAGTGATTTTTAACAGTGACGGATATGTCATTAATTAATGATAATATGTACTTATTATTGTTATGCTATCATATTTTTGTATCTGCTTATTAAAATGAGAAAAATACTATAGTACACGTGAATCTGAAGTTATATCTTATTTATAGCATTGAACCATGGGCTAATTCTTGTGTTATTCTGAAGAATAGGTCTTTTTTTTTTTTAATCATGCACAAAAACTACTCTGGGTTAATTTTTAAATTCTTTCAAATATAACACACATATAGATAAGTGCCCCAAACAAAATGTATAGCTCAGTTAATTATCACAAAGTGAATGCTAATGGTAACCAACACTGGAATAGAATAGAGACATTACAGCCATGGAAACAAAGTCCTCATCATGCCTTCTTTTTCTTGTTTTAAAATTTTTTAAAAATTATTCTTATTTATTGTTTGGCCACACTGTGTGTCATGTGGGGTCTTAGTTCCCTGACCAGGGATCAAACCTCTGCCCCTACATTGGGAGCTTGGCATCTTGACCGCTGGACTGCCAGGGAAGTCCCCCTCATGCTTTCCTCTAATCACTGTTCTCTTCCCCACTCCTTGCAAAAGGTAACTATTATCTTGAATTTTGATGCTCATTTTCTTGTTTTTTATAACTTAACATCCTGGGCATGTATCCCTAGACAATATAGTTCAGTTTTGCCTGGTTTTAAGCCTGATATAAATGGATTCATACAGCAATATTTTTCTTTTCTTTTTTTTTCTTAGTCTGGCTTCTTTCAAGCAACATTATATCTTTAAGATTCACCCATGTTGATGAGTTTAACAGTAGTTTGATCATTCTGATTGTGTATAGTAATCCATTGTGTGAATGTACTGCAATTTTCTCATCCATTCTACAGTTGATGGACATTTGAGTTGTTTCCAGTTTGGAGTTATTATTAATAATGCTGCTATAAATATTCTTGTTCATGACCCTTGGTACATATGTGCATGCAGTTTTATGGGCAAATATTTGGAAATGGAATTGCTGGGTCATAGAGAAAACATATCTTCAACTTTAGTAAGTATAGTCAAGCTTTTCCAAAGTAGTTGTGCCAAGTTAAACTTCCTCCAGCAGTGTATGAGAGTTCCTCTTGCTCCATATCCTTGTCAGCCCTTGCTGTGATCAGTTCATATAATTTAGCTTATCAGATAGTTGTATTTTATTTTGGTTTTATTGGTATTCCTTGATTATGGTTGAGGGTGAGCATCTTTCTATATGTTTATTAGCCATTTGAATGTCATCTTTTGTAAAATCCATAGGCTATCCTTCTGCTGAATTGATTACTTTCATTGATTTGTAAGAGGCCTTTTCATACTCTGAATATGAACTCCTTTGTGGTTTGGCTTTTCATTCTCCAGAAAGATTTTTTTTTAATATGGAAATGCTCTTAATTTTAATGTGGCCAGAACTGTCAATCTTTTTTTTTTTTTTTAATGGTTAGTGTTTTTTTGTGTGTGTGTGTGAACTGCTTAAGTTTTTCTTAATATTAGCTTCATGGAAATAGCCTCCTCTGTTAGTTCCTGGAAGCTTTATTATTATGCCTTTAATTTTTGGCTCTTAAGCCTGGGGATTGATTTTTTATTTTATTTTTTTGTATACAATAGGAGGTAGGGAGAATTCCCTGGCAGTCTAGTGATTAGGACTCAGCACTTTCACTGCTGAGGACGTCAGTTCAGTCCCTGGTTGGGAACTAAGATCTCACAAGCTGCGCGATATGACCAAAAAAGAAAGAAAGGAGGTAGGGATCATTTCATTTTTTTAAATATGGATAGCCTACTATCCGAGTACCACTTACTGAAAAAACTCTTCTTTATTACACTGATGGGTTAACCTCCCCCCTCCAATTTTATTGAGAAATGATTTACATATAACATTGTGTTAGTTTAAATGTACAACATAATGATATGATTTTAGAAAAGGCAGAGGAACCAGAGATCAAACTGCCAACATCTGCTGGATCATGGAAAAAGCAAGAGATTTCCAGAAAAACATCTATTTCTGCTTTATTGACTATGACAAAGCCTTTGACTGTGTGGATCACAATAAACTGTGGAAAATTCTGAAAGAGATGGGAATACCAGATCACCTGACCTGCCTCTTGAGAAATCTATATGCAGGTCAGGAAGCAACAGTTAGAACTGGACATTGAACAACAGACTGGTTCCAAATAGGAAAAGGAGTACGTCAAGGCTGTATATTGTCACCCTGCTTATTTAACTTACATGCAGAGTACATCATGAGAAACGTTGGACTGGAAGAAACACAATCTGGAATCAAGATTGGCGGGAGAAATATCAATAACCTCAGATATGCAGATGACACCACCCTTATGGCAGAAAGTGAAGAGGAACTAAAAAGCCTCTTGATGAAAGTAAAAGTGGAGAGTGCAAAAGTTGGCTTAAAGCTCAACGTTCAGAAAACGAAGATCATGGCATCAGGTCCCATCACTTCATGGGAAATAGATGGGGAAACAGTGGAAACAGTGTCAGAGTTTATTTCTTGGGGCTCCAAAATCACTGCAGATGGTGACTGCAGCCATGAAATTAAAAGACGCTTACTCCTTGGAAGGAAAGTTATGTCCAACCTAGATAGCATATTCAAAAGCAGAGACATTACTTTGCCAACAAAGGTCCATCTAGTCAAGGCTATGGTTTTTCCTGTGGTCATGTATGAATGTGAGAGTTGGACTGTGAAGAAGGCTGAGAGCCAAAGAATTGATGCCTTTGAACTGTGGTGTTGGAGAAGACTCTGGAGAGTCCCTTGGACTGCAAGGAGATCCAACCAGTCCATCCTAAAGGAGACCAGTCCTGGGTGTTCATTGGAAGGACTGATGCTGAGGCTGAAACTCCAGTACTTTGGCCACCTCATGCAAAGAGTTGACTCATTGGAAAAGCCTCTGATGCTGGGAGGGATTGGGGGGGCAGGAGAAGAAGGGGACGACAGAGGATGAGATGGCTGGATGGCATCACTGACTCGATGGATGTGAGTCTGAGTGAACTAAGGGAGTTGGTGATGGACAGAGAGGCCTGGCGTGCTGCAATTCATGGGGTCGCAAAGAGTCAGACATGACTGAGCGACTGAACTGAACTGAACTGAACTGAATGATACGATATGATATGATATATGCCTATATTTGAGGGCTTCCTTGGTGACACTGGTGGTAAAGAATCCACCTACCAATGCATTAGGCATAAGAGACATGGGTTTGATCCCTGGGTCATGATGATGCCTTGGAGGAGGAAATGGCAACCCGCTCCAGTATTCTTGCCTGGAGAATCCCATGTACAGAGGAGCTTGGCAGGCTACAGTCCATAGGGTCACAAATAGTCAGACATGACTGAAAGGACTTCATACACACACACACATGCATATATTTCAAAATGATTACCACAGTAAGTTTAGTTAATATCCATCACCTAACACAGAAAAAATTTTTTCTTGTGATGACAACTTTTAAGATGGACTCTTAGCAAGTTTCAAATATACAATATAGTATTGTTAACTGTAGTCACATGCTGTACATTACATATCCAGCACTTACTTACCTTATAACTGGAAATTCATGCCTTTTGATTCCCTATACCCATTTTATCTATCTCCCAACCCATCTCTGGCAACCACCAATCTATTCTCTGTATCTATGAATCCGGTTGTTTTAGATTCCACATATAAGTGAGATTATACGGTATTTGTTTTTCTCTGCTTGACTTATTTCACTTAGCATCCACATTGTTACTATGGCCAGATTTCCTTCTTTTTATAGCTGAATAATATTCCATTGTATATATGTGCCACCTCTTTATCTAGTCATCTGTATGGACAGTTAGGTTGTTTCATTGTTATGGCTGTTGTAAATAATGCTGCAGTGAACATGGGGGTGCAGCTATTCTTCAAAATAGTGATTTTGTTTCCTTTGGATACATGCCCAGAAGTGGCATTGCTAAATTATGTGCTGGTTCTATTTTTAATTTTTTGAGGAACCTCCTTACTGTTTCCAGAGTGGCAAAACCAATTTACATTTCCATAAAGAGTACACAATAGTTTCCTTTTCTCTACATTCTTGCCAGTATCTGTTATCTCTTGTCTTTTGTCAATAATCATTCTAACAGGTGATAATATCACATTGTTGTTTTTTGGTCTGCATTTCTTTGATGTAGAGTACCTTTTCATATGTTTATTAGTCATCTGCATGCCTTCTTTGGAATAATGTCTGTTCAATTCCTCTGCCTGTTTTTTGTTTTTTTTTTTCCTCTACCTGTTTTTAAATTGGATTCTTTGGGGTTTCTTTTTTTCCTGTTGAGTTGTATGAGTTCTTTATTTGAATATTAACCTCTTAACCAGTATATGAATTTCAGGTATTTTTCTCCCATTCTGTAGGTTTTCTTTTTATTTTACTGATGGTTTCCTTTGCTGTTCAGAAGCTTTTTAGTTTGATGTAGTCCCACCTGCTTATTTTTGCTTTTGTTACCTTTGCTTTTGGTGTCAAATCCAAAAAATCATTGCTAAGACCAATGTAAAGATGCTACCCCTCTATGTTTTCTAGGAGTTTCATGATTTCAGGTCTTATGTTTAAGTCGTTAATTCATTTTGAGTTGATTTTGTGTATGGTGTAAGATAGGGATCCAATCTTATTTTTTGGCATGCAGCTAATTTTCCTATAACCATTTGTTGAAGAGATTGTCCTTTCCCTGTTGTATGTTCTTGGCTCCATTGTCATAAGCTAGTGGGCTATTTGTGAGGTTTATTTTTGAACCCTGTATTCTGTTCCATTAAGCTATGTGTCTGTTTTATACTAGTACTACACTGTTTTGATTACTATAGCTTTGTAATAGTTTGAAATGAGAACGTATGATGGCCTCTACCTTTATTCTTCTTTCGTAAGATTGCTTTGGCTATTTGGAATCTTGTGTGGTTCCACAGAAATTTTAGAATTGTTCTATTTCTGTGAAAATTGCTACTGGAATTTTGATGGGGATTGCACTGACTCTAGATTGCTTTGGGTAGTACAAACTTTTTAACAATATTGGTTCTTCCACTCCATGAGCACAGAATATCTTTCCATTTATTTGTGTATTGTTCAGTTCCTCTTACCAGTATCTTATAGTTTTCAGCATAGATATCTTTTACCTCCTTATTTAAATTTATTCCTAGGTATTTTATTCTTTTTGATATAGTTGAAGATGAAGTTGTTTTCTTAATTTATTTTTCAGATACTTTATTGTTAGCGTATAGAAACATTTCTAATTTTGGTATTAACCTATTTTTTACTTTGTTACTATGGAAATTTTAAACATATGTAAAAACGAAAAAAGAGTAAAATTAATTACCCTCTTTAAATACTTATAAAGTTTAGACTAACTGTACTACCTCTCTCCCATAATATTTTGAAGTATATCCTTATGTTATTTCATAATTCTAAATATTACAATATGAATATCTAAGCCTAAGATCATTTTAACATAATCACAATACCATTATCACACCTAAAAAATTAATAACAGTTTTTAATATCAGAAAAATTCAATATTCAGATCTCTAATTATTTCGTAAATTTTTCGTAGCTTGAATTAGGTCCCAGATAAAGTCTGTGCACTGTATTTGGTTGGTGTGGTTTTTTAGTCTCTTTTAATCTCTAGGTGTGCCACCATCATTTTTTTTAACTTGAAATATTTTTTACTAGTGTTGATGAGTTAGATTTTAAATGGGCTAAAACTTTAATGCATAACAATATCCAATCACTTTATATACTGGAAACTCTTATAATATTTAAGTCAGTTATATTTCAATTAAAAACAAAACCAAAAAACCCTTTAAGTTTAAAACTATTCCCATTGCATGAAAGAATCAAAGCATTCTTCCTGATCTAACAACGCCTAATGTATTTCTCTCTGAATGTCTCTGGTTTAACTTGTCTGGCTCCTTTATTCCATAGGTGCTGATAGTTGATCTCTGCACAGACAAGTTTTTACAGGAGGTGGGTGACAAAGGAGATGATTACATAATGTTTGGGGATAATTGGCCAGAAAATATGTGAAAGTACTTAGAGAAGGTGACTCAGGCAAGACCTATAGTTCCTACACACACACTTGACTTGACACTGTGGCCAATCATACAAGATTGACCTGAAAAATTTGTCTTGGGTTCATAGCTGTCTGTCTCAATTTAAGGAAGGAGGAAACAGATTAAATGTCATTCTCAAAAGAGGTAACCCTCCCTTCAAGTCTTATGGGTTGATATATAGGCCTCTAATTTAATTAAATTTAACAAGCATTCAACACCAATTATTTCTAGATGTTCTGCTAGTCGGTCAGAAACTAAAGATGAGTAAGACACTCAGCTTGATCCCTTAGGCCTTACAGTTTAAAGGGGGAGAAGGAGCAGATATAGCCATAAAGTTTTAGAAATGATATATATTTGAAATTTGCACAAGATACAGTAGGGGCAAAAAGAAATGGTCACTTATTCTGGATAGTGAAGAGGAGAATTAGAAAAGCCTTAGAGCAACCCTCTGTATGTAACCTGTATATAGGTTTGTGAGCACTGAACATAGGGTGAAAAGAATGTTTCTTTTTTCATAATCAATCAGCTCATCACATTTGAAGCACCATTTATTTGGGAATGATCTTTGTAATATATCATATGACTTGGAGATGAGAACTATTTGGTTTGGAAACTTCCAAAGAGTCTTATAAGACATATTATTTATGTTTCTTAAATTTAACTAAGATGTTCCCTGGTGGCTCAGATGGTAAAGAATCTGCCTGCAGTGCAGGAGACCAGGGTTCAATCCCTGGGTTGGAAAGATCCTCTGGAGAAGGGAATGGCTACCTACTACAGTACTCTTGACTGGAGAATCCCATGGACAAAGGAGCCTAGCAGGCTACAGCCCGCAGGGTCATAAAGAGTCGGACACGACTGAGCGACTAACACTTCCACACCAGAAACATCATGGATTCTGTTCAATGTAGGGAAGGAAGCTTCAGACAGACTCCTTTTAGCCGAAATACATACAAAGCCACCTGTGGAACCTGGGGGACTTTAATAGGGCCCTAAGTTTGAGACTTTCTCTCTCGAAGCTCATGAAAATCTCAATTTTCTTCTTAAGGTATCTGATGAGGATGAAATTCTACCACCTAAACTACAAGCTGCCCTGATACAGATTTTGGAAGAACGAAATGAAATATTGGCTCAGGAGCAGAATTTTTCACAAGGTATGAGACAAGTGGCTGAGGATTTAAGGTCAAGACAGTAAAAACCAAATGCCCAGCATCCTGCCAAAGCATATATAAAAGTAGTATGAGATTGCCTGTGCCTTCATAAACTGATAGTCAGCTTCCTTGCTCACCCTCGATGTGCCAAGTCCCCTTCTTTTTCAGGACTTTGGCATTTGCTCAGTTCCATGTATGGAATGCTATTCCCCTAGGCACATGGCTCCTGCTCTTTGTTCTTGTAGGTCCATGCTCAAATGTCACTTTCTTAGTGAGGCTTTTCCTGACTGTCCTGTTTACAATTGTCCCCATTCCCTTAGCACTTCCTGTCCTCCTTCCTGACCTAATTTTTCTCCATGGCCTTCATCACCATCTGATGTGCTAGAGTGTAAGTTCTATGAGAACAGTGACTGTCTGTTTGTTTTCTGTTTCCAGTACTTTGAACAGCATTCACTAAATAGGTACTCAGTAAGTATTTGTTAAATGAAAAGATGAATAATATTTATTGGGTGGCTTACTGTATGCCAAGCATTGTTTTAAGCACTTAGCATACATCTTATTTGATCCTTGTAATATCTGTATGAAGCAGGTATTATTATTTAATCCCCATTTTACAGATGAGAACTCAAAGGCTGTTTACTGATGGGGACCATTAGAGAAGGAGCAAGTTTAGAGGAGTAACTAAAAGTTCAGTTTTGAATATTAAGTTTGAGATACCTGAACGTGAAAGTCACTCAGTTGTGTCCAACTCTTTGCAACCCCATGGGCTATGCAGTCCATGGAATTTCCCAGGCCAGAATACTGGAGTGGGTAGCCTTTCCCTTCTCCAGGGGATCTTCCCAACCCAGGGACCGAACCCAGGTCTCCCGTGTTTCAGTCGGATTCTTTACCAGCTGAGCCACAAGGGAAACCCAAGAATACTGGAGTGGATGGCCTATCTGTTCTTCAGCGGATCATCCTGACCCAGGAATTGAACAAAGCAAACTGGGGTATCCTGCATTGCAGGCGGATTCTTTACCAACTGAGCTATCAGGGAAGCCCATAATTTCAGAGAGATTTATATCATTCTCTTAACAGCTTCATCTTCCCAACTCAGGGATCAAACCCAGGTCTCCCGCATTGTGGGCAGATTCTTTACCAGCTGAGCCATAAGGGAAGCCCAAGAATACTGGAGTGGGTAGCCTATCCTTTCTCCAGTGGATCTTCCCAACCCAGGAATCAAACCGGGGTCTCCTGCATTGCAGGTGGATTCTTTACCAACTAAGCTATCAGGGAAGCCCCTTGGGCTACCTATTGGATACCTATCTAATATCTGGCAGACATTCACCTGGAGATATCAAGTAGGCATTTATATACAAGAATTTGAAATTCAGAGGAAAGATTTAGGCTAGAGACATACATTGCTATTTTAAAGCTGAGGAACCAGATGAGATAACCCAATAGAGTGAGTATAAGTAGAAAATTTAAACAATTTAAGGATTGAGCCCTGGTTGGGAATGATGTGCTTGAATTTACAACTTTTGACAGTTGGGAAGAGAAGAATCCAGCAAAGGAGACTAAAAAGAGCAGCTAGTGAAGTAGGTGGAAAACACAGGAGTATGGATTGCAGAAGCTGAGTGAAGAAAATATTCCATGAAGGAAAGAGTAAACAGTTATATTTAATGCTGCAAAGAGGCCAATAATATGAAAACTGAGAATTGACCAGTGGATTTGACAATGGGAAGGGCTCTGGAAACCTTGGTAACAGCAGATTCAATGAAATGGTGGGAAGAAAGTGAGACGGGGGTAAGTTCAAGAGAAAACTAGAATGACCTTCATTTTTTTGTAAAATTTTAGCAAAAGAGCAAAAGGCCAAGAATAGCTAAGACACTCCTGAAAAAAAACAAGATTGACGAGCTTGCCCTACAGAACATCAAGGTTAACTGTAAGGTCATAGTAATTGAGATTATTTGGGTTCAGAAGAAGCAAACAGAGCAATAAAAATGGGAAGAATAGAGAATGCACATGCATAAGGAAACTTGATTTGTGTCAGTCAGTGCCAGCACTGAATAGCAGTGGGAAAAGAATGAACCATTTGATAAACAATTCTAGGACAACTGGTTTTCCACATGAAAAGAAACAGAGATGGATCTGTACTCCACATTATACACAGAATTAATTAGGATAAATTAAAGACTTAAATGTTACAAGTAAAACATTTAAAATGTTTAGAAAATATTTTATGTTTGGGGACAGTAATGGATTTCTGAAATGTGGCACAAAGAACACAGACTATAAAGAATAAGATTGATTAATTTGACTATGCTAATTTAAAATTTTACTATTTATTTATTTGGCTGCGTTGGGTCTTTAGTTGCAGCATGTGGGATTTTTTTTCTTTTTAGTTGTAGCACGTGGAATCTTTTTGTGGCATATGAGATCTTTTTTAGTTGTAGCCTGTTGGGTTCCAGTTATTGGACCTGGGATCAAACTCAGGCCCCTGCATTGGGAGCATGGAGTCTTAGCCACTGGACCACCCAGGAAAGTCCCTGACTATGTTAAATTTTAAAATTTTCTGTTCATCAAGGAACACCATGGAAAAGGAATAAAAAACAAGGTACAAACTAAATGAAGACATTTTCAACAAATATAACTAACAAAGGAATAGTATCTAAAATTTAGTTTTTAAAATTCCTCCAATTTAAAAGTAAAAAGATGGTCAACCCAAGAGAAAAATGGGGGAAAGATATGAACAATCATTTCATAGAAGAGGAAATATGAAAGGCCAACAAATATATGAAAAGATATAGAACCTCATCAAAATCAGGAAAATGTAAATTAAAACCACACTGAGATACCATATTATATCCACCATATTGGTAAAAATTTTAAAAAGTCTGACAATATCAAGTATTGATGAGAATGTTTAAATTAGTTCAGTACCTTTGGAAAAACAATTTGGCATCATCTAGTAACGTTAAAGGTGTATATATCCTTCTACTGCTGCTGCTAAGTTGCTTCAGTCGTGTCCGACTCTGTGCGACCCCATAGATGGCAGCCCACCAGGCTCCCCCGTCCCTGGGATTCTCCAGGCAAGAACACTGGAGTGGGTTGCCATTTCCTTCTCCAATGCATGAAGGTGAAGAGTGAAAGTGAAGTCGCTCAGTCATGTCCGACTCTTAGCAACCCCATGGTCTGCAGACCACCAGGCTCTTCCCTCCATGGGATTCTCCAGGCAAGAGTACTGGAATGGGTACAACCCAACAATTCCATTTTAAATATATACACAAGAGAGCTCTTGCACATGATAACTAGGAAACAAGTACAGTAATTTTTGTAGTGGTATTATATGTGATAGCAAAAACTAAAAACAACCTCAATGTCCACTGACAAGAGAATATAGCGTTAAAAAAGAATCTTAAAAACACACACTGAAGACTTCCCAGTGGTTAAGAGTCTGCCTGCCAATGCAGGGACACCAGTTCGATCCCTGGTCCCAGAAGATTCCACAAGCTGAAGCAACTAAGCCTGTGCGCCACAACTACCGGAGACTGCACACCCTAGAGCCGGTGCTCTGCAGTAAGAGAAGCCATTGCAGTGAGACGCCCACACACCGCAACTCGAGAGTAGCCCCGCTCATCGCAACTAGAGAACGCCTCTGCTCAGAAACAAAAACCCAGTGCAGCCAAAAAAAAAAAGATTCAACATACACACACACTGAATAAAATAATAAGTTTCAGTAGAAGATAATGTTTTATATAATGTTCAAAGACATACAGAACCTTGTTAGGGGTTGGGGTTATGTTGTTGGGGTTGCATGTGTGTAGTAAGACTACGTAAAGTAAATGAAATACCAAAATTCCAAATAACGGTCACCCTCTATTGCAAAGTAGGGGAAGAACACCACTGAGAGGGCATCACACAGAGAACTTCAGAGATACACGTGATGTTCTGTTCTAAGCTTGATGGTGGGCATTTGTGTGGTCATTTCACTGCTGGGCTTATGAAATATTCATGCATGTAAAAGAATGTATAATGTATATACATTAAAAGAGAAACAAAGGATGGGAGATAAGGTATTGAAAAACATAATTTTTAAAAGAAAGGGAATTAGGTGTAAGAAAGTGGGATGTTGTTTAGTCGCTAAGTCGTGTCCTACTCCTTGTGACCCTATGGACTGTAGGTCTCCAGGCTTCTCTGTCCATGGGGTTTCCCAGGCAAGAATACTGAAGTGGGTTGCCGTTTCCTTCTCCAGGAGATTGTCCCAACCAAGGGATTGAACCCAAGTCTCTTGCATTGGCAGGCAATTCTTTACTGCTGAGCCACTAGGGACCCCCTAAGTATAAACAAATCTTCCGAGAAATTTTTTGCTGTAAACTGGAAGAGGGATGGGACAATTAACTGGAAGGAATGAGAGAGTGGGGCAAAAGTGTTGACCATAAAAGCAGTGATGGATTCTCAGTTGCAGAAAAAAACAGAAGAGAAGAAAGTCTGTTGAACAAAATATAATGGAAATCTAGATTAGAATAAAAACATAAGGACTTCCCTGGTAGTCCCAAGGCTAAGACTCCGTGCTCCCAATGCAGGGGGCCCAGGTTCAGCCACTGGTCAGAGAAGTACATTGCACATGCCACAACTAAGACCCAGCATAGCCAAATAAATAAATAACTTAAAAAAAATTAAAAATGTACTGTCAAGAGTGGGGTTTAGGGGAGAATGGATACACATATATGTATGGCTGAGTCGCTTTGCTGTAAAACCTGAAACTATCACAACATTGCTAATTGGCTACACTCCAACATAAAATAAAAAACTTAAAAAATGTAATGTCAGAAGAGACCTTAGAAATTGCCTAATCAGCCACCTCGTTGTGCAGATACAGAAAGAGAGGCCCTGAGAGGTAAAACAAGTTGACCACTATTATACAGCTGTTTCATGGTAGAAATCTGATTAAACCTCAGTCCCAGATTCCCAGTCAGCCCACAGGAAAGAGCAAGAGACACACTGTGCTAGATTACAGTGGTTAAGAATCACCTGACTTGGGGGTCCTGCAGCTTCTCTCTGGTACTGGGTGAGGTGACCTGAGAATGTCTTTGATTTGAGCTTGATTTTCCTCAGCTGTAACAAGGAAATGATACATCTGCCTGTCTGGATTATTACTACATTTGTAAAAGCACTCATTAAATTATTATTTATTAAGGAGTAATCATGATGCAATATGAAATGAGAAAGTTGAGTGAGAAACTGATTTGGTGGAGAAATATAATGAATTTGGTTTTGACATGCATTGTTTATTTATGTGATTTATAGTCTACCAATTCCCTAAAAGGACCTGAGATGGTGACTTTTTGTTTTTGGCTGAGCCCTGTGGCTTGTAGCCAGAGAAGGTAATGGCGCCCCACTCTAGTACTCTTGCCTGGAAAATCCCATGGACGGAGGAGCCTGGTAGGCTCCAGTCCATGGGGTCGCTAAGAGTCGGGCACAACTGAGCGACTTTACTTTCACTTTTCACTTTCATGCATTGGAGAAGGCAATGGCAACCCACTCCAGTGTTCTTGCCTGGAGAATCCCAGGGACAGAGGAGCCTAGTGGGCTGCCGTCTATGGGGTCACACAGAGTCGGACACGACTGAAGCGATTTAGCAGCAGCAGCAGCAGCGGCTTGTAGCGTCTTAGTTCCCAGACCAGGGATCAGACCCGTGCCCTGGGCAATGATAGCACAGAGTCCTAACCACTAGACTGCCAGGAAATGCCCTAGATGGTGACTGTTAGACAAAAGGAATATAAATGCTAATGGGACAGCCAATTGATGATCACCTAAAATGTAGCCTGAAAGTGTGGAAGGTGAATTTATGTGAAATATCAGGACTGGAGATCTGAGGTTGAGAATTATTGACAAAGAAAGTCAGCTCTCTCTCCATGCCAGTTAGCTCTTTAAGGAAAGGAATGTTGAAGAGAAGGGGTCCAAAGACCAATCCCAGGAAGAAGAAGAAGAGTCAAGAGTAAAACAAATGTTTGGTCATAAAGGCAGGAGAGGAATCAGGAAGAGCATCAAATTGTGGAACAGAAGGAATGAGGAGGAGGGCAGCACAAGTGCAGCACAGAGTTTTAAGGAGGACTAAAAATTGAAGAGTACATTAAACCCAGCTGGTTCTCACTGGTCTTTGAAAGAGCAGTTCCAGGGAAATTACAGATGTGCAGACCACAGTATGTGTGGGAAGACAGTGACGGTAAGGATATAAGCCATTTGCTATTTTTCTGGTCATGAAGAGAGCAAGAAAGCTGAGAATTAGAATTCCTATATTTATTCTCTGACCTTTAATCTATGATTCCATAGGTGTCAACTTTTATAACCAGAGCCAGTGTCCCTATAAACACAAAACTTAGGGGATTTTTTCCCCCTTTCTATTTTCTTTCATCTTGCAGAAGATGTGACACTCAACTCTCTGGTGTCCGAAGCATTTGTCAGGTTTTTTGTGGAGCTGGTGGGACATTATTCTTTGAGCATGACTGTCACTGAGCGTGGGGAGCGTGTATTCCAAAGGGAGCCATTTCGTAAATCTCACACCTCCCGAAGTGTACGCCACTTCCTGGATCTCTTCATGGAAACGCAAATGTTTGCAGGATTCATCCAGGACCGAGAGCTTCGGAAAAGTGGGGTGAAAGGTCAGTTTCATCCTAAAGGTCTCCCTCTATATTTAGTGAGCACTTGAAAGATTTGAAAATAATATAAACAAAAAATAACATAAGGCTACAAGGACTCACGATCAGTTGTTTATTATGGGAAAATTTTTATTTTGTGATATTGTTTTAGCTCCGGAAGCACACTGGTAATGAGCACAGAGTTTTATTCAGTTGATTTTCAGTCTTGAGTGTATGACAGTTTGAGCAGAATGAGTTTTCTTTGTAGGTTTGTTTGAGGTCCGGGCGCTCCAGTATTTGGAAACAATTCCTGAGTCTGAGCCCAGCGGAGTGAATAGAATTTTGCGAAGTCTTGGTAAGTTGCTGTGTTTTCCTATTATTATTAGATAAATATAGTTAAAAAAAAAAAAGATAAACTTTTATGTACGCATGCCTCATCACAAAAGCTTTACCATCGCATCAACAATATAACCTTGCATACAGTGACCAGAAACCATGACCCTATTTCCACAGTGTTTGGAGAATGACAAGACTCTCAGATGTTAGGATTCTCCGTCAGAGTTGTCCATGGGACTGTTTTCCTCAGATGAAGCTTCCTTATGATATAAGAATTTTGCATATCATAATTATTCATCTTTTTCTAGACCACATCCTATGGAGAATCTTATTAAAAACTGCACCTTTTTCCAGAAAAATACCCTTGGAGCATATAAACACATTTTGCATATACTTTTAGGGTGTTCATGGACCCCCTTGAAGCCCATCCATGCACTCCAGGTTAAAAATACCTGGTTAAGGGCATCTGAAGCAAAAGAGGATTTCCTGCAAGTCTCTAATTTTACACTTCAAATTATGCCTAGGGCTGTTACTTCATCTTTATACCACAGTGTTAGATTAGATCAGTGGTTTTCAGCTGTGACTACAATATTAGACTCTCTGGAGAACTTAAATGAAAATTCAAGGAATTCCCTGGAGGTTCTATGGTTAGAACTTGGAGCTTCCACTGCAATTGGCATGATTCAATCCCTTCTTGGGAAACTAAGATCCCACACTGCAGGCTGCATGGTGCGGCAAAAAAAAAATTAATAAAATCCACTCCCACCCCTCACCAGGCTCCAGGAAATCTCTGGAGAGCAGGAAAAGCAATTTTAACCTGAAGTCAGATTTGAAAATGGCAGGATTAGATAATGTCTGAGTTTCCTTCTATGTCTACAAATAGACATTTGGGGGTTCTGTGTGTGTATGTTTGGTTTAGGTTTTTTGGTGGTTAAACACATCAACTGATAACTTGAGATGGCAGCTTACTCCTGGGCTGTTCTGAATGACTAGGTTTAATCCCTTGCATCAAATAATGTATCCTAAATAAAAATGAACTAATGAGAGTTCACTCTTTTTTTCCTTTAGGAAGTAAAATGAAATTTCTGCAGAAGAAATGAAATCTTGACTGTCTCCATCCTGAATAGAACAGAAACTGCCAAAGAAACTATTTTTCCAAGAGTCAGGATGCCCTGAAGTATTCTACAAAATGTTGAAAGGTCACAGAGTGGGCCAGGTTCTTGGAGGATTCTCCTGTTGCTGCTGTAGTAACCACTGGAGAATTGTTGGGAGTAGTCTGGAACCTATACTTACTTTACTCTGTCTGCCTCCAGATTTTTTCAAGTGGCCTTTTGAGTCTTGGCTCATTCTTTGTGTTTTGAGTTTAGCCTATGAAGACACTTGTCTTTTACAAGAGAAGGACATGGTGTTGCATTTTTTAAAACAGCTCAAAGTCGAGCACAGTGAGAAAAGTGCTGCATTTAAGGTACTAGGGAGGCATGATATAAGTAGAGGACACAAGCCCTTCACACATAATTCTCATCACTGAAATACCATGGCAGCTTTAAACCTATGGGCTGTTTAAGGAATATATTCATCTCTTTTTTTAGGGGCGGGGCGGGGGGGGAAGTGTTTAAAGCTAGGGGAATCTCACATGGAAGTCCTATTTATTAACACTGTTGTTGAGTATCTTATAAAAATAGATACCCTACAACATTCCTTCCACATTGTGTGGCACTTGGGTAGCTTGTCCCTCATGTATCGACATTAAACATTGGGAAATTACAGCTAATAGGGGGACTTCCCTGGTGGTTCAGTGCATAAGACTCCACACTTCCACTGCAGGGGACAGTTTCCTTCCCTGGTCATGGCCAAAAGAGAAAATATATATAACTAATAGGGAAATTTTGTCTCAAGGGCATGAAAACTACCTTTTTTTCAGGGTCCATCTTGTGCCATGAATGATACGTGTGTGTATGTCATCTTGAATTTACTCTTTAAATCAACTGTTTGCATCTCTCATTTCATTGATGAAGAAAGTGGAATTCAGAGTTTAAATAACTTTAAACTGAAGCCAGGACCATTCATTTTTTAAAACAAAACTGGTTATTCCTACAGATGGAAAATTGGGCTCTGTGGGATTATAGCTATTGGAAAAGGTTTTTTTGTTTTGTTTTTTGCTTTAAGCTGAAGTGCACCAGAGCCAACTTGCAGCTCTGAGGATACAGGACTTCATGCTACAGGTGTCCAACTGAGACTCTTTTCTTGGTTCTTCTAGAAATGTTGGACTTTTTCTCTAAATTGGACTCAGAATATGGACATTTCCTGGGCACACACCACATAATCACCCCAACTTTTAATATCTAAAGTAGTAGCAGTGATTTGAAAGAGAAATTTGTCAGCCATGGTGTAATTTTAATTGATAAATGTTATAGCAAGTGTCAGTTTGTTTTCTTCAACTCCTGCTGATGGCTTTAACTGCATAAAAAATATTCAAACTTAAAACATCGTTGTGTTATGATACAACTTACTGACTTTTGCAGTATTGTCATTACAACCCATTCAGGTGTGTGTGGATGGATCTGAAGCAGACAACATGTAAGATGGGTGCTGTCTAATACAATTCCTATAGATGTGGGTCCAGAAAATAGAACTGAGCCCGTGTCTTAAAAAAAAAAAAAAAGTTTATTAAGCAGCTTACCCCAGTGGGACTTTTACCAGACATTTCCCCATTTGGTCTCTTCTGACACTCCCACCCTGAGGGAACAATCAGTAACTGGGAATTGAGTGTTTATCCCTCTGTGAGGAGCCCTTTACTTCAGGGATGGGAGTCTTATTTTTATCCCTCCCATCTGAAGCTCCTTCCTTAAGTCTGTTTTGCTTTGTTTTTGTAAAGAATTACGAATTCTGGACATGTTTGTAAGATAATCGCTCAAGATTTGTATAAAATATTGTTCACAGATCTTTTAATGAATAAACACAAAAAAATACCATGGAGCGCTTGGAGAATTTGAAATAAAATTGCTTAAGTTGTAAAGATGTTTTACTTCATTTAAATCTATAGCTAACACACTTATCTAATGGTAGGTAAAGGATAAACAGTCCTAAAGTAACCAAGCCTGATAACCTTGGCCAACATTTTCAAGCTCTTGGCGAAGTCCAGGTCTAGATTTGCACACCGGGCACAGGGTATACTGCTGCTACATTATTTGGTCTTTCCCTGCTTGGTCGAAGGGAAATAGAAGCCAGGGACCAGACGGGCATCAGCAATAGCAGGAATGGTTGGAGGCAATGAGAAGAGCTCTTCTTTACCGAAAGGTGTAAAGGCAAAATGATTGGATTTTAGACACGCCCTGAAGGCAAAAATCAGCCTTTTTAAAACATGGGATTAACGTGCAGTCACCCATCTCGCCCTGGGGCGGGGAGATCAGGTTCATTTCCTTCTGCAGGCCTAAAGCCTCGCAATTTTAACCGGAGACTAGAGCCCGCTCCCTGCATTTATTCACTGCAAAGCTTCTCAGGACGCCGAGAACAACGAATAATGGGAACACAGGAATTGCAAAGGGAAAGAAGTTTAAGGGAAGAAGGTGGAAGGGTAGGGGAGTAATGCCGAGGTGGGAACCCAGTATCTTTCTCCCCGCCAAAAATTTTAAAGGATTCCACTTCCAGATACTCGAATCCTGGTCGAAACCGAAAGCCCCAAATCCTCCGCACTTCGCTGTCAGTCGACGGCAAAAAAGATGGAGCAAACGGGCACAGGCAACAGACGCAACGGGGACTCTGGGAAACCACGAAGTGACGTCATATCCGACCAAAACAAAAAAAATGGCCGAGCAATTTCTAGCGGGCGTGCCCTCTGAATTAACAACTGGGCGTGCACCAAAGCAGATGCACGAGTGGCGTCATTACGTTAGTGTCGGGCGCAGGTGACGTGATTACGTTAGCGTCGGGCACTGGAGTATTGAAGTGAACCTGAGCCCGCGCAGACTTAGAAAACGCCAGTGAACCTAAGGATGGCGGGCACTGGTTTGGTAGCCGGGGAGGTTGTGGTGGATGCGCTGCCGTATTTTGATCAGGGTTATGAAGCGCCTGGTGTTCGCGAAGCGGTAAGTTCGGGGTTTTGTGTAACTGGCCCAGCGCTTGCTGGCCCATAGTGCCGGAAGAAGCGCCTAACAATTTGCTGCTCCTACCCTGGCCCCTTCTCGTCCTTAGGCTGCGGCGTTGGTGGAAGAGGAAACTCGCAGATACCGACCTACGAAGAACTATCTAAGCTACCTGACGGCCCCGGATTATTCTGCTTTTGAGGTAAGTGTGATGTTTTGAGCCCAGCGCACAGTGAACCCTTTTGGATCGAGAGCCTTTGCCACTTAAAAGTGAATTGTAAATTCCAGCTAAGTGTTACTTGCTTCACTACTACTTACCCTGTTGTCAGTATTGTCAGTCAGTTGAAAATAGCTGCATAGATAAGCCTTCTCCAGAGTTCTGAGACCCACAAGACTTCCTAGGGCTCCGCAACTGACCTAACAATACAAAAATTAGTGTTACGTCTTTCCAAGATAGGTTTTTTGCGTAAATTCTCAAAGGTATCCTCTTCCTCTAAGTATAAAACAAGTGATCTAGGCTTTTTTTTTTAAATACACAAAAGCCTAATTACCTAAAGCTTCTGAGAGCCACAGGATTGCGGCCTTTGTTTCAAAGCCTAAATATTTACTGAATGTATGTCGTTGATTGTAGAGACAAATAATATCTAAGTGAACCATATCGAACCGTTTGGATATTCAGCCTAGAAGTGCAACCAAAATACTGTGGGTGGTAGCTTAGTTGCTAAGTCGTGTCCGGCACTTTGCGACCCCATGGCCTGTATGTAGCCGGCCAGACTTCTCTGTCCATGGGATTCTCCGAGCAAGAATACTGGAGTGGGGTTGCCATTTCCTTCTCCAGGGGATCTTCCCAACCCAGGAATCGAACCTGAGTCTTCTGTACTGCAGGCAGATTCTTTACCAACTGAGCTACAAAGGAAGCCCATCCAAAATACTGTTTAGGGTCTAATTGTTTAGTCGCTTAGGCGTGTCTGAGACCCCATGGACTGCCGCGCACCAAGGTCTCCCTGTCCTTCACTATCTCCCGGAGCTGGCTCAAACTCGTGTCATTGAGTTGGTGAGAAGTGAATGTATGAAGAGCTTCTAAGCCAGTTTAATGAATGCTTAATGTATGCCATTCATGCCTAGAATTCCTTTTATAACTTAGCCCTGTGAGTGCTGCCTCAGTCTTTGAAGAGAGTTAAGTTAAAAGTTCAGATCTGTCACTTGTCACGTGAGTTAAGTAAGGGCTCTGATGTTACACAGCTGAAGACAGCTTGTACTGTATATTTGTAGTTTCTTTCTTACCTAATTGTTAATTTTTACTCTGTCACTGCGCATAGGGTTCTATCTAGAATGCCTTAGTCTCTACTGGAAACTAAATAACCATATTTTCTTAGAGTTATGTGAAGCTCAGCAGTAGTCCAGAAAAGGCTTTCTCCAACGAAGACATATTTAATGCAGAACTTTTAAACAGTGAATATGGACTTCTAGAACACCTTTTTAGCTTACTTTTCAGTCTAAATGAAATAGAATGTTGACTAAAACATTGGACCTAAAGAGGTAGAACTATACCACATTTTTTTGAAAATAGTAAGATTGTTAGAGGCTTCTCAGGTGGCTCAGGGGTAAGGAATCCACCTGCCAATGCAGGAGACATGGGTTCCATCCTTGGGTCGGGAAGATCCCCTAGAGGAAATGGCAACCCACCGCAGTATTCTTGCCTGGAAAATTATATGGACAGAGAAGTCTGGAGGGCTATAGTCCATGGGGTCACAAAAAAGTCAGACATGACTTAGTGATTAAACAACAAAAACGGCTTTTCTTTGAGGGCCCCTTTCCATATGAAATGGGTGTATGCCTGTGTACTTTTCACATTCTAGAGAGCACTGACTCCAGAGAAGAGTTGGGGGTGGGGGGTGATCTATATAATAGGTAGTAGTAAAGTATAAATATTTAAGTAGGTTAGATCCATTATTTGTTTGGTGATTTTTAATTTGTTTGTTGATATGGTTTTGGAAATAATTCTTCAATTTATATGTCAGACAGACATAATGAGAAATGAATTTGAAAGATTGGCTGCTCGACAACCAATTGAATTGCTCAGTATGAAACGGTAAGTCCTATTCTTGGTTCAGCTGGGCTCAGATCATTCTTTAATTTTAATTTATTAGTAAAACTTCTGTCATTTCAGTTCAATTCAGTCTCTCAGTCGTGTCCGACTCTTTGCAACCCATTGACTGCAGCACACCAGGCCTCCCTGTCTGTCACCAGCTCCTGGAGTTTACTCAAACTCATGTCCATTTTGAGTTGGTGATGCCATCCAACCATCTCATCCTCTTTCGTCCCCATCTCCTCCCACCTTCAATCTTTCCCAGCATCAGGGTCTTTTCCAATGAGTCAGTTCTTCACATAAGGTGGCCAAAATATTGGAGTTTCAGCTTCAGCATCAGTCCTTCCCATGAATATTCAGGACTGATTTCCTTTAGGATGGACTAGTTGGATCTCGTTGCAGTCCAAGAGAAGACTCTCAAGAGTCTTCTCCAACACCACAGTTCAAAAGCATCAATTCTCTGGTGCTCAGCTTTCTTTATAGTCCAACTCTCACATCCATACATGACTACTGGAAAAACCATCGCTTTGACTAGATGGACCTTTGTTGGCAAAGTAATGTCTCTGCTTTTTAATAAGCTGTCTAGGTTTGTCATAACTTTTCTTCCAAGGAGCAAGCGTCTTTTAATTTCATGGCTGCAGTCACCATCTGCAGTAATTTTGGAGCCCAAAAAAATAAAGTCTGTCACTGTTTGCACTGTTTCCCCTCTATTTGCCTTGAAGTGATGGGACCAGATGCCATAATCTTAGTTTTCTGAATGTTGAGTTTCAATCCAACTTTTTCATTCTCCTCATTCACTTTCATCGAGAAGCTCTTTAGTTCTTTGCTTTCTGCCATAAGTGTGGTGTTATCTGCATATCTGAGGTTATTGATAACTTCTGTAGCCATGTTCAAATGTGGAAAAGGGAAAAAAACTTGTCTGCTTTTATATTAATACATGTTTTTTCATATAATAGTTACACTCAATGGTTTATATAATCTTTTGTTAATGTTCAAAAATGTTCTTTCCACCATCATTAAAATATAAACTTTTAAAATCCAATAACAAGAGAATGGAAAATTATAATTAAGTTCATGTTTAAGAACTCCCAAGGACATGTTCCTGATTAGACATGTAGTGCTTCACTCTTACACAGACAGTGTTAGTAAACTCAGAGTGCCTGCATAGTTTGACTTTGGTTCTACTGTCTCCCTTCCCATACCACTTTACTACAAAACTGTTTCTCCTTCCTCAGGGAAAAAACCCGAAACATTCTTTTGTTACTTTCTCTAAAATGGAGAATTCGGTTGCTTACCATCTGAGGTCCCCTTCAGCTCTAAGATAACTCTGAAATGATGAGAACCAATATATAATCTGGCAGAGCGGAGAGGGCCACGTGAACAGTGGAGTTATCCTCTCAGCATATGTACAGATTATAAGGGATTTGAGCCTATAGAACCAAAGGACCAGATTTCTTCTTTTCTTGTGCTCCATTTCCTATCTGGCCTGACATGATAAAAGCAGGAAAACTTCCAAGACTCCTTAGTTCTCACATTTCTAGCTGCTTCTGCTCTAAAGGTTTTCACAATAGTAGCTCTTTCATAACAGCATATTTTAAACCCATAAGTAGGTTATAATCCATTAAGCAGTTGATTGTCAAGTTTAGTAAGACATCACAGCACTTTTTTTAAGGAAGATAAAAAAATATCAGAATGCCTTGCATGTAAAGTTAAGTACTGCTTTGTAAAACTTCTGTTCAGTTATGTGTATTTGTATACTGTGTCACAGTGTAAAATATTTCTTACTGTGGGTTATGATCTGAAGTTCCTCAAAATGCTACATTCGTGATGCATGTGTAAAATTTGCTTTTT
Source organism: Bubalus bubalis (assembly GCF_019923935.1). Taxonomy (NCBI): domain Eukaryota; kingdom Metazoa; phylum Chordata; class Mammalia; order Artiodactyla; family Bovidae; genus Bubalus; species Bubalus bubalis. The sequence continues at coordinate 28,932,891 of NC_059162.1, forward strand.
TTAAAAAAAAGAAAATGGTTTATCACTTCTTAGTCCCAGCTGCATGTCCCTCAATTTTTCATAGGAATGATGTGAAGTTTTTATAGTATCTAATAAAAATAACAAAATGGAAATTGAAGGTTAGTTTGTAGCAACTCAGTAATGAGCTGGGGTTTATGAAGAGTGTATGTTGCTGGCTATATTGGCAGTTTTGAAGGACTGGGTATTATTAAAAATAGAGAAAAGACTGAGTGTGAAATGTAAAAATCATTATATACCTTTGCCATTTTTTTCTCTAGAGGGGTGTAGATATGTGGGTAGGAGGGTGGATAGATGTAGGTGTGTTTTACAAAATGATAGCATAGTTTTTCATATCCTGATTTTTTTCCCTTAATGTATTGCAAACATTTTAATATTCTAAGTAGTCTTTAGTAACATTTAATAGCTAATATAACAGCCCTTTATGTGAATGTATACTGTAGCTTATTGTATCATTTCACATTGAAGTGAACAGTTTTTTGTTACTGTATATCATAATGCTAAATCTTACTTGTAAATTGATTCTTAGGATAAATAGGCTTCTTATTATTGCAAGGTCTACATGTTATCTTCAGTCATCTGGTTGGCTTTTTTTTTTTTCAGTCTTCTGTTTTTACAGTGTGTGTAGACCTATGAGGCATTCTGTTGGGAGTAGAGAGAAAGATTTGGAGGAATATGTGGTTTTATTTCATTGTTGTTTAATTTCAGATATGAACTTCCAGCCCCTTCCTCTGGTCAGAAAAATGACATCACTGCATGGCAAGAGTGCGTAAACAATTCTATGGCGCAGTTGGAGCATCAGGCAGTTCGAATTGAGAATCTGGAGCTAATGTCCCAGCATGGATGCAATGCCTGGAAAGTGTATAACGAGTAAGAAACCTTTTTTTTTTTAACCCATCCCACCTGTTTAAGGGGACCTAAACCTAACACATATATTGTGTAACATTGCAATAGCAAGTTCTGATTTACAAAACAGCTTGGTAGTAGACTATAATCCTTAATGTGAGGGGTTGCTTATAACAGTCAGCTCTCATTAGTTGCACTTTCTGCTTTTTAAAGTGGCCTTGAATACTGAATTAGCAAATACTGAACCATTTCAGTATTTGGGAGAAATAACATACATGTATGTGTATATATATATCTATACACATCTCACATAGACGATAGTCTTACACACTTTATAACAACTCACCGTGACAGGTTCTGTATTTTATTTATTTTATAAAAGAGAAGACAAAGTTCAGAAGTGTTAAGTAGCTTGCCAGAGTTGGAAATTACACTCTCTCCTCTGGTTATCTCTTCATGAGACCTGCAACAAGAAGGTGGAGTATCTCCTTGTTCTGCTTTAGCTGGAAATGCGCATGTCCACAACTCTGATTTTTTTGCTACTTTTGAGCACATCCATGAATGATCACAGAACTCTGCAAGGATGGAGTTAATAGGCAAATTCACTTGTACAGAATCTGCAGATAATGAAAATTGATTGTGAGTAGAGAATTAACACTAGAAACAAGAGTGCTACTGAATTCCTGTTTCTTTTCCACATAATTAGCTTTAGGTTTTGCTGTCTATAGTATTTAAAGTTCAGTTTCCAATTCGTAAAAGTTAGTGGTTAGATGATCTCCATAGCGTCTTTGAGCCCTAAAATCCCACATTTCTATTAACAGTTTAAGGCCATTGAACCTCATGACTGCATAAAACCATTTGTTAGAGGATGATTCCTGAAACAGTAAAGCAAAAGTCACAAAATGATAAATAGCTTTTCTCAAGTTTTCAGAATCATCATTAAACTTCTGTGGTCACATAAGGATCTGTGGGCAAAATCCAGAATTTAAGAAACTGCAGAACAAATAATTCAGTTTCTATTGTGAATGTTGCAAGGCAAATAAAGGAACAGTGGAGTTAGGATGATTAAGAAGTTTAAGAGAACAAATTAATCCAAAACAACATGTATTTCATAAAGTGGGAAAATGTGACTTTTGTTCTCAAGAAGCTTTCTTTATCTAGTTGAGGAGGCAAGATATTCTAGGCCAGATAACCAAGTAGTGCATTTTGGTAGTATGGAGGCATGTGCTGCATTGTGCATTGTGGTCTGTAAACTACAGAGATCCAGAGAAGGACGTTAAGGACTAGGTCCATTGTACAAGAATGAGGTGTGAGGGTGGGGATTATTGAAGTACAGTTGAGTTTTGTTTTAGTTTGAGATGTACGGCATAGTGATCTGGTATTTTTTCAGATTGTACTCTATTATAGGTGATTACAAGATAATGGGTATAATTCCCCATGCCATACAGTATACCCTTGTTGCTTATCTACTTTACATACAATAGTTTGTATCTGTTACCTATCCCTAATTTGTCCCTCCTCCGCTTCCCTCACCTTTGTTAACCACAAGTTTGTTTTCTATATCTGTGAGTCTGTTTCTGTTTTGAGTGTATATTTTATTTGTATTATCTTTTGAGATTCCATATATAAGTGGTGTCATACAGTATTTGTCTCTGACTTATTTCACTAAGCATAGTATTCTCTAGCACCATCCACATTGCTGCATATGGCAATATTTCTTTTTTTGACTGAGTAGTAATTCCATTGTTGATGTATACATATGTGCCACCTCTTAAATCCAGTCATCTGTTGATGGGCACTTGGGTTGCGTCCATGTTTTGGCTGTTGTAAATAGTGCTGCTACAAACATTGGGGTGCGTGTGTCTTTTCAAATTACAGTTTTCATTTTGTTTTCAGATATATGCCCAGGAGTGGAATTGCTGTATCATATGGTATTAATAGTTCTATTTTTAGTTTTTTGAGGGACCTTCATACAGTTTTCCATAGTAGCTGTACCAGTTTACATTCCCATCAGCAGTGTACAAGGTTTTCAGAAAAGGGTGAAATATGGATGTTTAGAGGAGAGTAAGAACATTCTAGGAATGGAGGAAAACAGATGTGGGGTGGAGGAGAAAGAGATGCCTCAGATTGAACATTGCTTCCATAATTAAAGCTGTAAAGCTTTAATAATTATTCTTTACTTAATATCCAGGCTGTTTTTTCATTTTCTTTCTTTTTTTTGAGAAAAGCCAGCATAAGCACTTTTATTGCAGTCATGTGTGGTGCAGCAGGTGGGAGTACGCTGGGGAGTAGACAGCGATGTCTCTCACCAGATCACCACACAGGACGGCACCGAGGGGAGAGGGGGCAAGGAGCCAGGAAACTGAGGATCAGCAGGGGGAGCTGAGCATCAGAAAACAGGAGATGCTGAAGCTCTGATGGCCAGCAGCATTTTCTTAAGACAACACTCAGGGATTTGTCGTGATGGCTGCACTTTCATGGGTGTTACATGTCTGCAAACAGCGCCTTCAATTTAACTTTCGATTAAAGTTCTTAAAATTTAGAAAGTAGAGCTTGGATAGCTATGTGATTACAAAAATCCTGGATATCCATTAGAAAAACCACAGGATGGGAGAAAAAAACAAAGGCCAGGCCATGAAGGTATCAGAGGTCTCTGCTGGCCCAGGGAACAGACATCTGCAATGTCCAACATCTCAGTGAAAACAATCTGCTTTCAAAAGGCAGAGGGTCTACGAGGAGGGTGAGGGTGGGGCAGTGGAGGCAAATGCTCTCCCCCTTCCCACTGCAGTTTTGGGTAGGGCTTTCAATTCAACCCAAGGACATCTCTCAACTTGGAGAATAATTCGGCCCTCAAAAGCGCCTCGAATCTGCTATGGCTTTGCAGTGCAGCAGCAAGAACGTTTAATATATAAGAGATAAAACTTTCATCCAAAATAATAAATATTCTTGCACCCCGCCCCCCCCAACACCAATTCCTAGTCTAAAGTTAACCCATTACTTGTGCTGTTAATACTTGACTAATACTTAATTGGAAACTTTAGATCCAAAGGACTGAAACTCAGTCTTCACCCCAAAACAGAAACAAACTGAGTAATTTGAGGTTTATGGCATATAGTTCAGGTCAACACACATACAAGGAGAAAGGGGAAGAGCAAAGCCGGTGACAGAACACATTCAGTCTGGGAAGATGTTTATATAGAATGCAGTGGAACATCAAGAAGAGCTCCATACAGACTCACTGTGTGCGTCTGGAGGTGCCAGATCCTTCTGTGGCACATCCAAGAATGGGGAGCTCAGGGAGGAGTCCACTCCTGTCATTCCAGTTTTAGAAGTTCCACGTCAAAGATGAGAGTGGTATTTGGTGGGATGATGCCTGGGTGCCCAGTGGCACCATACGCATAGTCTGCGGAGATAGTCAGCTTGGCTTTCTGACCCACGCTCATCTGGGCAACCCCTTCTTCCCAGCCTCGGATCACCTCCTGCTTGCCCAACACAAACCTAAAGGGCTTGTTTCTGTCCCTGGAGGAATCCAATGTCTTTCCATCATCAAGCATCCCTGTGTAGCGCACCACGCAGGTCTGGCTGCGCTTCGGGAAGGTGCGCCCGTCTACAGGAGAGATAGTCTCCACTTGCACTCCCATGGCCGCGGTAGCGGTGGACGCTGGGTTGGCCGATGGACTCCGCTACGGGCAGCGTGGACCAAGCAAGGTCTAGGCTATTTAACTTGATATTCAAAGCAAAAGTCTAGTCCTCTCTTTGGTGACTATCATAAAATCTGCCTCCGAGCCTTTACTCAGGCCTTACCTCCTCCTGAAATACCTTTTAACTATTCTACCCAAATTCAACTTATTCAAGGCATGACTTTAATCTGTTTCCTTTTCTTCCCTGATTAAAATTCTGCCTCTGTTACTCTCCCTCTTTTGAGTAACTATACAGATCACTGTGCCCATCACTTGTTTTCCATTTAATTGCATAACACTTTCTAGTGTTGGTCTTTCTTTTGCCTATTATTTTATCTCCTCCAAACCCAATGGATGTTTCTCCAGAGGAACTATACTATATCTTATGAAAAGTAAATTTTCTTTCTTTGTGATAGGATTCACAGATGTCCGATATGCTGGGCAGAAAACTTTTCAATTTTAAGTAGGTCTTCGTGCAGAACTGCTTTAAAAAAACAGTATTTCATTAATAAGGAGGGAATTCTTTACTTGAAACTGAAGGGAAACCTTCAGGGTCAGCCCCTAATTTTACAAATAAACAGATTTAGTCCTCATGATATTGAATGACTCATCCAAGGAAGCATAGCTATTTAGGGCTGAGCTGAGACTAGACCCCAAGTCTTCTGATTCCCATGGTATGGTGTGGTCAGTTTCAGCATTCAGAATACTTGAGGAGGGACTTGTGTGTTTAAGAGGGAAGCTAGAAGAAGGGAGAAGACAACAAATACGCTGGGCTTCCAGAAAGAGGTGATTCAAAGGAAAGTTCCCTATTAATGGTCAGAGGTCAGGAATAGAGTACTAAGCTTTATTGTCTTCAGGGTGGAATAATTGTCAAAGTGGGATGAGCTGAAAGTAAGCCTGGAGAGGCACCACTGTTTGAAGACCAAATTTCTATAGAATTAGAGTCAGTTTTTGAAAATCAGTTGGTAGAGATAGGAGAATTAACTCAGAAGGGGAGCAGGAAATTGGAGCCACAAAAGCCCAGAAATAATACTGAATCTAGAGCAAGAGCATAGTAGAGCCAGTATGGTTGAGATGGACTCTGCTGCCTTAAGAGGAAATTGATAGGGTATATGAATTATATCTTCGTAAAGCTGTAGTTTAGGAAAAGAGAGAGATCGAACTCTACCCTTGAGTCATTTCTCGAATGATAATTGCAGGGAACTCTGTATAACTCAACTTCTCCCCTCTGCTGGTTAGAGCTGATTTGGACTGGAATCTGAATCTACAGCCTTCCACAACAGTTCTTTTCTTCTCTCTAGTTAGCAGTAGACAGGAGGAGAGAGTGACACACTAAATGTAGGTGAAGAAATAGAGATAAAAGGAGGTGTACTCAGGAGTGATGAAATGAGTGTACTCATCAGATATTCCCTCATCTTCTCCGTGTAAAGAAAATAACAGTTTAAGACGTGATATAAGTCCACGAAATCAGAATTATCAGTAAACAACTTGGGTTCAGGAGTTTATAAGACCTGAATTCACCTCTGAGACTTAATCATGTATGTTACCTTGACCAAGTTACTCAATCTGAATATAGTGTCCTAACCTGTGAAATGGGGATAATGATGTCTACCTCAAAGAACTCTTGTGAGAATTAAGTTAGTATTGTAGAGTGTCTAACATGATGTTTGGCACAGGGAGCTCAAAAAATACTGGCTTATTTTTAGCAGAAAAACCTGGCCTTGTGTCAACTAGACAGTGTACTTTTAGTTAGCACTATTTGATTTTAATGTACATTAATCTGATTTTCTTTTTTAGAAATCTAGTTCATATGATTGAGCACGCCCAGAAAGAGCTTCAGAAGTTAAGGTAAATTGTTTTTCTTTCTATTTTAGAATGAAGTTTAGGTGAATCCTTAGTAAATACAATAAGAAGGAAAAGGAACCACTGGACTGTGGTCATATGAGAGTAAATAATTGATAATCCACTCTGTCCACCGTTTAGTGTTGGGTTTGCCCTACCTGAGTTGAAAAGAAATAGACCTGAGATCTGAAAACATCTCTCCGGGGTCATTTGCAGTTTGCAAGTTTGCAATTATTGAAATGATACTTTTAGAAGGAAACAGTAGTAGAATAATATGTATAATATGATTTATATTAAATTAAAAACACACACACACCCTAATCTCTGTATGCATATACACATACAGGAAAGTATCTGAAAGAATACTCACCAAAAACAGAACAGACGTTATCAGAGAGAAGGAAAAGCACATGGAAGGAAGGACTATCCATTCTTAAGCAATTAAGACGTATTAGTTATAGACTTTTCTGTTGATTTTAGTCTTACGTTAGAATGTAGGTGGGTTATATAAATTTTTTTTTTTTTTTTTTTTACAGGAAACATATTCAAGACTTAAACTGGCAACGAAAGAACATGCAACTCACAGCTGGATCTAAATTAAGAGAAATGGAGTCAACGTGAGTATCTGTAATTCCATCACCTTTTAAATTGTTTGCCACGTGTTAAGATCAAGATTCAACAATATGATTCAAACAGTATTCAAATGAGTGCCACAAGTATCAAAGAAATGCTTCTCCGGAATCCCAGTCTTCACTGCTTCTGCCTGTTTCTGAAGTATGGGCTTGAAAGGAAGTTAGAGTTACACAAAAAACTGAACCACTGCCAATTTATTCTGATTTTAGAGCCCCCTGTTTTCCATCCACTACTACTGTTCTGAATAGAATTCCACCTTTTAAAAGGAAAAAAAGTCTATTTTTAAACTCTTAAAGGAGGGAAAGTGATGGTTTATTAATATAAGTATTTCAAATAAAGAGGTAGTTCTAAACAAAGTTTTAATTACCAAACAATAAAGAAATACAGTGGCTCCATATATGTTATCTGTGATCATCATCACTGTTCCTTACTTTCTTGATCATTTGTGTATGTCTCAGGAGTTTTTCCCCTTTGTTTATATATTTTGTTTTCTTAATGTTGTTCTTCATATACTCAAATTTGTACAAATCTCTGAATACAGTCATTTTTTTCATCGTTTCTTTTCTTTTTTGACTTGCTCTTTCCCTGATCTCCCTGCCTTCATCACCCACACCGTTGTCCTTACTCCACCTTCCCCTCACCGAGTACCCATGTCATCAGTCTGTTACTGCATCTTTCCACGCTGTTCTTCAAGCTGATACAATCTTCTGCGTGTCCATGTGTGTTTGTTTCATTTGTCCTAGAGACTTTTTTCTGGGAGAAGGGGAAGATTCTTTGAATCTGTGGAATTCTATCTTAGCAGCTGTAGAAATTTCTTCATCATTTTTAACTATTGCCTTTGCCCTGTTTTCTATCCTTTTCTAACCCAATTTAATACTAACTTCAACCACTTTTTCATATCTCTTCAGCTCTTTCTAATTTGTTCTTTTTTTACACTTTTTATTTTGAGATAATTGTAGGTTCACATGCAATTTAAGAAGTAGTGCAGAGAGGTCCTATATACATACCCTTTACTCACTTTCCCCCCTAATTGTGCCTCAGCTTTGAAAATATAAAGCTAAAAGTGAAGGTTAGTATTATGGTTAAATATATATATACTGGTTTAAAATGTGTACTCTAAATGTGTATAGTTATGTGTATACTGTAAACATCTTCTTGTAAGAGAAATTTCGCTTTAGGTAATTTTCCCCTCTGTTTTCTTTTCTAGCTGGGTATCCCTGGTCAGTAAGAATTATGAGATTGAAAGGACTATTGTACAATTAGAAAATGAGCTCTTTCAAATGAAGCAGCAACACGGAGAGGCAAACAAAGAAAACATACGGCAAGACTTCTGAAATAGACTGGCTCGGTGGGTGGAGAGGAAGGTACGCTGGGCTTTCACAGATCGGGCATCTTAGCTATGAAGAACAGCATCTTTTGGAAACCATCAGTGGTTATATGTTTAGAAACCATAAAATGTGGGTAGTTGTATTCTATTTGTACATTTTAGTAAAATAAAAACTTAAACATGATGGTGGTTTGTTTTGTTTTGTGTTTTTGCTATTTAAAAAAAAGGGAACTTTAGATTTCCAAGATTAGTATGGCTTTAGAATAATGTTTTGTTCATAAAATTAATTTTGAGTCACTGGGACCATATTTTGTACCCAAGAGATCCTTACTGGAAGTTTTCAACATGTACAAGAAGTTGGAAATTTTGGTTTATTAATATAAGTATTTCAAATAAAGAGGTAGTTCTAAACAAAGTTTTAATTACCAAACAAGACTAAAGAAATACAGTGATTCCATATATGTTATCTGTGATCATCATCACTGTAAGCAACAGTTACATAAAGCTTGGTATGTGCTGAGCACTGTCTAAGCACTTGAGGTAGATGAACTAAACTTACATGAGTTAAAAAAAAAAAATGGATCCTCACAAAAGCCTATGGAATTACATATTCTTCTTATATACAAACTGACAGGTTCTGATGAAGTAATTTGCTGAAGTTTTTTTAGCTAGAAAGTGTCATCAAGATTTTGAATCCAGTAGTTAGCACCATGGTGTCTTCTTATCCCTCTACTTGTAAAGAATTAAATTATAAAAGATTCCTAACCAATTCAGAAAAAATATTTGCAACATATCAAAGGATACATAGTCTTCCTGTACAGAGACCTTTTACAAATCACTGAGATGAACTCCCACCAGAAAAAAGTTAAAAGATGTTTAGCATTAAAACCTAGAACTTGTCAAACCTATTATATTAATAGTGCTTTTTGTTGTTCAGTCACTAAGTCACATCCAACTCTTTGTGACCTCATAGACTAGCACACCAGGCTTCCCTGTCCTTTACCATCTCCCGGAATTTTCTCAAACTCATGTTCATTGAGTCGGTGATCCCATCCAACTGTCTCCTCTGCTGCTGCCCTCTTCTCCTGTCCTCAATCTTCCCCAACATCAGGGTCTTTTCCAGTGAGTCACCTCTTTGCATCAGGTGGCCAAAGTACTGGGAGCTTCAGCATCAGTCCTTCCAATGAATATTCAGGGTTAATTTCCTTTAGGATTGACTGGTTTGATCTTGCTGTCCAAGGGACTCTCAAGAATCTCCTCCAGCACCACAATTCAAAAGCATCAGTTCCTTCAGACTCGGCCTTCTTTATGGTTCAACTCTTGCATCTATACATGACTACTGGAAAAATGATAGCTTTGACTCTACAGACGGTATAGTCCTTTTTTGGGGGCGGAGTATAATTGACAATATTAAGGGTCAGTGGTTTTAAAGCTACAAAAAAGTCCATAATTTGTACATGACTTTTTAAAAATCAAAATTCTTGTGTCAATGCACTCATACTTTTTCTCGATATATAATAATATGGAGTTTCATTTGTGATCTATCAAATATTCAATATTATTAGGTAGAGCTCATACCATCAGCTTTACTCATCTTTTATATGGCAGTATTTATGTATTAAATATTTTCATATGTTGCTCTTAAAAATGACTGGAAAATGAATATATGAAATTTGTTGAAACTGGCAAGTCTTTAGCTTCAGTCAGAAGCCCATTGGTCCTGAGCTGTTGACTGCTTAATTAGAGAAGGACAGTAGAGAAATGTATGAAGTACTTAGAAAACGTCCAAAAAAAGGTACAGTGGTGAAGTTTAAAAATCTTAAATGATTTAGAATCAGCATCTAAAATGCATCACAATAGCCCAAACCCTAGGAAAAGTTCAGTAGCATGTTAAGACTGTTGAAGATAAAGCTTGCTATGTATGTCTTTATAATGGGGAGGGGAATTAATTACATTTTCAACAATGTTTTAAAATTTTATGATGTGTTGAACATGACTCGGTCAAACATGACTGAGCACCATGGGTTGCTCATATACTTGTCAAGGTTAGCCACATTCAAAGGGAAAAGTCCTGTATGATTTAGGAATTTTCTATGTTCTAGTTTTCTGGAAACAGCATCCTTCTCCCACCCTCTCCATTTCTACTTCTAACTTTTCTCAGTTTTCTTAGGAAAATTCCTAAGTAATACACAAAAGGAAGTGATTTTCTATCATATGGGCAAATATCTGAAAGGTTATACACAATATTTTTAACTGGTTCAAGATCTATGAATAGTTTCAGGGGTTCCATGAACTACTTCACATCCTGTTATATGTATGTATGCATTTTTAATAGAGTATAATTTACATCAGATTCCCAAAGGGGTTCATATGCAAGAAACATCCCCCCCGGTAGGCATGACTGTTCTGTCACATCAAGTTCCGTTCTCCCCCATTCTTTCTCTCCCTTCACCCCAGATTCAACCTCAGCTGAACTGCGTAATTTTTAATAAGCCCATCATCTCCAGTTTTTTTCTGCACTGCCAAGACTGAATGGTTGGATGGGAAGCACATGATTTTTGGCAAGGTGAAAAGAGAGTAAGGGACTTCACCAGTGGTCCAGTGGCTAAGACTCTGCACTGCCAATTCAGGAGGCCCAGGTTCCCTGATCAGGGAACTAGATCCTTCATGCCCATCCCACACACCACAGCAAAGATGGAAGATCCTGAGAGCTGTAACTAAGACCTGGCACAAATTAATTTTTTAAAAAAGAGTATGAATATTGTGGAAGCCATGGAGTATTTTGGGTCCAGTAATAATAGCAAGACCAGCAGGAAGATCACCATTGCTGACTGTGGACAACTCAAAAATTTGACGCCCAGACCATTTCTCCTGTAGCTCAGGAGAGCACCCTCTACCTCCATCTGCTCACAGTCTCCTATAATCTTTGTGCTTTTGCTGCAGTTCCTTGGGTTCCATGTTTTCTTTACCTTCTGCTGGATTGCAGAGGTAAGTTTATGTTTATGATATAATGACAGCAAAGCCTGTCCTGCAAGATCGCAGGGAGGGGAGATCTGTAACATATTAAAAAAAAAAAAAAAATCAGTCAAAATATCTTCCAGCTCATTCAACATCATTTCTGGAAGCTAGAAAGAAAAAAATGGAGCCATACCTTCAGAATTCTTACAAAAAGTTTACAACCTAGGCCTCATCAGGTGGTCAAATTATCAGTTAAGAATAAACAGAATAAAGACATTTTCAGTCAAATGAGATCTTAAAAACATTTACTTCCTGAGCATCATAAGGAGCTACTGGAAGATAAACTCTTCTGATCTAATGCAGAGGAAAGGTAGAGGGACTCTTCCAAGGAGATGGGTGAAAGAAGATCCCAGGATTATATCTGTACACTCAGTAGAGGGTAACCAGTTGGGATTGGAGTGGTATGATTAAAGACAAGCATTTTGAGAGCTCTCATCACAAAGATGTCTACTACCATGGTACCATCTTTATACCTTGAGGAGCAGGATGCCCAGGTGAGCTGGCACACATTTCTAACTTGCACGTGACTTGCTCAATGTCCTTATGAAATTCCTATTCTCCCCCGCCTTGACCTATTGGAAGTGTTCTGCTATGTCCTACTTCTGAAGAGTTTTAGTTCAGTCGCTCAGTTGCGTCCGACTCTGTGAACCCACAGACTGCAACATGCCAGGCTTCCCTGTCTATCACCAATTCCCGGAGCTTTCTCAAACTCGTGTCCACCGAGTCGGTGATGCCATCCAACCATCTCATCCTCTGTGTCCCCTTCTCCTCCTGCCTCCAATCTTTCCCAGTATCAGGGTCTTTTCCAATGAGTCAGTTCTTCACATCAAGTGGCCAAAATATTGGAGCTTCAGTTTCAGCATCAGTCCTTCCAATGAATATTCAGGACTGATTTCCTTTAGGACAGACTAGTTTGATCTCCTTGCAGTCCAAGGGTCTCTCAAGAGTCTTCCCCAGCACCACAGTTCAATGGCATCAATTCGTTGGTGCTCAGCTTTCTTTATGGTCCAACTCTAACATCCATACATGACTACTGGGAAAACCATAGCTTTGACTATACAGATCTTTGTCAATAAAGTACTGTCTTTGCTTTTTAATATGCTGTCTAGGTTTGTCATAGCTTTTCTTCCAAGGAGCAAGTGTCTTAATTTCATGGCTGCAGTCACCATCTGCAGTGATTTTGGAGCCCGAGAAAATAAAATCTGTGACTATTTACATTGTTTCCCCATCTATTTGCCATGAAGTGCTGGGACCGAATGCCATGATCTTAGTTTTTTAAATGCAGAGTTTTAAGCCAGCTTTTTCACTCTCCTCTTTCACTTTCATCAAGAGGCTTTTTAGTTCCTCTTTGCTTTCTGCAATAAAGGTGGTATCATCTACATATCTGAGGTCATTGATATTTCTCCCAGCAATCTTGATCCCAGCTTGTGCTTCAGCCAGCCTGGCATTTTGCATGATGTACTCTGCATATAAGTTAAATAAACAGGGTGACAATATACAGCCTTGACATACACCTTCCCCAATTTGGGACTGGTCCATTGTTCCATGTCCAGTTCTAACTGTTGCTTCTTGACCTGAATACAGATTTCTCAGGAGGCAAGTAAGGTGGTCTGGTGTTCCCATCTCTTGAAGAATTTTCCACAGTTTGTTGTTATCCACATAGTCAAAAGCCTTAGTGTAGTCAATGAAGCAGAAGTAAATTTTTTTTTTAATTCTCTTGCTGTTTCTATGATCCAGTGGATGTTGGCGATTTGATCTCTGGTTCCTCTACCTTTTCTAAATCCAGCTTGAACATCTGGAAATTCTCAGTTCATGTACTGTTTTTTGTTGGGTTTTTTTTCCCCCTCACCTCTACTCTCCTCCCACTGGTTAATGTACTGTTGAAGCCTAGCTTGGAGAATTTTCAGCATTACTTTGCTAGCGTGTGAGATGAGTGCAATTGTGTGGTAGTTTAAACATTCTTTGGCATTGCCTTTCTTTGGGATTGGAATGAAAACTGAAAGGGGTAAACTCAGTTTCCTCTCTCAGTGACTTACTGTAGGAGGGATAACTTGTCTCTCTGGTATGTGTTATCCTCTCCTATAAAGAAGTTTTAGCTGGGCACACAGCTGCTCAATTAAAAACTGATTTTCCAACTTCAATCCAATCATTCATGTGTGCCGTGTGGCTGGGTTGTGTTCAGTGAGATAGGAACTGAGTAATGTTCACAACTTGCAAGTCGTGCTCTTTTTTAAAATGTATAGTTGATTTGCAGTCTCACGTTAGTTTCAGGTGTACAGCACAGTGATTCAGTTGTATATATATGTGTATATAACTGAATATACATATTCCTTTTCAAATTCTTTTCCCTTATAAGTTACTACAAAATATTGAGTATAGCTCCCTGTGCTATACAGTAGGTCCTTGTTGGTACAAGTCTTGCTCTTAATTTTTTACCAACCAGGAATCTTACACCTGAATAGTGATGACATATCTAATATCACACCATAAATTACTGTCGAGCCACATTAGAAGAAATGGTGGTATACAGACAAGGAAAAAGGAGAATTCTGTGCTTATGTGATGTGAATGATATACTTGGTACTTGTTTTACTTAAATGATTAAATAGTCTGTGTACAGTAGCGGGAAATTTTCATTTTAATAAGGTTTGGCTACAACATAGCAATTGATATTTATTAAAATGGGATTTTACTGCACAGTAACTGACATTATTATCAATTGCAATGTTTTGAGTTACCTTTGGTTATACTTTGGCTTTCCCAAAGTTGATTTTGCACTGTCAGTTAAAAATTGATTACAAGAGAATGTCAAACCAATTCAGAATAGAAAGAAGTATGCTAGAAATATTAATTTATATGAAACTTGCTACAGATAAAAATGCCTTTAAAATGGGCATCATCATTTGTTACAACCAAATTTTGTTCATGTGAGTGTGTAATCTGCAGAGCTAGCAATGAAATGGATGGTACTGCAAATGTACTACTATATGTCAGTAAGTGAAAAGAAATGCTTTAAATACAATATGAGAAGGAAAGGTGTTCATACCCCCAATATGAGATTTCCTCTCTCTAGATCTTAAAATTTTTTGTCCAAGTGATTAAGATTACACCATTCAGGAGAGTAAAAAGCTCAGCTTCACAGATTTAATGCTATCCGTATCAAGTTACCCATGACATTTTTCACGGAAGTAGAATAATCCAAAAATTTACATGGAACCATAAAAACTCAGAATTGTCAGAGCCATCCTGGAGGGGAAAAAAAAAAAGAGGAGGGAAAACTCTCCCAGACTTCAGACAATACAACAAAACTACCAAGTTGCAGTAGTCAAAACAGTGTGGTGTTGGTACAAAAACAGACATGGATCATTGGAACAGAGAGACAGCCCGGAAACACACCTATGATCAATTAGTCTTCAACAAAGGAGGCAAGAATATCAAATGGGAAAAAGACAGTCTCTTCAGCAAGTGGTGCTGGGAAAGTTGGACAGCTGCGTGCATGTAAATCAGTGAAGTTACAACACACCCTCACACTAGGCACAAAAATAAACTCGCTTAAAGACTTAAACATAAGACATGACACCATAAATCACCTAGAAGAGAGCTTAGGTAAAACATCCTCTGACATAAATGCGTACCAATGTTTTCTTAGCTCAGTATCCCAGGGCAATAGAAATAAAAACAAAATTAAACAAATGGGACATAATCAAACTTACAAGTTTTTGCACAGCAAAGGATACCATTAAAGAAAATGAAAAGACAACCTACAGAATGGGAGAAAATATTTGCAAATGATGCAACTGACAAAGGCTTCATCTCTGAAGTATAAAACAGCCCATACAATTGAACAACAACAACAAAAAAAACCCAATCAAAAAATGGGCAGAAGATCTTAACAGATATTTCTCAAAAGAAGACATGCAGATGGCCAACAGGCACATGAAAAGATGCTCAGCATCACCAATTATTAGAGAGATGCAAATCAAAACTACGATGCAGTACCATCTCACGTTGGTCAGGATGGCCATCATTAAAAAGTCTACAAATAACTAATGCTGGAAAGAGTGTGGAGTAAAGGGAACCCTCTTATACTGTTGGTGGGAATGTAAGCTGATACAGCCACTGTGGAGAACAGCATGGAGGTTCATCAAAAGGAGGATCATCAGTAATAATAAACAACTACTGAGCCCACGCAGTCTGGAGCCGAGCTCTGAAATGAAGGATAACTAAGACTTGATGTAGAGAACTAAATAGATATTTTTTAAAAAGAAGAACAAAATAATGTCATTTGCAGCAACATGGATACAACTAGAGATCATTATACTAAGTGAAGCAAGTCAGAAATAGAAAAATACCGTATGATATCACTTATACATGGAATCTAGAATATGGCACAAATGAACCTCTCTACAAAACAGAAACAGACTCATGGACATAGAGAACAGACTTTCGATTGTCAAAAGAGAGGAGGGAAGGGGGCGGGATGCACTGAGAGTTTGGGGTTGGTAGATGCAAACTATTACATTTAGAATGCATAAATAACAAGATCCTAATATATAACACAGGGAGCTATATTCAATATACTGTGATAAACCGTAATGGAAAAGAATATTTTAAAAGAATGTATCGATATGTATGTGTGTAACTAGGTCACTTGGCTGTATAGCAGAGACTGACACAACATTGTAAATCAGCTATACCTTAGGGGGAAGTTTCACCTTCATTTCCCTTCAGTCTTCCTTTTATCCTCCATACTGTACAAACTCTTTCAAAGGAAAGATGTATATACAGCTTAGGAAATAACTTTCTTAAATTTAACTCTGTTAATGGCCATATATGTTAGGCTTTTGCTATAGCTGTAATTAAATCTTGGGTTTCCTGGGTGGTGCAGTGGTAAAGAATCTGCCTACCAATGCAGGAGACACTAGAGACAGGGGTTGGATCCCTGGGTCAGGAAGATACCCTGGAGGAGGGCATGGCAACCCATTCTAGTATTCTTGTGTGTGCTCAGTCGTGTCTGACTCTTTGTGACCCCATGGACTGTAGCTCGCCAGGCTCCTCTGTCCATGGAATTTACCAGGCAAGAATACTGGAGCAGATTGCCATGCCCTCCTCCAGGGGATCTTCCTGACCCAGGGATCCAACCCGCATCTCTGGTGTCTCCTGCATTGGCAGGCGTGTTCTTTACCACTAGCCTCATGAGAGCACACATACGTAATTAAATCTTAACCACTCACTAAAGTTGGCCCTGAGAACATCTCTCTAGCCACGCTTAAATATTCTTTGCCTTATTTTACATCTTGTACTTTTCGCTAAGTTGAAGGTCTTTCCTTCAATCCACATTCTGTTATGCTCTCTTAATTTGAGAAACTGCTTATTTCTTGTAGTATTTTTGTCTGACCCTAGAGGGCACAAGGTCATAAAAAGTTAAGTAAATTATTTATGCAGGAATTCATAATGCCTGTCTGCTCTCCTTTTTATGACTTGAGAAAACAGAGATAATTAACTTACTCTGATGTTTCACATATTGAAGGATCCTTCTGTTTTTTCAGAGGTTAAATTTAATTTCGACTTCACTTTTGATGTTAAAACTATGAAGTGTGTCCTTAACAGAAACTTCTCCAAAGACATGCAGCTGGCCAGTAGGCACATGAAAAGATGCTCATCGCTAATTGCTATTGATGATAGCAATATGTCAGTTGCAGCGCCAGCATTTTCAATAGCTGTTTCCCTTTACTGAATTTGTATGTACTATAAAGAGTGCAGGGTAAATCTATTTACTTCAGGGTTAAAAACTATAAAGACAACTCCTGGATTATCAACTTGTTCTGCTAAACAGTCAAACACATACTTTATAGATCTGCAAAGAAGCAGAGTTCTACTTTATATAGAATAGAATTACTTTGTCACCTTTAATCTCAATTTCTAATGAAAAATAAACAATAGTGGATACTGATATACTCCACTTATTACAGTTATTTTGTGTTATTTTGTTCTATATAGAAATTTAGTGATTAAAAAAAATGCAATGATAGTATTCCAAAAGCACAGGAGAAACAGATTAGAAAATTAGAAATCACAGTAACATAAAACAATGAAAATTGTAGCATAATTAAATAAAATTTCATCATGGGTAATACAAATTCCCAGTATTCTTCCAAGTTCACTGAATTTAATCAACTATAAAAAGGGATTTTAAAAAGGAACAAGATATCTTCATACATGAGTCATCCTGTGGCATAAGATAGTACAGTATAATAAAATGAGCACATTTTTAAATGTTAATACCAACTAATCAATTGTAATTGGTATAATTACTACTTTGCTATTTTCTCCTAGTATTCATTATTGCTGAATACATAATTACAGCACAGGATATAATTTATTCTTTGGCAATATGTCAATTGCAGACCCAGCATTTTCAATAGATGTTTCCCTTTACTGAATTTGTATGTATTACGAAGAGTGCAATGTAAGCCTATTTACTTCAGGGTTAAAAACTTGATAATTTCAGTGAGCAATGAATGTTGCTGCAGCTAGGTCATTTCAGTCGTGTCCAACTCTGTGTGACCCCATAGACGGCAGCCCGCTAGGCTCCCCCGTCTGTGAGATTCTCCAGGCAAGAACACTGGAGTGGGTTGCCATTTCCTTCTCCAAAGCATGAAAGTGAAAAGTGAAAGGGAAGTCGCTCAGTCGTGTCTGACTCTTCGCGACCCCATGGACTGCAGCCTACCAGGCTCCTCCGTCCATGGGATTTTCCAGGCAAGAGTACTGGAGTGGGGGCAATGAATGTTACTTGTTTCTAAACTACATCTATTAATATTGTTTAGAAAAAGACATTTTGAAAAACAAGGCATCATAAGGACAAAAAAGGGTCTGTAGCCCATCAGCATTATAGATGGCCAATCTCTCCATCCCCAGTCCATACCACTTCTTTCCTTCAAAAACTGCCAGGCCAAGAATTCCCTGGCAGTTCAGTGATTAGGACTCTGAGTTTTCACTGCCATGGGCCTGGGTTCAATCCCTTGTCAGGGAACTAGGGTCCCACAGGCTATGCAGAGTGGCCAAAAGAACCAAAAGCTGCCAGACCAGTCATTGTCTTAGTAAGATATGTTTCACAGGCATTTGATGCTGTGGACACATTGAGGCAACCTTTCTAACAATGCTAACCACTTTACCACCAATTTTAGAATGACAATGTTTTGTTGCCCATTTTTATTCCAAGTTTTAAATTTCTGAACTTCTTTCTTGATGCTTTTACATTGAAGGACAGTAATGTGTTTAGCTGAGAGCCATCTGGCAATATAATTTTTGGTGATTTTTCTAAGTGGCACTAAGTGCAAAATACATAAAAGTAAGAGATTTTGGACAACTGCAAACAAAAAGAAATCAAATGGTGTTGCAATTTCTTTGTGACCTGAAATAGCACTCTGTAAAATCTTCAGCTATGGACTACCTCTGCAGAGCACCTGTGACTTGCAAGAATATTACTATACAAGGCACCCAACAATGTGCTCCATTGTTGGGTATATGTTCTGCCAAGTATATGTTCTGCCAAGCCATGGTTACAACAAACTCAGTATTTCCTTTTGATTGGTGTTTATTATTTATGCTTAGCTGTTTGTAGCTATACTCTCTTCCCAAACTGAACTGATGTATATTACCAAAAAAGGTATGTGATCAAAGATATTACAGGTTTTATAAAAGGTAGTTCTTGGTGTTCTAGACTACAGATGTCAACATTATTGAGGAAAACTGCTCAAATCAAAATCTGGGTTCAAAAACTTTCTTCAGTTCCATTGTTAAATAGTGTAGATGAAAAGTTGAGTGAAAATATAATTATCTTGGGTGTTGCAATGTGGTTCACCAGGAAAAAAGTCCAAGATGAAGATTAGCATGCAAGAAGTTTATTAGGGAGTATTTCTGGGATCCAACCTGTGAGAGGGTGAAAGAAGGAGTGGGCAGGAAAAGAAGTTGAACTGTGGCAATAAAGACTTCGGTCAATCCCTACTGGGAGCTCTCGAGCTGGGATGACACTTTTGGAGTTTTCTGAACTGGGATGGTTTGGTTGGGCCATTGTAAACGCAAGTCAACTAGTTATTAAATGCACGCTGCTCCCTGTGAGGTAGCATTACAGTGGACAAGGTGACTGTCTTCAGCCCAAGGCAAGATCCAGAGAAGGACTTAGCTAGAGTTACCAGTTGTCTACTCTCCCAGAAGCTGGAATGCTCCAGACTTAGAGGGGAGTGATAAGGGTAGCTCACCCCAGCATCCACCACATTGAAACTGACAGCAGTAAACATTCTGTGCAAAAGTCACCCTAAGAATCTGCAGCAGCTCTCTGCTCATTCCAGGTCAATTCTAGCCCCCCTCCTCTGGTTTATAGGAACCACCATACTGTGACCTTACACTACCTAGTAAAACCCTACTTTCCATGAACTCCCAACTGTGATCTTTAAGTTCAGTCAAGCAAGTGGGCTCACATCTTTATTTCTGTCCACACTTTTCTTCTTCTCTATCTGAATCCCAATTCCACTCTCTCTCCATTAAACTTTTATACACACATTATCTTACTCTCATCTATGAGTTTGCATCCCACAGGCTTTGCCACAAAATTCACTCCTTAATTATAAATGTCATTTCCAATGTTTTTCATCTACCATATTAGTGGGTGTATGATAGACATTGAATAGATTCAGAGGTTTAGAGACAAAAGAGATTTCAGAGACCATTTAGTCCAACTTAATTTTACAGATGACTTAACAGAGGCTCAGAAAGATTAATCTTTCTCTGAACTCCCACATTACTTTGTTTGTAACTCTTCTATGGTATTTATTGCTTTCTATTTTTTAAAATTATCTTCCTACCTGTTTTACCAGTCTTTATCTGTGTTTTTAGAGACTACTTCTCTTCTTCTGCTTATTGCTTATATTCTGGTATTCCCTAAAGCTCTCTTTTGTTGTTTTATGTGGGGTTACTATTCCCATAGGCTTCAACTACTACCAATAAGCTGATGACTCAGTAATCTGGATCAGGGGTCAATAAGCCTGACTCCCCAGCAGTTTTTTATTTATGTGTTTGTTTGTTTTGGCCAAGAAGCTTGGTTTGCAGGATCTTAGTTCCCCAATAAGGGACTGAACCCAGACCCCAGCCGTGAATGTGCTGAGTCCTAACCACTGGACCACTGGGGAATTCCCTCTCCACAGTAACCTTGAGACAATTCCACCAGGATGCTTTGCAAGAGAGGTGTTAATACCTCTGTACCCCTTATATCGAACTGGCCACCCAATCCTATTCATTTACTTTGGACATGTTGCACTAATCCTGGTTTCTTTTGTATTCACTGCCATTTGTTATGAATTCAGGTCCTCCTTATCTCTAAATGATAGGAATAGCTTCTTCCCTATTTTCCCTATAACCATTTTTTCCTACTGCTGCTGCTGCTAAGTGGCTTCAGTCGTGTCCGACTCTGTGCGACCCATAGACAGCAGCCCACCAGGCTCCCCCATCCCTGGGACTCTCCAGGCAAGAACGCTACTACTCACCCTCAAAGCTGCTACCAAAGTAATGATCCTTTCAAAGTTAGCCTAATAAGTCATTCCTTTCTTTAAAATTCTTAATTGGCTCTTTGTTACTTATAATTAAAACCTAAACTTTTTATAGTGGCATACAAAGCTTTTCAGAGAGAGGCAGATAGTCAGCCTAGTGCTTAAGTCAAGCTTCCAGGAGTAAATTTAATGCGCATCTATAGCTATGTGACCTCAGGCAAATTTATTTATTCTTTGTGTCTGCTTCCCATGTGAAAAATATATACAACAATCGAGCCTGTCTGACAGGGTTGTTGTAAGGAATATGTGAATTAATATACATAAAGTGCATAGAATGCATGGAACAGTATGTGGCACATGTTAAGTTCTGCTACAGATTCTAAAATTAAGACAAGTTATCTTTCATGTCTCATCTACCAATTCATTATCTGAATGCAATTCTTAAGCCATAGTGAAATTTTCATCATTCTCCAAACCTATCATGACATGCCCTTTCATTATTTTGCCTCTTTTCATATGCTTTTTCCTCTCCTTAGAATACTTTCTCCACTTGCTGCTGATGAATTCATGCTTATCTCTCAAGGATCAGGTAAGGGTCTTAGTCTCCTTGCGGTCTTCCCTAATATCCTTCACCATGTAGCAGTTACATTCTTTTGTACCTGTTCTCTAGGTTGTAGACATACTTTTATATTTACTTATCACATTTTATGTTAGAACTGCTGGTTTATCTGTCAGTCCTGCTGGGCATCAGGATATGGCTCCTAGAGGCCATGTTTTTATTTTTTTGGCCACACTGCTCAGCATACGTGATCTTAGTTCCCTGATTACGTATTGAACTTGTGCCCTCTGTGGTGGAAGCATGGTGTCTTAACCACTGGACTATCAGGAAAGTCCTCCTAGCATTTCTCATAGGGCAGCTCTACTGATAACAAACCCCCTCAGTAATTGTGGTTTGTTTTTAAATCTGGTAATGTTTTAACTCCCCCTTCATCTGTAGGACAGTTTTCCCATGGATTCTTGGTTTAGTGTTTTTTTTTTCTTATGGCACTTTAAATATATTGGCCTGTTGCCTTCTGGTCTCCAAAGTTTCTGATGAGAAATCTGCTAACAATCTTATTGAGGGAGGTTTGGAACCAATCACTTCTCTTTTGCTGCTTTCAACATTCTGCCTTTATCTTTTAACAGTTTGATTATAATGTACTTTGATGTGCGTCTCTTCAAGTTCATTATATCATACTTGGATTCATTAAGCTTTTTGGATGTTTATACTTAAACGTTTTTCAATTTGAGAAGTTTGGGGCCATTATTTCTTCAAATAATTTCTCTGCCCTCTTTTCTCTCTTGGATTCCTACAATGTTTGTATTAGTCTATTTGATGTTGTCACCTAGGTTCTTTAGATTCTGTTTAGATTTTCTGTTCTGATTTTCTTCTTTTTCTTTCTATTCCTTGACATGATAATTTCTGTTATCCTATCTTCAAGTTCATTGATTCTTTCCTCCACCTGGTCTGCTATTAAATTCCTCTAGTTACGGTTTCATTTTTTTCCCTCATATTTTAAATTATTTATTTACTCATTTATTTCGGCTGTGCTGGATCTCTTGCTATGTGGGCTTTTCCTCTAGTTGCAAAGAACAGGGGCCACTCCAGTTGTGGGGCGTGGGCTTCTCCTTGCAGTGGCCTCTCTTATTGCAGAGCACAGGCTCTAGGGCTCACAAGCTTCAGCAGCTGTGGTTCCTGGCTCTAGAGCACAGGCTCGATAGTTGCGGCATGCAGGCTTAGTTGCTCCTCAGTATGTGGGATTTTCTCAGACCAGGGGCCAAGCCCGTGTCTCCCGCACTGACAGGCAGATTCTTTACCGCAAGCCACTGGGGAAGCCCCACCTGTTTCATTTAATTTATTGTAACTTTTGGCTTTGGAATTTCTTTTTGGTTTAATTTTCTGTTTTGTATCTCCTTGAATATCTTTCAAACAGTTATTTTAAACTCTTTGACTAATAGACCTGCCATTTTGTCTTTCTGGGGGACACTTTCTGTTGGTTTCTTTCTTTCCTTTCAGTGACTGTACTTTCTTGTTTCTTTGTATGCTTTGTGACTTTTTGCTGAAAACTGAACTTTTGAACCTAGTAATATAGTTAATTCTAAAAATCAGATTCTCTACCTTCTGCAGGGTTTGCTGTTTTGAACTTTTGTTTTTATTTTTTATTATTATAGATGCCTCTGTGCTGATTAAAGACAGGGCTAACTATGATGAAGAAATCATCAAGAGGTAAATACAACCCACAAGATTTTTTTTTTAAAAAGCATATTAAATGATGCTCAGCATGGTGAATTATTAGAGACATGCAAATCAAAAGTACAATGAGGCATCACCTTGCACCACTCAAAATGACCATTATCAAAAAGTTCCACCTGAAACCTATTGCTTACGGGCACTTAAGATTCCCAAGGACTTCTGGGCTGTAAATGATACCTGCTCTCAAAGAATTTCCATGGCAAGTTGTTGAAAATAATTGTTTTCAAAATATGCAGATTTTCAAAAGACAACTTCAACAGGTAAATTCTACTTTCACTCACTGTTGGAAATTTTAAAATGCCCATGAAAACTTGCTCAACATTGTGAATTCTTAGAGACATCCACATCAAAACTACAACGAGGGATCACTCAACCAGTGTGAGAGGCCACTATCAGAAAGTCGACAAAAGCAAGTGGTGGTGATGGCATGGAGAAAAGGGGACACTTTTATGGTGCTGCTGGGATGTAAATGGTAACAGCTATTGTAAAGAACAGTAAAGAAGTGCCTGTAAGAGTGAAGTAAGTCAGAAAGAAAAACATCAATACAGTATACTAACGCATATATATGGAATTCAGAAAGATGGTAACAGTGACCCTGTATGCGAGACAGCAAAAGAGACACAGATGTAAAGAACAGTCTTTTGGACTCTGTGGGAGAGGGCGAGGGTGGGATGATTTGAGAGAATAGCACTGAAACATGTGTATTATCATATGTGAAACAGATCGCCAGTCCAGGTTCGATGCATGAGACGGGGTGCTCAGGGCTGGTGCACTGGTGTAACCCTGAGGGATGGGATGGGGAGGGATGTGGGAGCGGGGTTCAGGATGGGGAACACATGTACACCCATGGCTGATTCATGTCAACGTATGACAAAAATCACCACAATATTGTAAAGTAATTAGCCTCCAATTAAATTAATTCAGTTCACTCAGTCATGTCCACCTGCAATGTAAAATTTAAAAATTAATTAATTAAAAAATAATAAAGCTACAAAAAAATAAATAAATAAAATGCCAAAAAAAAAAGAAAGAAAGAAATGCTTGTAAAATGTAAAAATTCAGCTACCTGGTGATCCAGCAGGCCCCTTCTGAGAGTATATTGTGAGAAAAGCAGATTTTGAACAGACACATGCACCACGTGTATACTGCAGCCCCATTGATCTCTTCTGAGCCTGTACCTTCCCCTCGGCATGACTTTATAAAATCTTTTGTATATGTGGTTGCTTTGGAATATCCTAGTCCTTAAATGTCCTAGTCTGACTTCCAAAAGGGAAACAATAGAAGAATAAAGAGTAAGAAAAAAAGAGTATCAACCCTTTAAATACCTTGGAAGTCATTTCAGACAGAGCTGGAGAGGCTTGTAACAACGTGGGGCTGATGTAGCAACGGCTGCCCAACTCTGTGTCTGCACTTGATGAAAAGAAACAATCACCAGTCAGAACAGATTTCCCCACATTTAGAGGACAAGATCCTGTTACCTACCTTGGTTCCCACAAGCTCCATCCAAGTTCCTTCTGAAACATGTGCACAGCTGCCTGCTGTGGGACTAGGATATACAGATAGGGGACTGCTGCTGAGCTACGAGCTTAGCTTGACCAGAATTAACCACAATTTACTGTCCAAGCCTTCCCCTGGAAGTTGCAAGCCTTTCTACAGATGTCAGAATTCCAAAATAGCTTCACCAGACAGATTTTGCCAGTGCAGCTACTGTCTAGGCAGGGAGACAGATTTCTGGTGCTTTGTACTTCACCTTTTCTCCCAAATCCTCCTTCCAATGCATCACTTTTTACTCTATTACATTGGTCAATATAAAAATAATTGATAATAGTGTTGTAGATGATTTGGGGAGAAAGGAACTTTCATAATGCTGAAAGTAAGGTTGGAGCAAAAAGTACTATTGATTGCTTTAGCTTTTGAAGAAGGAAATTGATAATACCTATAAAAAATTTTTGAATGCATCTAGTATTTGATCCAAGAATGAGTTCTACAGATTTACTTGCAAAAAGACCCAAAATATGTAGAATAGTATTACAGGAGCATTGTTTGTAGTAGAGAAAAACTGGCAATATCCTAAGTGTGTGTTAATGGAGAACTGGTTAAGTCATTTATACAGCATTCATACAATGAAATACATTGCAACTATTAAGAATAATGAACACACAAAACTGGATGGTTTTTTTGTTTGTTTTTGGCTGTACCACACAGTTTCTGGGATTTCTCTTAGTTCCTCACTTAGGGACTGAACCTGGGCCCTTGGCAGTGAAAGCACGGAGTCTAAACCACTGGATTGCCAGGGAATTCTCAAGACTTGACACTTTTGAAGAATCATATCTCTCTATCTATTGTGCTCCTGCTCAGTCAAGTCTGACTGTTTGCAACCCCATGGACTGTAGCTCTCCAGGCTTTTCTGTCCACGGGATTTTTCAGACAAGAATACTGGAGTGGGTTGCCATGCCTTCCTCCAGGGGATGTGCCCAACACAGGGACTGAACCCATGTCTCCTGTGTCTCCTGTATTGCAGGTGGATTCTTTACCCACTGAGTCACTGGGGATGCCCTTTTGAAGAATACAGTTATTTTATACACTATCCCACAATTGGGACAATCATCTCACAGTTTTCTGACGTTTTCTTATAATTATTGAGGTTCTGCATTATTTGGAAGGATACTACAAAGTGATGTACCTTTTTTAATGTATGATATCTGAAAATACAACACTATGATTTGATATCTTACTGGTAATGTTAACCTTGATCACTTCACATCTTCACATGATCACTTCATATATAGGATTGTCCACTATAAAGTATTTGTTTTATAAAAGGATAAAAACCTTCAGGGATGAACAAAAAATGTCCAGGGATTACTTATGAATATATTGAGGAATACTTATATGTAATGTGAACATAAAATTATAACTTAGATGTACTGTAATTTGTATTATGTGGCTTCTATGAGCTGGTTCTTTCAGGACTAGACAATAACACTATAAAAATATGGATCTTTGAACAGTTTTAAAGGGTTGTAATGATTCTTTTGTCGTTGTGGTGGGTTATATTTTCTAAATTCTTACAGAGTTTTTCAAAATTATATATTATTTATCCAAATACTTGAAATAAAGAAGTTATATTTAAAAAAAAGATGTTCAGGATAAAATACAAGAAAAGACACTAGAGCCTCCCCTTTAAAAAAAAGAAGAAGAAGAAAAGACTTTGAAGAATATTTAGGCAAAACCTCAGACTTGTATTTGGGGATTTCAGCTGATATATCAGGCATCCTGTTGTGTGTATTGTTTAGTTTTCCTTTGGAGGAGGATTGAAATTTCTTTTTCTTCTTGCAGAGTTAGTCATCAAATAAGGCTGTCAAGGAGAATTGTGTGTATTCACATGCTTTAGGAGCCAAAACTGTGGGGCCTATGTATGCCAAAACTGTCTATATCAAAACTCATCAAATAGTACACTTTAAATATGTGCATTTATTGGATGGAATTATGCCTCTTTTTTTTTTGTTTTTTCTTTTCTGGGTTGATACCTATCAAAGGTCTAGAAAAATAGAGTTAACAAGGGCAGGATTACTTTTGACCAGGGTCAGTTTAGTCACTCAGTCGTGTCCTACTCTTTGCGACCCTGTGGACTGCAGCACGCCAGGCCTCCCTGTCCATCACCAACTCTCAGAGCCTACTCAAACATGTTCATCATGTCGGTGATGCCATCCAACCATCTCATCCTCTGTCGTCCCCTTCTCCTCCTGCCTTCAATCTTTCCCAGCATCAGGGTCTTTTCCAATGGGTCTGGTGGCCGAAGTATTGGAGTTTCAGCTTCAACATCAGTCCTTCCAATGAATCTTCAGGATTGATCTCCTTTAGGATTGACTGGTTGGATCTCCTTGCAGTCCAAAGGACTCTCAAGAGTCTTCTCCAACACCGCAGTTCAAAAGCATCAATTCTTTGGTGCTCAGCTTTCTTCACAGTCCAACTCTCATATCCATGCATGACTACTGGAAAAACCATAGCTTTGACTAGACAGACCTTTGTTGGCAAAGTAATGTCTCTGCTTTTTAATAAGCTGTCTAGGTTGGTCCTAGCTTTTCTTCCAAGGACCAAACATCTTTTAATTTCCTAGCTGCAGTCACCATCTGCATTGATTTTGGAGCCCCCCAAAATAAAGTTTCTCACTGTTTCCATCATTTCCCCATCTATTTGCCATGAAGTGATGGGACCAGATTCCATGATCTTAGTTTTCTGAACGTTGAGTTTTAAGTTTGACCAGGGTAATAATAGTATTTAAAGAAATAAGCAATGAAGGCCTTTCCTTGGCCTCTGTTATTATTCTTTGCAATGTCATTTTAGGGACTATCAGAAGAACTGCTAGAACCAATGATCAATAAGTAAATTCTAGTAAAAAGTGAATTTATCCAAATTTCAAGGAAGAATTGTTTGGTGAGCCACATGATAGCGCTTCCCAGGTGGCGCTAGTGGTAGAGAACCTGCCTGCCAATGCAGGTAGACATAAGAGATGTGGGTTCGATCCCTGGGTTGGGAAGATACCCTGGAAGAGGGCACAGCAACCTACTCCAGTATTCTTGCCTGGAGGACCCACGGACAGAGGAGCCTGGTGGGCTACCGTCCATAGGGTCACAAAGTTGGACTAGACTGAAGTGACTTAGCATGCACACACGCATGTAGAATGTTAAAATCATTTAAAAGGAAAGAAAAACAAATTGACATAGACTTCCCCAAACAGCAAAATTGAATGCCAGAAAACACAAGAGTAATAACTACAATATACTCAAGTAAAGAAAAGCAAAGATTATTTTTTATTCAGCCAAACTGTTCTTTACACATAAAGGTTTCTGATGAACAGCTTTAAGTCAGCAAGAACCCAAAGGATATTGATTATACAAACCTTTCTTAAGGAAACTGCTCAAGAACTAACAGCAGAGAACATAGGCAAACTTGAGCTGAAGGAGAATCATTTAGCTGTCAGTGAGAATCATCTCAGATAAAAAACAAATAAACAAACATAAAGGTCCAGATAAGAAAAAGAAACTTATGAGTGAGGGTGATGCACTGTTACGTGCTCTGACAATGTAAGGAAACTAGAACCATCACAAAATGGAAGGAGACAATTTGGAAGTAGAATAAGTTTTGGAAAACTTCAGCTCAGAATCAAAAAGGTATTATTTAAGGGTGACAAATCAAGGAGGCCTGGGATATGCTGTGCTGTGCTTTGCTGCTCAGTCATGTCTGACTCTCTGTGACCCCATGGACTATAGCCCACCAGGCTCCTCTGTCCATGGGAATTCTCCAGGCAAGAATACTGGAGTGGGTTGCCATGCCCTACTCCAGGGAATCTTCCCAACCAGAACCGAAATCAGGTCTCTTTCACTGCAGGTGGATTCTTTACATCTGAGCCACCAGGGAAGCCTAGGAATAGAATAAACATATTTAATATGTTTAATACCGAGTCAGGTAATGTTACTAACTGAAACTGGATGAAGAGAATGAGGTGAGAGATGAGAAAAAACACCCAGGCTCACGTTGTGCATGGCAGGGAAGTAATAAATACTGCTTAAAGAGGGGAACGGATAGCATATAAAGGTGTAACGATAAAGATAGTGAAAATCACTCAGTCATGTCTGACTCTTTGTGACCGCATAGGCTGTACAGTCCCTGGGATTCTCCAGGCCAGAATACTGGAGTGGGTAGGCTATCCCTTCTCCAGGGGATCATCCCAACCCAGGAATTGAACCGGGGTCTCCTGCATTGCAGGCAGATTCTTTACCAACTGAGCTATCAGGGAAGCCCATGATAAAGATAACCTTGAGAAAAATAAATAAGGAGCATTTTAAACAGCAGAACTACAGTAAGCAAAAATGCAGAGAAGACCAAAAAAAAAAAGGAATTAAACTGCTGATTATAAATATAGCACACACAGAAAAATACATAAAATATACAGAATAACCAATCATTATAAAGCACACACTCCTTAAACACTACCCATGTCAGGAAATGCAACATTACTAGCATTCCTTACTGATGGTAATCTCTCTCCACTATCCTGACTTTTATGGTAACTGCCTGTTTTTTCACAGGAATACCTCATTTTATTGTGCTTCACTTTATTGTGCTTTGCCGATATTGTGTTTGTTTTTTTTTAAATTATTTTTAAACAAATTGAAGGTTTGTGGCAACCTTGTGTCGAACAAATCTATCAGCCTCATTTTTTTTTCTTCCCTTTTTATTTATTTTAAAATTTTTCTTCCAGCTTTATCGAGATATAATTGACATACAGCTCTGTATAAGTCTAAGGTGTGACAGCATAATGATTTGACTTGCATACATCATAAAATGATTAATACAGTGAGCTTAGTCTACATCCATCATCTCCTATAGAAACAGAATTACATAAACAGAAAAAATATGTTTTTTCCTTGTGATGAAAACTCAAGATTTTTTCTCTTAACAGCTTTTATGTATAACATACAGCAGTGTTAACTCATCCTGTTGTACATTCCATCCCTAGGACTTATTTATCTTCTAACTGGAAGTTTGTGGTTTTTTGACTGCCTTCATCCAATTCTCCCTCCCCTGAACTCAGGTAACCACAAATCTGATCTCTTTTTTTTGAGTTTGTTTTTGAAGTACAGTTGACCTACAACACTACTATAGCTCCTGTTTCACAACAAAGTAATCTGATATTTCTATATGTTTCAAAAATGCTCGCCAGTTACAATATGTCAGCATACAAAGATATTACTTGATTATTGCCCATATTGTCCCAAGGCAGCCATCGTTGTCTGATTGATTTCCCTTGGCATAACGCCCTCTCCGTCTATCCGTGTTGTGAATGTGTCAATCCCATTTTCCCAGCATTTGTCCACTTTGTGACTCTGTGTCACACTTTGGTGATTCTCACAATATTTCAAACTTTCACACTCTTATTATCTTTGTTATGGTGATCTGTGATCAGTGATCTTTCATTTAACAACTATGATTCGTGGAAGGCACAGATGATGGTTAGCCTTTTTTAGCAATAAAATATTTTAAAATTAAGGTATGTACATTGGTTTAGACAAATGCTATTGCACATTTAATAGACTTTTATATGCCCTGGAAAACCAAACAAGTTCATATGACTTGTTTTATAGTGATATTTACTTTATTGTGGTGGTCTGGAACCAAACCTACAATATCTATGAGGTATGCTTACACATATATTTTATATATATAAAATCAATATGAAATTTTACAATTTATTTTTCCTGACTTGGGACTTTATGTAAATAGAATCATACTATATTTACTTTTTCATATCTTGCTTTTTTATTTAAAAACGTGTTTCAAGATTTATCCATTGTGTTACATGTATCTTACATGTATTTGTGCATTTTCTTGGATGTATAGTATTCTATTGTCTGAACATAACGACAATTTACTAACGATGCTTCTACTCATAGATATTTGCATTTGTACAATGGATATGTTGTGGTACCTCACTTAGATTTTTATTTGTATTTCATTGATTCCTAAAAATATTAAGTATTTCTTCACATGTTTGTTCAATGGCCTCACTTGTGAATTGCCTGTTCAGGGTTTTTTGCCCATATTTTTCCAGTGGGTTGCCTTTGTTTTCTTACTGATTTTTGCAATACCTTTGTATATTATAGTTTGGTTATGAACCTGTTGTGGATGATATGTGTTGTATCTCTATATGTCTTGTCTTTCTACTCTTTTTATTATGTTTTTAGATAAGCAAAAATTCTTATATTTCATGGAGACCAATTTATATTTTTTTCATTTGTAATTTATATTTTTAAAAATTATATTAAGACATCTTTCTCTACCTGAGGTCATTATATTCTTCTATGTTATATACTAAAATTTTACAGTTTTGTTTTTCGTGGTAGATCTGTAACGGTTCTGGGGTTGATTTTTGTGAATGATATCAGTTATTTTAAAAGGTGAGAAAAAGGATCTGGGCTGAAAATAAGGAAAATTTTTGAAAGTCTACACATGAAACAATTAGACCCACCAGGCCCCTTCTCCACCTGGATGTAGCTACAACAACTTCTCCAGACAGATGCCCAGGGAGAGGCTTCAGAATTAGGTACACCAAACACACTGGAAGGCAGAGGTTTGCCTTGGGGCTAAAAATGGGGGGAATAAGTGAAAGTTTGGTCCCTTTTCCAGCTCTGGCCCCTGAACTCAGACAGCCAGGCATATATTCTCTGGGAGATTGGAGAGTTCTTCTTCAAAGAAATTGAATGGCCTCAGGAAAAATACCTACAGATTAAAAACAATTCTGGACACTCAATACATAGGATCCTCCTCATCACCTTACATGGTCACCCACTGTGTAACAAATTGCTCCAGAATTTAGCAGCTTAAAACAACAAAATTTATTACCTCACCATTTCCAGGCCAAGAATCAGAGCATAGTTTAACAGAGTACCTCTGGCTCAAGGTCTCTTGTGGGATTGCAGTCAAGCTGTCAACTGAAATGACATCCATTTCCAAGCACATATATGTGGCTGCTGGACTCTCATAAGTGAGCTTCTCCTTGGAGGTGTCTCAGGACATGACTGCTGTCTTCTCCCCGGGCAAGCTATTCAAGAAGAAGCACCCAGAATGGAAGCCTCAACTTATATATAAACTAATCTCAGAATGGACATCCCATCACTTCTGGGATATTTTCTTTGCTAGAAATGAGAAAGTCCAATCCACACTCAAAAGGAGAGGATTACACAAAGGCATTGCATATTTAGGGGTCTCCAAGACCACCTTCAGGTTTGATAAATTGCTGGGACTGACAAAATTCACTGAAAGCTATTACAATCACGGTTACGAGTTATTATAGCAAAAGGAGAGAGATCAAAATCACCCAAGGGAAGAGGCATATAAAGCAGTGTCCAGGAGACACTGCAATTTTAAGTGCAGAGAATCCAGTCTTCCCTTCCCTGTGGAGTTATACAGATACTCACATGCTAGTAAAGTAATGCTCAAAATTCTCCAAGCCAGGCTTCAGCAATATGTAAACCGTGAACTTCCTGATGTTCAAGCTGGTTTTAGAAAAGGCAGAGGAACCAGAGATCAAATTGCCAACATCTGCTGGATCATCGAAAAAGCAAGAGAGTTCCAGAAAAACATCTATTTCTGGTTTATTGACTATGCCAAAGCCTTTGACTGTGTGGATCACAATAAACTGTGGAAAATTCTGAAAGAGATGGGAATACCAGATCACCTGACCTGCCTCTTGAGAAACCTATATGCAGGTCAGGAAGCAACAGTTAGAACTGGACATGGAATGACACAGTGGTTCCATGTAGGAAAAGGAATACGTCAAGGCTGTATATTGTCACCCTGCTTATTTAACTTCTATGCAGAGTACATCATGAGAAACGCTGGGGTGGAAGAAGCACAGGCTAGAATCAAGATTGCCGGGAGAAATGTTAATAACCTCAGATATGCAGATGACACCACCCTTATGGCAGAAAGTGAAGATGAACTCAAAAGCCTCTTGATGAAAGTGAAAGAGGAGAGTGAAAAAGTTGGCTTAAAGCTAAACATTCAGAAAATGAAGATCATGGCATCTAGTCCCATCACTTCATGGGAAACAGATGGTGAAACAGTGGAAACAGTGGAAACAGTGTCAGACTTTATTTTTGGGGGCTCCAAAATCACTGCAGATGGTGACTGCAGCCATGAAATTAAAAGATGCTTACTCCTTGGAAGGAAAGTTATGACCAACCTAGGTAGCATATTGAAAAGCAGAGACATTACTTTGCCAACAAAAGTTCATCTAGTCAAGGTTATGGTTTTTCCTGTGGTCATGTATGGATGTGAGAGTTGGACTGGGAAGAAAGCTGAGCACCAAAGAATTGATGCTTTTGAACTGTGGTGTTGGAGAAGACTCTTGAGAGTCCCTTGGACTGCAAGGAGATCCAACCAGTCCCTTCTGAAGGAGATCAGCCCTGGGATTTCTTTGGAGAGAATGATGCTGAAGCTGAAACTCCAGTACTTTGGCCACCTCATGCGAAGAGTTGACTCATTGGAAAAGACTCTGATGCTGGGAGGGATTGGGGGCAGGAAGAGAAGGGGACGACAGAGGATGAGATGGCTGGATGGCATCACTGACTCGATGGACATGAGTCTGAGTGAACTCCGGGAGTTGGTGATGGACAGGGAGGCCTGGTGTGCTGCGATTCATGGGGTCGCAAAGAGTTGGACACAACTGAGCGACTGAACTGAACTGAACTGAATACAGATACTGCTTACTTCTTACAGCAACAGTGTGTGACAATACACATCTAACACTACCAACTGAGGAATTTGTATTGGGGCTTAATCATGTAAACTTGATTGCCTGTTTGGCTAACCTTAATCTTTAGCCCCTCTGGAGGTTGAGCTGATACTGCATGGTCGAGAGCCACCACTAGAAATCACACTGTTAGCATAGACTGTCTGGCATGGCCATAGGACCCAGATAAACAAGATACTCTTACCAGGCAGAAAATTTCAAGGGCTCAGAAATGACTTCCCAGGAACTGAGAGCAAAGACCAACTCTCTTTGAAAAAATAATCCTGTTGCAGGGAAAAGCCAATTCTGACTCTGTGTTGGAACTGTTTCTCTGACTTGATTTTGGTTGCTTTTGTTATTATAATTGTACATAAAGACCTGCCTCAGAGAATCCTGCCCCTCTGCTTGACAGTTAAATTAAAGTGCTTATGTTCAGAACCCTGTCCCCCTGTAGATGGTAGGAAGGAAGAAATAACACATCCTTTGCCTGTGGCTTGCTATTCTAGGAGATATTTGTAAGATCAATGGCCTTTTTACTGTATTTCCCTACCTCCTCCCATTTCTGTTTTATAAAAGAATCTGGCATGCAGACCCAATAAGATGGTTATTTGAAGACATTAGTCTGTCATCTTCTCAGTCAGCTGGCTGTCTGAATAAAGTCATATTCCTTGCCACAACACCTCATCTCTTGGATTTATTGGCCTATCATGAAGCAAGCAGAGCAAGCTCGGACACAGTAACAATCATTCACTGCAAAGGCCAGGACCATTGGGAGGGAGCTGAGGATCACTAGGAGACGTCTTAAGCCTGCCTACTAAGAGAAAGGACACGCTTCCCTGGGGCTCAGTGGTGAACAACCCGCCTGCCAATGCAGGAGATGTGGGTTTGATCCCTGGGTTGGGAAGATCCCCTGGAGAAGGAAATGGAAGCCTACTCTAGTATTCTTGCCTGGAAAATCCCATTAGCAGAGGAGCCTGGTGGGCTACAGTCCATGGAGACCCCAAAGAGTTGAACATGACTTAGTGAATAAACAACAACAGCCACACCCACCATTTACAAAACTTCCGCCATCTGTGTTCCTGATCATTTTTTAAGCACCTCATTTTAAAATGTGATTGGATTACCATACATTTAAGGAAAGCCTACAATATAAGAGAGAGGCCTAAACAGACCATGAAGAAGGAAGGAACTTTGAAGAAACAGAGACAATTTAGGGAGTTAAACTAAACTGTAAAACCAACCAACTATCCAATAAAACAAACCAAATCCTGTAATGTTACTAGAGAGATAAAATATTGCATCTGATGCCCCAAAAGGCCTCTTTTTACCACTGCCAAATCAAACCTCAGAAACAGAGTTTAGGATGAAGTAGAAAAGAATAGCTATATTGCTTTACCAGGCAAAGGAGGATGCAGAAGACTCCAAAACTGTCCAAATCAGGATTTCTTGAGGAATTTTATAGCAACATTTCAAGGGTGGGGTTGCTGACAAGATTACTGTGAGTACAGGGACTACACTTCTTTAATCTGATCACAGGTAATCTCCTGATGAGCTTCTTTGGTTCCCTTAACCCAACCTCAGGTGGTCTTCTCTGGTATGAAGAATGCTGATATCTTCCACTTGTTGCTTCTAGTTCTATAAAGAGCTCAAAGATATTGTTATGTATATCCCTGGAGGCAGAACCAGTACTCTGCCCCAAGGCTTTACTATTATTTCTTGGCTGCTCCACTCTTATCTCATATCTCCTCCCTTCTCTGAATAGCAACTGTTCAAATCTGCCCTTTGGAACTAAAGGAAGGTCATGCAGGCTGGAGCCTGTTCTCTACAAAGATTGGGGACATGGAAAGGCTTCTGTGCCCAGGAGACCCAGAGTCCTGCTTGGTTTCACATCCACAAGACGAAACAGGATAATGTGGAAAAGAGAGCACAGAAGAACATCTGTGGGTTAAAACATGGTGAAGTGAAGTGAAGTGAAGTGAAAGTGCTCAGTCCTGTCGGACTCTTTGTGACCCTGTGGACTGTAGCCCACCAGGCTCCTCCATCCATGGGATTCTCTAAGCAAGAATACTGGAGTGGGTTGCCATTTCCTTCTCCAGGGGATCTTCCCGACCCAGGGATTGAACCCAGATCTCCCACATTGCAGGCAGACGCTTTAATCTCTGAGCCACCAGGGAAGCCCTGGTGTCAGGAAGATCTGACATGGTAGATGATCTAAAATTTAAAAACAGAATATTGTTGTTCAGTTGCTCAGTAATGTCCAACTCTTTGAGACCCCATGGACTGCAGCACCCCAGGCTTCCCTTTCCTTCACCATCTCCCAGAGGTTGCTCAAACTCATGTCCATTGATTTGGTGATGCCACCTAGCCATCTAATCATCTGTCATCCCCTTCTCCTCGTGCCCTCAATCTTTCCCAGAATCAGGGTCTTTTCTAATGAGTCAGCTCTTCACATCAGGTGGCCAAAGTATTGGACCTTCAGCTTCACCATTAGTCCTTCCAATGAATATTCAGGATTGATTTCCTTTGGATGGACTGGTTTGATCTTACAGTCCAAGGGACTCTCAAGAGTTTTCTCCAGCACCACAGTTCATAAGCATCAATTCTTTGGCACTCAGCCTTTTTTATGGTCCAACTCTCACGTTCGTACAGGACTACTGGGAAAACCAAAGCTTTGACCAAATGGACCTTTGTTGGCAAAGTAATGTCGCTGCTTTTTAATACACTGTCTAGGTTTAACATAGCTTTTCTTCCAAGGAGCAAGTGTCTTTTGATTTCATGGTTGTAGTCACTATCTGCAGTGATTTTGGAGCTCAAGAAAATAAAATCTGTCACTGTTTCCATTGTTTCGCCATCTATTTCCCAAGAAGTGATGGGACCAGATGCCATGATCTTAGTTTTCTGAGTGTTGAGCTTTAAGCCAACTTTATCACTCTCCTCTTTCACTTTCATCAAGAAACTTTTTAGTTCTTCTTCACTTTCTGCCATAAGGGTGGTGTCATCTGCATGTCTGAGGTTATTGATATTTCTCCTGGCAATGTTGATTCCAGCTTGTGCTTCATTCAGCCCAGCATTTCACATGATATACACTGCATATAAGTTAAATAAGCAGGGTGACAATATACAGCCTTGACATACTCTTTTCCCAATTTTGAATCAGTCTATAGTTCCATATCCAGTTCTAACTGTTGCTTCTTGACCTGTATACAGGTTTCCTAGCAGACAGGTAAGGTGGTCTGGTATTCTCATTTCTTGAAGAATTTTCCACAGTTTGTTGTGATCCACACAGTCAAAGGCTTTAGCATAGTCAATGAAGCAGAAGTAGATATTTTTCTGGAATTCTCTTGATTTTTCTATAATACAATGGATGTTGGCAATTTGATCTCTGATTCCTCTGCCTTTCTAAATCAAGCGTGTACATCTGGAAGCTCTTGGTTCACATACTGCTGAAGCCTAGCTTCAAGGATTTTGAGCATTACCTTCCTAGCATGTGAAATGAGTGCAATAGTTTAAACATTCTTTGGCATTGCCCTTCCTTCTTTGGGATTGGAATGAAAACTGACCTTTTCCAGTCCTGTGACCACTGCTGAGTTTTCCAAATTTGCTGGCATATTGAATGCAGCAGTTTCACAGCATCATCTTTTAGGATTTGAAATAGCTCAGCTAGAATTCCATCACCTCTGCTAGCTTTGTTTGTAGTGATGCTTCTTAAGGACCACTTGACTTCACACCCCAGGATGTCTGGATCTAGATGACTGATCACACCATTGTTGTTATCTTCATTAAGGTATTTTTTGTATAATTCTTCTGTATATTCTTGCCACCTCTTCTTAAAATCTTCGGCTTCTGTTAGGTCCATACCATTTCTGTCCTTTATTGTTCCCATCTTTGCATAAAATGTTCCTTTGGTATCTCTAATTTTCTTGAAGAGATCTCTAGTCTCCCATTCTATTGTTTTCCTCTATTTCTTTGCACTGCACACTTAGGAAGACTTTCTCATCTCTCCTTGCTCTTCTTTGGAACTCTGCATTCAGATGGGTCTATCCTTCCTTTTCTCCTTTTCCTTCCGCTGCTCTTTTCTCAGCTATTTGTAAGGCCTCCTCTGACAACCATTTTGCCTTTTTGCATTCCTTTTTCTTGAGGATAGTCTTGATCACTGCCTCCTGCATAGTGTTACAAACCTTTGTCCATAGCTCTTCAGGCACTCTGTCTATCAGATCTAATCCCTTGAATCTATTTGTCACTTCCACTGTATAATCATAAGGGATTTGATTTAGGTCATACCTGAATGGCCCAGTGGTTTTCCCTACTTTCTTCAATTTAAGTCTGAATTTGGCAATAAGGAGTTCATGATCTGAGCCACAGTCAGCTCCTAGTCTTGTTTTTGCTGACTGTATGGAGTTTCTCCATCTGCGGCTGCAAAGAGTATAATCAGTCTGAATTCAGTGTTGATCACCTATCTGGTGATGTCCACGTGTAGAGTCATCGCTTGCATTGTTGGAAGAGGGTGTTTGCTATGACCAGTGCGTTCTCTTGGCAAAACTCTGTTAGCCTTTGCCTTGCTTCATTTTGTACACCAAGGCCAAACTTGCCTGATACTCCAGGTATCTCTTGACTTGCCTCTTTTTCACTCCAGTCCCCTATGATGAAAAGGACATCTTTTTTTGGTGTTAGTTCTTGAAGGTTTTTTAGATCATCATAGAACTGTTTAACTTCAGCTTTTTTGGCATTAGTGGTTGGGGCATAGACTTGGTTTACTGTGGTACTGAATGGTTTGCTTTGGAAGCCAGCTGAGATCATTCTGTCATTTTTGAGATTGCACCCAAGTACAGCATTTTGGACTCTTTTGTTGACCAAGATGGCTACTCCATTTCTTCTAAGGGATTCTTGCTCACAGTAAAAACAGACTATAATTATGGAATACTGAGAATGGAGAAAGTGTGTGTTTTGGTGGGTGTTGAAGGGGATGGGATATAAGTTAGGTAAGACCTCACTGTCCAAAAAGTCAAAGTGTTAGCTGCTCAATTGTGTCTGCCTCTTTGCAACCCCATGGACCATAACCCTGCAGGCTCCTCTGTCCATGGAATTCTCCAGGCAAAATACTGGAGTGGGTAGCTAGTCCCTTCTCCAAGGGTTCTTCCTGACCCAGGGACTGAACCTGGGTCTCTTGCAATACAGGCAGATTCTTTACTGTCTGAGCCACCAGGGAAGCCTCAGCAATAAATCAGGGATGCATTTGAGTTTTGTAGAGTCAGAGGAACCTATGATGTGAGCGGTGATCTTTAAGAAAAATAATACAAGCTTACATGTTTGAAGTTAAGAATGGGGCCTTTAAAAGATCTATGGAAGTGAGGTAATCAAACTCAAACTCTATTAGTATAACAAAAAATATCCCTCTATGGTCAATGGAAAGCATCTAAAATTGGAAAATTAAGATATAAGAGTTTAGGGAAGTGTTCTTGTCTGGAGAATCCCAGGGACGGGGGAGCCTGGTGGGCTGCCGTCTATGGGGTCGCACAGAGTCGGACACAACTGAAGCAACTTAGCAGCAGCAGCAGCAGATGGTCCAGTGCTTAGGACTCTATGCTTTCACTGCTGATGGCCTGGATTGAAATCCTGGTTGGGGAACTAAGGTCTTAGAAGCTGTGCAGTGCAGCCAAAGAAAAAAAGAACTAAAAAAGAAGAAATAAGAGTTTTAAACTTTTTTTTAGAAATACAAGATAAGTACCAGAA
Source organism: Bubalus bubalis (assembly GCF_019923935.1). Classification (NCBI taxonomy): domain Eukaryota; kingdom Metazoa; phylum Chordata; class Mammalia; order Artiodactyla; family Bovidae; genus Bubalus; species Bubalus bubalis. The sequence goes on from NC_059162.1 coordinate 28,972,120, forward strand.
GAAAAATCTGAAAGAGTTGAATGCTCGGGATTGTGGAAATTGCAGTAGAGTGTAATGTGGCAAGGAATTACTATTTTTATGATAAAATTCAGAGTACTGTGTGCCTTTTTGCCACATTCAAGACCCTTCTCCTGTTTAATTTATTTATTCAGTCATTCCCTTTAAGTTCCATCACCTAGCCCCAACTCCCCTTTTCTCACATTCTAATGTGTTTAATAGCATCTTTTGACCGATATGGTGAAATAGATAGGCTGTTGGCTCTTACTCTTAGGATTAACCTTGGAGAAACTATGGGTTTTCAGGGAATAACAGCAAATCATAAGAACCCCCTGAGCAGATAAAAGGTTGTTTTGAACTTTTAATAGGTGTGTATGTTGGGACTGAGCAAGGGAAGGTGGTGTGATCCACTAGTTTTGTAGCGCCTATGGCTCTACATCCTAAGACTTCTCCCTTTCTATCTACTTATATTTCTTTGGGTTGACAAAGACTATGGCCTGGCTTTCCAACCTTTTCCAATAGGCAGTTTCAAAAAGACTGGCCAACATACTCAGGGAAATAAGTACTCACAGGTTAAAATAAAAAGAATAGAACTGACCCAAAAGGAAGAAAAAGTAGGGAAGGAAAACACATCTATCAAAAGAAGCAGAGGAATTAAAACAGATGCTAAATAATCTAAATAAATATTTTGAAAAGTGCATCTTTGTACTTGTTCTTATAAAATGTATACAGCTTTTTAGTATGAGTAACAAAGATGGAAAATCATGTATGTTCATACCTCTGATTTCATTTTTTTATTGTGGTAAAAAAAAAATTTACTGTCTTCACTATTTAAAAGTGTATTGTATCATTCAGTTTCTTATAATTGTTTACTTAAAAATGTGTTTTTCAGAACCATCCATGTTGCTAATTATATATCTAGCCTATTGCTACCAAGTTCTACATGAATCTTCATGGTGAGTACCCCCTCTCCCAGCCAGGGACATCCAGACCGCCTCCAGTTATTCATGATCACAAATAACACTGCAGTGAATATCTTTGTTTATTTCCTTGCATAGTCCCATGGGATAATTATATATATATATATAAAATACATATATTTATACTTTTATATGTAATTATATATAATTTATATATAATAATTATTTATAATTATTATATATAATAATTATTTATAATTATTATTATAAATAATAATTATACACACACACACACACACACACACACACACACCCAGGAGGGAAGATGTTGGAGGATGGATATCCTTAGTTTGACTAATTTGAGCAAACATGCTCTCCGCAAGTGTGCACCAGGCTACATTCTCCACCAGCAGGGCATGAAGTTCTTGGGTAATACAATAACTAAAAAGACATACCTGTTTTGTTTCAAATTAAATGTCTGACTATCAGTGAATCTGAGCACTTCTTCATATACTAGGTAGCCTTCTGAGTTTCCTCTTCTCTGAATTATCTGTTCATATCCTTTGTTCATTCTTCTGTTGGAGTTACTGATGTTCCCTGTTGCTTTACCAGAGTTTACTAATATTCTAGATGTTTATCCCTTATTTAATTTAAATTGCAAATATCTCATTCAGTCATTTGTTAAATTTGTCTGTGGTGGGTTTCTTTGAACAAAAATGTTTACCTAAAAAAAGTACTTATTTTGAAATATTGGGTTGGCCAAGAAGTTTGTTCAGGTTTTCCCATAAGACCTTATAGAAAACCCTGAATGAACATTTTAGCCTACCCAATAATATTGAACTTACAGAAAAATATATTTCAAATATATAGCAAGAATAGTTCAGAAAACTTTCATTTGAGCATATGATGCACAACTCTCCTGAACAGATTGGCATGTGATTCCTACAAAGAGGATGTTCTCCAATATAACTACATTGCAATAATCAAAATCAGGAAATTAATGCTATGTAAACCCTAGGCCCCATTCAGATTTAACCAGGTGTCCCCAAAATATACTTTATAAAAAAATAATCCAACCCAAGATCATACATTGCTAATAGATGGGAATTTCCTCAACCTAATAAAGGACATTATTATAAAGTCTGAGATCTAGCATCATACTCAATGGTAACAGACTGAAAGCTTTTCCCTCTAAGATCAGGAAAATTTCAAGGATACTTGTCAACATTCTAGGAATCAGTGAACTAAAATGGACTGGAAAAAAAAATAAAATAAAATGGACTGGAATGGGTGAATCTAACTCAGATGACCATTATATCTACTACTGCGGGCAGGAATCCCTCAGAAGAAATAGCATAGCCATCATGGTCAACAAAAGAGTCCGAAATGCAGTACTTGGATGGAATCTCAAAAACGACAGAATGATCTCTGTTCATTTCCAAGGCAAACCATTCAATACCACAGTAATCCAAGTCTATGCCCCAACCAGTAATGCTGAAGAAGCTGAAGTTGAACGGTTCTATGAAGACCTACAAGACCTTTTAGAACTAACACCCAAAAAAGATGTCCTTTTCATTATAGGGGACTGGAATGCAAAAGTAGGCAATCAAGAAACACCTGGAGTAACAGGCAAATTTGGCCTTGGAATACAGAATGAAGCAGGGCAAAGACTAATAGAGTTCTGCCAAGAAAATGCACTGGTCATAGCAAACATCCTCTTCCAACAACACAAGAGAAGACTCTACATATGGACATCACCAGATGGTCAACACCGAAATCAGATTGATTATATTCTTTGCAGCCAAAGATGGAGAAGCTCTATACAGTCAGCAAAAACAAGACCAGGAGCTGACTGTGGCTCAGATCATGAACTCCTTATTGCCAAATTCAGACTTAAATTGAAGAAAGTAGGGAAAACCACTAGACCATTCAGGTATGACCTAAATCAAATCCCTTATGATTATACAGTGGAAGTGAGAAATAGATTTAAGGGCCTAGATCTGATAGATAGAGTGCCTGATGAACTATGGAATGAGGTTCATGACATTGTACAGAAGATAAGGATCAAGACCATCCCCATGGAAAAGAAATGCAAAAAAGCAAAATGGCTGTCTGGGGAGGCCTTACAAATAGCTGTGAAAAGAAGAGAAGTGAAAACCAAAGGAGAAAAGGAAAGATAGAAGCATCTGAATGCAGAGTTCCAAAGAATAGCAAGAAGAGATAAGAAAGCCTTCCTCAGCGATCAATACAAAGAAATAGAGGAAAACAATAGAATGGGAAAAACGAGATCTCTTCAAGAAGATTAGAGATACCAAGGGAACTTTCATGCAAAGATGGGCTTGATAAAGGACAGAAATGGTATGGACCTAACAGAAGCTGAAGATATGAAGAAGAAATGGCAAGAATACACAACAGAACTATACATAAAAGATCTTCACAACCCAGATAATCATGATGGTGTGATGACTCACCTAGAGCCAGACATCCTGGAATGCAAAATCAAGTGGGCCTTAGGAAACATCACTACAAACAAAGCTAGTGGAGGTGATGGAATTCCAGTTGAGCTATTTCAAATCCTAAAAGAAAATACTGTGAAAGTGCTGCACTCAATATGCCAGCAAATTTGAAAAACTCAGCAGTGGTCACAGGACTGGAAAAGGTCAGTTTAAGACCATGCCGAAGAATGCTCAAACTACCGCACAATTGCACTCATCTCATACACTAGCAAAGTAATGCTCAAAATTTCTAAGCCAGGCTTCAACAGTATGTCAACCATGATCTTCCAGATGTTCAAGCTGGATTTAGAAAAGGTAGAGGAACCAGAGATCAAATTGCCAACATCTGTTGGATCTTCAAAAAAGCAAGAGTTACAGAAAAACATCTACTTTGGCTTTATTGACTATGCCAAAGCCTTTGACTCTGTGGATCACTGTGGAAAATTCTTCTAGAGATAGGAATACCAGACCACCTGACCTGCCTCCTGAGAAATCTGTATGGAGGTCAAGAAGCAACAGTTAGAACTGGACATGGAACAACAGACTGGTTCCAAATAGGAAAAAGAGTACATCAAGGCTGTATATTGTCACCCTGCTTATATAACTTATATAAAGAGTGCATCATGAGAAATCCTGGACTGGATGAAGCACAAGCTGGAATCAAGATAGCTGGGAGATATATCAATAGCCTCAGATATGCAGATGACACCACCCTTATGGCAGAATGTGAAGAGGAACTGAAGAGCCTCTTGATGCAAGTGAAAGAGGAGAGTGAAAAAGTTGGCTTAAAGCTCAACATTCAGAAAACGAAGATCATGGCATCTGGTCCCATCACTTCATGGGAAATAGATGGGGAAACAGTGAAAACAGTGACAGACTTTATTTTTGTGGCTGCAAAATCATGCAGATGGTGACTGCAGCCATGAAATTAAAAGACGCTTGCTCCTTAGATGAAAAGTATGACCAACCTAGACAGCTAATTAAACAGCAGAGACATTAATTTACCTACAAAGTTCCATCACGTCAAAGCTATGGTTTCTCCAGTAGTCATGTATGGATGTGAGAGTTGGACTATAAAGAAAGCTGAGCACTGAAGAGTTGATGCTTTTGACTGCGGTGCTGGAGAAAACTCTTGAGAGTCCCTTGGACTGCAAGGAGATCCAACCAGTCCATTCAAAGGAAATCAACCCTGAATATTCTTTGGAAGGACTGAAGCTGAAACCCCAATACTTTGGCCACTTGATTTGAAGAACTAACTTGTTGGAAAACACTCTGATGCTGGGAAAGATTGAGGGCAGGAGGAGAAGGGGATGACAGAGGGTGAGATGGTTGGATGGCATCACCAACTAAATGGACATCAGTTTGAGTAGACTCTGGGAGTTGGTGACTGACAGGGAGGCCTGGTGTGCTGCAGTCCATGGGATCGCAAAGAGTCGGGCACGAGTAAGGGACTGAACTGAACTGATTCTAAGCAACTATTTAAGGATATAAAAATAATACATGAAATATATTCATAATACTGAAACATTAGAAATGACCTAGAACCTTTTAAGAGGAGTGGTCAAGAAGTAGGGCAAACTTTTTATTAAAGTCCTAGAATTCTGCATCATAGAGCATAAAAGAAATGACACATTGGCCTGGGAGACTTGGAATAAAGGCATTCACAGGGATCCATTTTTCCACTTTGACAACAAAAATCACATTTATACAGCTTACATGTTAACTCAGTTTTTTTTTAAATTTCAAATCTATAGAAAAGTTGAAAGAATAGCACAATGAACATTTTTCACCTAGATCCACCAGCTGCTAATATTTTGCCACACTCGCCTTATTTAAAAAATTTTAATCTATTTATTATTTTTCAAACTCTTTATTACTTCATGTATTATTGCTAAATCTTTTAGAAGTAATTTGTAGATATTATGTTACTTTATTCCTAAGTAAATGGGGTAAAGAATCCTTTTCCTTGGAATAAGAACATTCTCCTATCACCACATTGCTTTTATCACATTTAGAAAAATGAACAATAGTGTCTAATCATCTAATATTAGGCTCATATTTAAATATTCACAATTGTCTGTAAAATATCTTTTTTACAGCTGCTTTTTTTTTTTCAAAGTTCACAATTTGCATCTGGTGTGATGTCTCTTCACTTTTGAAAATTTTTAGAACGGTTCTCCTGGCCTTTTAAAAATATTTAATTATACTGTTTGAAGAGTCTGGGTTTTCTTGTAGAATGTTCCACATTCAGGATTTATTTCTTGCATAACATTAGAAGGTACATAATGTCAGTTTGCTCAACTATTGTGATGTTAAGTGTGATCTCTGGTGAATGCACTGAATTTTGTTCCACCAAAATTCATAAATTATGACTTCCCTGGTGGCCCAGTGCTTAAGAATCCACCTCCCAATGCAGGGGACATGGTTTGATCCCTGGTGCAGGAAGATTCCACATTCCAAGGGATAAGTAAGCCGGTGTACGGCAACTATTGAACCCGTGTGATGCAACTGCTGAAGCCCAACACCTAGAACCCGTGCTCTGCAACAAGAGAAGCCGTGGACCACTACTGGAGAGTAGCCCCTGCTCCCTGCCACTAGAGAAAGCCCACGCGCAGCAACCGAAACCCAGCACAGCCAAAAACAACAAAGAAATAAAACTTACTTAAAATGCATAAATTAAAGCCCTAACCCCTAAACTGATGGTATTTGAAGATGAAGCCTTTGGCAGGTAGTTAGATTTAGATAAGTTCATGAATGTGAAGTCCTTATTGTGGGATTAGTGTCATTAAAAAATGAAACATCAAAAGTTAGGCACAGTCTCTCTCTCTCCCTGTCATGTGAGGATACAGCAAGCAGGTGACCATGCGCAAGTCAGGAGAAGAGATCTGACCAGGAACCAAACTGGCCAGAACCTTCATTTTGACTTCCCAGCCTGCAGAACGGTGAAAATAAATTTCTGTTGTTCAAGCTACCCAATCTATGGTATTTTGTTATAGCAGCCCCAGCAGACTAATACACTTGTTAGAGTTGGTAGCCAGTCCTTCCACATAACACGTATGTCTCCTTGTAATCATTAAGTAAACTGAGGGGTGATATTTTGAGAGTGTGTGAATATCTTGTTCCCCATTAACCTTTCATAATAATTTAAATATAAATTAATAATAGTTCTTGCCTGAATCAAATTTTAATTTGAGGTTGCAGAATGGTGATTTTCCCAATTCCTTTATTCCTTTTATATGTATTAGCAGGCATTCTTTTATAAAGCAAGGTTACCCTTTCCCCCTTTGTCTAGCCTCTTTAACTCTTTTACTTTCTGTGTCTTTCAAAGCAGTCTCTGACACAGGAACCTGGTTGTCAGTATTTATTTGGGAGATGATACTGGAGGAACAGAGAAAATGGAGAAAGTTAGGGTAAGGAGAAAAGTTAGTAAACAGTGTATCAATGAACAGTTCTGCTGTGGATAACTGGGGTTCTGTCCCACGGAGAAACCGCATGAATGCTTTAGAATTGTCTCACTAACCCCAACACACATTACTTAAGACCTGTCCTGGAGGTATTAATGGTCCCACCTTCCTCATCCCTCAGAAGCCATGCACTTTAAGTGGTCCCTGAGAAAGATCTCAAGAAGAGGATAAAGAAAACAGGCAAGAAGATGGGAATTATCAGGGTGATGTGAATTGTGGCTAGAAAAAAAATGCAAGTGGGTTGTGAGGGTAAGGTGGAACAGGGAATCAGCAGCATCTGCTTCTCTCCCTCTTGCTCTCATATCAGTGTGAACTTGTGGAATTAAAAAAAAAAATCTCAGTATATTATAGCCCTTTCCCATCATTATGCTGTTTGATTCCCATTTTGCCTCAAATCTGGACAATGGGAGACCCTTCACATTGGTTCCTTTGTCCTTCTGTTCCCAGTGGTCTTTTGAACAGTTCCTTGCTTTCTGGCACAAGCAAACACTGCAGGCTTACCTTGTGCTTTCTCTGCCCCAGACCTGAATTCAGCCATTTCTTTAAGGAGTTCTGGTTCTTCATAGTAGAAAATAATACATAGAAACAGTTCTGAGTTGTCATTGCTTCTAGGCATGGCATCCGGTCCCATCACTTCATGGGAAATAGATGGGGAAACAGTGTCAGACTTTATTTTTGGGGGTTCCAAAATCACTGCACCACTGCGGATGGTGACTGCAGCCATGAAATTAAAAGATGCTTACTCCTTGGAAGGAAAGTTATGACCAACCTAGACAGCATATTCAAAAGCAGAGACATTACTTTGCCAACAAAGGTCTGTCTAGTCAAGGCTATGGTTTTTCCTGTGGTCATGTATGGATGTGAGAGTTGGACTGTGAAGAAGGCTGAGTGCCCAAGAATTGATGCTTTTGAACTGTGGTGTTGGAGAAGACTCTTGAGAGTCCCTTGGACTGCAAGGAGATCCAACCAGTCCATTCTGAAGGAGATTAGCCCTGGGATTTCTTTGGAAACAATGATGCTAAAGCTGAAACTCCAGTACTTTGGCCACCTCATGCGAAGAGTTGACTCATTGGAAAAGACTCTGATGCTGGGAGGGATTGGGGGCAGGAGGAGAAGGGGACGACAGAGGATGAGATGGCTGGATGGCATCACTGACTCGATGGACGTGAGTCTGAGTGAACTCCGGGAGTTGGTGTTGGACAGGGAGGCCTGGCGTGCTGCGATTCATGGGGTCGCAAAGAGTCTGACACGACTGAGCGACTGAACTGAACTGAGGCCTTTTCAATGGCAAAGCTAGGAAAAGAGCTTAAAACAGGGGCTTCCCTGGTGGCTCAATGATAAAGAATCTGCCTGCCAGTGCGGAGGACAACAGGTTCAATCCCTGGTCCAGGAAGATCCCACATGCCGCGGAGCAACTAAACCTGTTCGCTCTAACTATTGAGTCTGTACTCTGGAGCCTGAGAATCGCAACTGCTGAGCCCAGGCGCTACAACTACTGAAGCCCGGGCACCGCAGCGAGAGAGGCCATCGAAACGAGAAGCCTGTGCACTCCAAGTAGAGAGTAAGTAGCCCCCGCTCACTGAACTAGAGGAAAGCCTGTGAAGCAAGGAAGACCTAGTTCAGCTAAAAATAAATAAATAAATAAAATTCTAAAAAAATAAATAAAATAAAACAAAAGCCATCAGTTTACATAGACCCCTCCAATTTAATCAAACATCTCAAGGTCTTTCCTCACTTTCCCCAATTCCGTATTTTATTTTCCTTCTCTTGCAGAGAAAACTCTGGGGTTTCAGTCTCAGTTATTTTCTCTTCCCTATGTCACACACAAGAGTTTCAGAGTTACAACACCAATATCACTACCAACAACAAATCTTCTAAATGAAATTTTAAGATGTAATTGTAGTTCTGTTTGTCTTCAAATCATATCCCACTAAATGTATACAGTGAGAAATGTGTACTGAAAATTATTTGAATTATTTTTCTCTCTGAGGCTATATCATTGGTATACAATTAAAATTTTCTGTTTCAAAATTTATTGAACTATAGATGATTTACAGAGAAGACGATGGCACCCCACTCCACTACTCTTACATGGAAAATCCCATGGATGGGGGAGCCTGGTGGGCTGCAGTCCATGGGGTCACTAAGAGTCGGACACGACTGAGCGACTTCACTTTCACTTTTCACTTTCATGCATTGGAGAAGGAAATGGCAACCCACTCAAGTGTCCTTGCCTGGAGAATCCCAGGGACGGCGGAGCCTGGTGGGCTGCCGTCTATGGGGTCACACAGAGTCGGACACGACTGAAGCAACTTAGCAGCAGCAGCAGCATAGATGATTTACAATGTTGTGTTTAATTTCTGCTGTACAGCAAAATAACTCATTTATACATATATATATATGAATATATTCTTTTCCATTGTGGTTTATCACAGGATATTGAATATAGTTCCCTGTGTTATACTGTGGGACTTCATTGTTTATCCATCCTGTATATAGTAATAGTTTGCTTCTGCTAATCCCAAACGTCCAGTCCTTCCAGGGGTGGGAGAGGGAAGGACTAGAAGTTTGTTTTTCTTTCTATTAAAAGTTGAGGTTTGCATTTAAAGTTCACGCAATGAAATAATATGTGGCCATTAAAAAGAACAAAGAAGATCTCTATGTACTAAGAAGGAGAGAAATTGTAAGCCAGAAAATAATATATATGTTGTGCTAAGTTTTGTATAATAAAAAAGGAGAAATATGAATAAGTACACATTCCCCCCCCCCAAAAAAAAAACAAAACCAACACACATATATAGCAGGAAGAAAACAGTCCCTTAGCAATCCTGTTTCTGCTTTCTTACTAATGGATGCTGTGCAACAAATATTTTATACATTCCAAACAGGAAGAAGGAAAAAAAAGAAAGCAGCAGCGGACTTCCACTTAAATTTCATTAGCCTGAATTGAGTTGCATCCTCACACTCAGCAACAACAGGGCCTGGGAGCACAAGCCTCTACAGTTAGATTAAGGAAAGCAAAAAAGAGTTCAAAATGAAGGCTGAATGAGCCAACCTATTCTATCTGCCACTCCTCCCCTTTTAGATTTTAAAATATGTAAAACCAAAACTGAGGATGGTTATTAGTTAAATCTATTAAACTATAATTTGTTTGTCTAGTAAATAGTAAATTATAATCTGTCTTCATTGATCAAGCTTGCAAAACTGCATACCCTTCAAGCTTCATGTAGCTTAGACAATGAATTATAAGACTCACTTCACCGCCTGCTACAGATAGCGTCTCTGGCGTGATATGTGCTCAAGTTGTTTTTCAGGAACTCTGAGTCAGCTTTTGTCCAGTTCTAGCCTGTTGAGACCATGGACCCATTAACTGGGCGTGCTCATGTGCTCCATAGGTGACCTTTTGAGTCAGAGGGCTAAAAATTCCAGCTTTGGATCATGCCAAAACCAACATTTTCTGAACACACATCTTATGAAGGAGCATGAAGCCCAGCTGCACCTGTGCAGAGCAACAGTTACTTTGTTTCCTTTTTTCTTACCTCCAATCACCTTCCCCTGCACTTCTGACCATCCTATGCCCTCTACCCATAAATATTTGAAACCCCTTGTCTTTGAAAGAGTTGGATTTGAGATTTGTTCCCGTGCCTCCTTTCTTGACTGTCACGTGAATAAAACCCTATCTCTGCTGCAGACCTCAGCATCTACCTGGCAAATGAACCTGGTTCAGTAACAGAAGGATAAGGATCTAAATAACTAGCAACAGCATTTTTCAAAATTGTAAAGGTAGTTATAATAAAAACCAGCCTATTTGAGAAGAAGAAGCCAGGTGAGAAGCAAATTTAGTGGACTATATTACAAAATAAGATGGATAGCTATTAAATTTATTGTTCCATGTGTCTCTGTATCTTTCTCAAATCAATCAATATCTATTTCTCTAGCTGAGTTAGCTGTCTATCTGATTTGTGTTTCAATTTACATCCAATAATATCTGCAGTCAATTAGACCTGTTTCCTCCCCCACCCCAAACATGCAAAATCGTTTGGTGCATAAATAGGGTTTTCTCAGGACAATCACAGCATAATTATTAATAACATCCCCTTTCATCATCAAGTATTTTGGTTTAGATGATAAATTATATAGTTTATACACAAAGAACAAGGGCATTTGAACTGATCCAAGTGGAGCTGTTAGTAATGACCTGAAAAGGGTCAGTAAAGAGTCTACCTTTTAGAAATGATTAAATCATACTTACATTTCATGTGAAGCCCAGTACAATTTCCCTCATGTTAGTACAAAAGACCTTGAGTTCCTTATAGCTACAGACAAAGTCAAAATTTTTAGACTGAGAAATCCCAGTTCTTCCTGTTACCAAACCAAGTTCCTTTGCCTGACACACAGCAAACCAAACACTTCAATTGGAAATAAGGAAATTATCAGGTAATCATTCTCTACAGGTGAAAGTAAACTACAGGTTTCTTTATGGAACAAATGTTCAGAAAATATTGGCAATAGCCATGTTCTAAGGGTGGAGTTTGGGGCCTTCTGTCATCAAAACGTCATCATTTGGATACTTGCACTTGTTCAGTTGGAGGATCCGTGGTCTCAGCCAGTATTAACCAGCTCAAAATGGACAACAGCTGACTCAAAGTTCCTGAAAAACAAACTTGGGCAAACATTTTAAGACTCAGGACACTGTTTAGGCTACATGATGCTTGAAGGATATGCAGGTTTTGGAAAAACAAAGTGTGCTTGATCAATGAGAGCAGGTTATAGTTTATTACTTATTTAGCAAGTTATCATTTAATGGAACTGATGATTACTCTTGGTTTCACCCTCTTTTCGTTCCTTCTTATTCAACTTTGATACTTTCTTTTGTTCTTATCAAAAACAGTTGACAGGATTTCCAGCAAATTAGGTATAGTTGGTAGGACTTGGTAGTGGATGGCAGTGAATGAGTTTCCAATAATATAGACATTAAACAGAAGGGAAATTTTAGGACTCTCATAAACTTGGAAGGCATTGCACCAATCTCTTTTATTGAACTGAACTTAACTCCAAGGCATAGACTAATCTATTGAACTCATGAATTGTATATATTATCTAACAATGCTACAACAAATGTTCTCATATCTTTGGGTGCTTGTCCAATTTCTTCCTTAGAAATCCCTCTTCTATTGATTTTCTAAAATTAAACAAATATTCATATTATTTATTTATACTTAATAACAACTTGTGCAGCCATGAAATTAAAAGATACTTACTCCTTGGAAGAAAAGTTATGACCAACCTAGATAGCATATTGAAAAGCAGAGACATTACTTTGCCAACAAAGATCCATCTAGTCAAGGCTATGGTTTTTCCAGTGGTCGTGTATGGATGTGAGAGTTAAACTGTGAAGAAAGCTGAGGGCCAAAGAATTGATGCTTTTGACTGTAGTGTTGGAGAAGACTCTTGAGAGTCCCTTGGACTGCACGGAGATCCAACCAGTCCATTCTAAAGGAGATCAGCCCTGGGTGTTCTTTGGAAGGAATGATGCTAAAGCTGAAACTCCAGTACTTTGGCCACCTCATGTGAAGAGTTGACTCACTGGAAAAGACTCTGATGCTGGGAGGGATTGGGGGCAGGAGGAAGAGGGGATGACAGAAGATGAGATGGCTGGATGGCATCTCCGACTCAATGGCCATGAGTTTGAGTGAATTCCGGGAGATGGTGATGGACAGGGAGGCCTGGCGTGCTGCAATTCATGGGGTTGCAAAGAGTCGGACATGACTGAGTGACTGAACTGAACTGAACTGAACTAATAACAACTTGTACCTCTTGACTTATACATGGGAATACATATATTTTTTCACATTTACAACACTGAATAATATCTTCTTGAACTATCTGATCTGTGACAAATAAAGTCACTTTTTATTTGTACAGTTGCTTTCTTTTTTTTTTTGATTACCAGTGCATCTTAAACATTTTTCATGTACTTAATATGCATTTATTTTTGTTTTTAAATAATTGGTTACTCATGCTTTTTGTCTAGTCTACATTGAATGCTTATTCCTTCTTGATTTTTTTCTTGAGAGGGGAGTCTCAGTAGATTTTTTTTTTTTTAATTAGACTTCTTTTTTTCTGTTCATACTTTTTCTTTATGGTTTATCACAGGATAGTGAATATAGTTCCCTGTGATATACAGTAGTGTTAAAGGAAGGGGGAGCCCCGCCAGGGCCCAAGAGTGAGCTCTTGTCTAACACTCAGAAATGAACTGTCCAAGCAGACACATGTGCTGACAAAACAAGAGACTTTGTAGTGTAGGGGCATCTGAGTGGACAGCAGCAGGGTAAAGGAACCCAGGAGAACAGCTCTGCCACATGGCTCACGGACTCAGGATTTATGACGGTGGAGTTAGTTGCTGGGTTGTCTCTAGCCAATCAGTCTGACTCAGGGTCCTTCCTGGTGGTGTGTGCATCACTCAGCCTAGATGGAATCAACAAGAAGGATTCTGGGAGGTTGATAGGTCATACGGACTAGCATCTCCTCTCTCCTTTAGAACTTTCCGGAATTCCTCTGGTTGTAGTAGCTTGCTTGTTCTGCTTTCCTTCCCAGTACCTTCTGTTGTAAAGGTAACTCATGCAAGTGGTTTCTATCTTGCCTGGCCAGGACAGGTGGTTTCAGTCAGTGTTTCCCTAACAATAGGACCTTTCGCCTTGATTTTTAAGAGTTCTTTCTATATTAGTGTAAATAGTATGATCTGCTCCACAAACTCAAGATACAAGTGTGGTCACTTACATGCATAAATTTTCTCTGTTGTTGTTAAGGTCTTCCACATGCTCTACTGGGGCTTCCCTGGTGACTCAGCAGTAAAGAATCTACCATCAATTGAGGCGCCGCAGGAGACATGGATTCAATCTCTGGGTTGAGAAGATCTAATGGAGAAGGGAATGGCTACTCACTCCAGTATTCCTGCCTGGGAAATCCCATGGACAGAGAAGCCCAGCAGGCTACAGTACATGTGTTGGGGCCAGTGTGAGAGAAGCAAGAGAGACTCCATCTTGAAGCCTGTCATCCTTCTTAATGACACGGTGTGAACTAGGCATGAACTCTGCCCAAGAGTTAGGAAACTGTTGCTAATGAAAACCAGGTCACCTGGAGACTTCCCTCCCTGCAGATGTCAAACGGAGATTGTATTGAGGTCAGGCTGCCCCTGTTAGATCAACCATGGAGACATCCCCCCTTGATGTATAATCATTGTTCCCCCCACTTTAACCTTAATTGTTTGTTCTCCTAGCACCTATTTGTTGTTAAACTCAGTCATATACAACAAAGGGCTTGCTAACACGTAACCAGTCACATAGCTGCTGCTGCTAAGTCGCTTCAGTCATGTCCGACTCTGTGCAACCCCGTAGACGGCAGCCCATCGGGCTCCGCCATCCCTGGGATTCTCCAGGCAAGAACACTGGAGTGGTTTGCCATTTCCTTCTCCAATGCATGAAAGTGAAAAGTAAAAATGAAAGTGAAGTTGCTCAGTCGTGTCCTACTCTTCGAGACCCCATGGACTGGAGCCTACCAGGCTCCTCTGTCCATGGGATTTTCCAGGTAAGAGTGCTGGAGTGGGTTGCCATATTGCCTTCTGGGAGAAAAACATCTGTTTCTGCTTTATTGACTATGCCAAAGCCTTTGACTGTGTGGATCACAACAAACTGTGGAAAATTCTGAAAGAGATGGGAATACCAGACCACCTAACCAGCCTCCTGAGAAATCTGTATGGAGGTCAAGAAGCAACATTAAAACTGGACATGACACAACAGACTGGTTCCAAATCAGGAAAGGTGTACTTAAAGGCTGTATATTGTCACCCTGCTTATTTAACTTCTATGCAGAGGACCTCATGAGAAATGCTAGACTGGATGAAGCACAAGCTGGAATCAAGATTGTAGGGAGAAATATCAACAACCTCAGATATGCAGATGACACCACCCTTATGGCAGAAAGTGAAGAACTAAAGAGCTTCTTGATAAAAATGAAAGAGGAGAGTAAAAAAGTTGGCTTAAAGCTTAAATTTCAGAAAACTAAGATCATGGCATCTGGTCCCATCACTTTATGGCAAACAGATGAGGAAACAGTGGAAACTTTGACAGACTTTATTTTGGGGGGCTCCAAAATCACTGCAGATGGGATTGAAGCCATAAAATTAAAAGATGCTTGCTCTGTGGAAGAAAAGCTATGACCTACCTAGACAGCTTATCAAAAAGCAGAGACATTAGTTTGCCAACAAAGGTCCACATGTCAAAGCTATGGTTTTCCCAGTGGTCATATATGGATGCGAGATTTGGACTATAAAGAAAGCTGAGCACTAAAGAATTGATGCCTTGACTGTGGTGTTGGAGAAGACTCTTGAGAGTCCCTTGGACAGCAAGGAGATCCAACCAGTCCATCCAAAGGAAATCAGTCCTGAATATTCATTGGAAGGACTGATGCTGAGGCTGAAACTCCAATACTTTGGCCACCTGATGCGAAGAACTGACTCATTGGAAAAGACCCTGATGCTGGGAAAGATTGAAGGCGGGAGGAGAAGGGGACGACAGAGGATGAGGTGGTTGGGTGGCATCACTGACTCAATGGACATGAGTTTGAGTAAACTCCACAAGTTGGTGATGGACAGGGAGGCCTGGCATGCTGCGGTCCATAGTGTAGCAAAGAGTCAGACATGACTGAGCGACTGAACTGAACTGAATGCGGGTTTTTATATAAAAAGTTTAACTTTTTCTTTTTTAGGAGTAACATTTTCCTTAATTGAGGGCTCAGATCAGTTCATCCATTAACTATTCACCCATTAAAATTATTTTTACCTTCTGGGAACATGCAAAAACAGGCTAGATTTGGTCCTGACCTTTGATATCTTACCTCTGCACATTAAAGAGCTGCCTCAGAACACTTACCCACCAAGGCCATTTCAGGATCTCAGTTCTTCCCTGCTTCTTCCATGACATTAGCCATCAATCTACTTAACAATTCTATTTCAATCCCAAGTGAACTTCCTGGACCATTCCTTTCAGTGATTAATTTGTTTGTTTACATAGTAAAAGACAGTCATTGAGTGTTTTTAAGGCCAAATAAAATGTGAAAGTAATTTAAAATAGGTAGGTTGCACTTTCTGTTTGAAGACAGCATGTTTACAACTAAGGAAAGTTATTTGTAACCAACTTCCTGTAGTAAATCCACACATTTCAATGACAAATAAAATGCAAAATAACAAAAAAGCTAAAAATCACTGGTAATTAGTTTTAGAATGCAGACAGAATTTTTGGTACATCAGCCTTGCTTTCCTATTTCCATTGTCTTTTCCTTATTATTAACCTAAGACTATCTAAAATAAAGGACAGAAATGGTATGCACCTAACAGAAGCAGAAGATATTAGGAAGAAGTGGCAAGAATACACAGAAGAACTGTACAAAAAAGATGTTCACGATCCAGATAATCACGATGGTGTGGTCACTCACCTAGAGCCAGACATCCTGGAATGTGAAGTCAAGTGGGCCTTAGAAAGCATCACTATGAACAAAGCTAGTGGAGGTGATGGAATTCCAGTTGAGCTATTTCAAATCCTGAAAGATGATGCTGTGAAAGTGTTGCACTCAATATGCCAGCAAATTTGGAAAACTCATCAGTGGCCACGGGACTGGAAAAGGTCAGTTTTCATTCCAATCCCAAAGAAAGGCAATGCCAAAGAATACTCAAACTACCTACCGCACAATTGCACTCATCTCACACGCTAGTAAAGTAATGCTCAAAATTCTCCAAGCCAGGCTTCAGCAATACGTGAACGGTGAACTTCCAGATGTTCAAGCTGGTTTTAGAAAAGGCAGAGGGACTAGAGATCAAATTGCCAACATCTGCTGGATCATGGAAAAAGCAAGAGAGTTCCAGAAAAACATCTATTTCTGGTTTATTGACTATGCCAAAGCCTTTGACTGTGTGGATCACAATAAACTGTGGAAAATTCTGAAAGAGATGGGAATACCAGATCACCTGACCTGCCTCTTGAGAAACCTATATGCAGGTCAGGAAGCAACAGTTAGAACTGGACATGGAATGACACAGTGGTTCCATGTAGGAAAAGGAATACGTCAAGGCTGTATATTGTCACCCTGCTTATTTAACTTCTATGCAGAGTACATCATGAGAAACGCTGGACTGGAAGAAGCGCAGGCTAGAATCAAGATTGCCAGGAGAAATGTTAATAACCTCAGATATGCAGATGACACCACCCTTATGGCAGAAAGTGAAGATGAACTCAAAAGCCTCTTGATGAAAGTGAAAGAGGAGAGTGAAAAAGTTGGCTTAAAGCTAAACATTCAGAAAATGAAGATCATGGCATCTAGTCCCATCACTTCATGGGAAACAGATGGTGAAACAGTGGAAACAGTGTCAGACTTTATTTTTGGGGGCTCCAAAATCACTGCAGATGGTGACTGCAGCCATGAAATTAAAAGACGCTTACTCCTTGGAAGGAAAGTTATGACCAACCTAGACAGCATATTAAAAAGCAAAGACATTAATTTGCCAACAAAGTTCCATCTAGTCAAGGCTATGGTTTTTCCTGTGGTCATGTATGGATGTGAGAGTTGGACTGTGAAGAAGGCTGAGCGCCGAAGCATTGATGCTTTTGAACTGTGCTGTTGGAGAAGACTCTTGAGAGTCCCTTGGATTGCAAGGAGATCCAACCAGTTCATCCTAAAGGAAATCAGTCCTGGGTGTTCATTGGAAGGACTGATGCTGAAGCTTAAAGTCCAATACTTTGGCCACCTGATGCGATGAGTTGACTCATTGGAAAAGACTCTGATGTTGGGAGGGATTGTGGGCAGGAGGAGAAGGGGACGACGGAGGATGAGATGGCTGGATGGCATCACCGACTCTATGGATGTGAGTTTGGGTAAACTCTGGGAGTTGGTGATGGACAGGGAGGCCTGGTGTGCTCTGGTTCATGGGGTCGCAAAGAGTCGGACAGGACTCAGGGACTGAACTGAACTGAACTGAATTGATCTTTCCTAAGGATACATTGTCTGTAGGATGGTGACTCATAACCCAATAAGGTGCCAAGTAGTTAGAAAAAGCGAACCTTTAACAAATAAAGCCCCGTATATATAAAAATACATACTTGAAGTCTTTATTATATTAACACTATATTGACTATGTGCGAAAGTGCTCCAAGACTATAATCCAGGAGACCTGTGCTTAAATCCTGAAGTGAAAACTAACCCAGGATTCACTTTTCTCAACTGTATCACAGATCACTGCTCCATTTATATTTTACCTTTAAATTTTTTAGAGAAATAATCTTTAGTTTGTTGAAGAGTTCACAACACAAAAATGTTTTTTCCCTGGATCATTAAGAGCAAACAGAGATGCCTCTTCATTCTGAAACATTTTCATGTATTTCCTACAAACAAGGATATTTTCATAAGTAGCCTTAGGACAACTGTCAAGACCTGGAAATTAATATTCATGTATCACTACTACCTCAGACCCATTCAAGTTTTACTGATCAGTAAACTTCCTAATAAAGTTCCCAAAATGTCTTTTGTATGAAAACAAATTTATCATTTTAACCGTTTAAAAATATTTACATTTAGCCATTTTAAATACATGCAGTGGCATGAGTACATGCACATTGTCATGCAGCCCTTGTCACCATCAATCTCTAGAACTCCTTCATCTTTCCAAAATGAAGCTCCTTACCCATGAAGCAATAACTTCCCACGTTTTCCCTTCCCACACCATGACAATCACCATTCTTTCTGTCTCTATGAATTTGATTACTCTAGGTACTTCATATAAGTAGAATCATAGGGTATTTGTCTTTTTCTGTCTGTTTTTTTTCCACTTAGTATTATGTCTTCAAGGTCCATCTATGTTTTTGCATGTGTCAGTTTCCTTTCTTCTAAAGGCTAAATAATATTCCCTGATATGTATATACCACATTTTATTTATAATTCATTCATCAGTGGATTTCTTTCCACCTTTTAGGTATTGTGAACAATGCTGCTATGAAAATTAGTGCACAAATATCTATTAGAGTTCCTGCTTTCAATTCTTTTGGATATATACCCAGAAGTGGTACTGCTGGATCACATGGTAATTCAAAGTACAATTTTTTGAGGAACTGCCATATTGTTTTCTAGAGCAGTTGCATCGTTTTACATCAGCAGTGTACAAGGGTTCCAATTTCTCTACATAATAGCCAACACTTGTTCTTTTCTTTTCCTTTCTTTTGATAATAGATACTCTAATGTAAGGGCCTTCTCTGGTGGCTCAAAAGGCAAAGAGTCTGCTGGCAGTGTGGGAGACCGAGGTTAAATCCCTGGGTCTCCGGAAGATCCCCTGGAGAAGGACATGGCAACCTGTATGTGAATTGACATCTCACTGCAGTTTTGATTTGCATTTTGTCATGTCTAAGTCTCCTTCAATCTGGAATGGTTTCTCAGTCTCTTGATGTTCATGACCTTGATGCTTTTTCTTTTGTTCCTCCAAACGGATACTGGCTCAGGCAGAATTTAATTATCACTCCCATAAATTCCAAAAACAATCTTCATAATCAATATATAGTGATTCAAAATCCCGGGTTTCTTCCATCTCGCAGTTTGCCATCTTAATGTGGTTCCAAATGACTGTGAACCTTTTGAAGATTGGAGACATACTATTTTGTAGACTGTCAGTTTGGGTTTATCTGATGTTTCCTCATGACTGGAGGGAGGTTATTCAATTTTAGCAGGAATGTGAAAGAATTGTGTTCTGTTTTCTCTTGCCTTCCTAATACAGTTTTGATTTGTCTCATTATTGGTGGCTTACGTTCAATTCCTGATTAAACACTACTCTCCTCTGCTAAAAAGTTATTCCTTTTTTCTTTGTAAAGAACAAATACTTTGTGAGTAATATTTTGGTACTTTGGAATTATATAAAAGAAAAATTATGCGAATATGTAAACTTGGAGGCTATGTTAATAACATTTCCTCAACAAACTTTTGATCCATTTACTTATTTTCATCAGTTTGGATTCATGGTTTCCTATTTTATTGTTGCTACGAAGCCTCTTAGTGGACAGGTCTAAGGAATATATGTTTTGCGTACACACATATATTAACATACACATGAATATATATAAAAGGCAGCAGAATGTGTCAGCGCAAAATGTACTACTAAGGCCTAAGGATTATTTTGAACAAAGTATTTTTAAAAAACAGTAGGTGCAGGAAGGATTCTGACTTCCCCTTTTCTACCTGAAAGCAGATGAAATCCCCATGTGAAAGATGTCTTCTTCACACAAAGAGGAAGGAAACATTTTCATCACCAGAGATGGGGAGTTGAGGCTGAGAGAATTTTATACAAATAGATCTTGCTAAAATAACTCTTATCTGGGATTCCATGGCCATCCAGTGGTTAGGACTCTGTTCTTCCAATGCAGGTGGCACAGGTCAATCCCTGGTAAGGGAACATAAATTCCACATGCCATGTGGTATGGCCAGAAAAACAAACAAAAGACTCTTATCTTCCTTTAGTCTCCCTCATATTTTGTAGTTACTTTTTCATAGTTGCCTCTCTTTGTTGTACCTAATATATAAGCCCTTTCATTGCTATGTGTCTTCATTTGTTCATCAGGGCTCCCATTTCATGTAAAACTTACATTAGATAAATCTGTATGCTTTTCTCCTCTTAATCTGTTTTACATCAATTTAATTCTCAGGCCCAGTCAGAGATCTTAAGAGGGTGAAAGCAAATTTTTTATTTCCTTGTAGCTACATGGGCTTCTCTGATAGCTCAGTTGGTAAAGAATCCACCTGCAATGCAGGAGACCCTGGTTTGATTCCTGGATCGGGAAGATCCCCTGGAGAAGGGATAGGCTACCCACTCCAGTATTCTGGCCTGAAGAATTCCATGGACTGCAGAGTCCACGGGGTGGCAAAGAGTCGGACACGACTGAGCGACTTTCACTTTCACTTACAGATACATACATATACATTTAAGTCTGCATTTATTTCTGCAAGTGTATTTATTATTCTCTATCCATCGACACCCATTGGGACACACAGATACCACAATTCCAACCCAGCACGGCAGATTTCAGTCTAATTTTCTCTTTCCATATTTGTAACTGAGAAGAATGCCCTCATCCCACCAAGGCTCTGACACATTATGACAGGCTCCTTTCCTGCACTGATGCCCTCCTTAACCCTCCTAGGCTACCCCATGTTGGGCTAACCCCTGCCCATGCAAGGTGGTTCTCCCATTATATGTCTTCCTTACCCCACTCAGGCTCAGAGTCCAATACCCTGCAAAGGGCCTTCTTTCTACACAGATGCCTTCCTCATCCATCTTGAGCTCTGATACCAGAGACAGGCCATCCCTCTGTACCGGCCACCCTCCTCACAGTGCGGGCTCTGAGTCCATGCTAGTGGCCCCCACTCTGGCTTTGACTGTCTGTGGCTGGTAATTCCCTGCATGGACACCCTTGTCATGCTGCTTGTTCTCCAAACTCCTGATTCCCACCCCCGACTCCATCATGTAGAAGCCTTTCTCTCCATCCTGCAGAGGCTGACCCCTCTCCCCATGCGGAAACCCTGCTCAGTCTTGACTCTGCTCTGGAACACAGCTGTTCTCTGTCTCAGGCACAGAACTGCGTTTTTGATCCCACTTAATGGCTTCTGGGCACAATTGCTAGGGAAGGGAAAGGGGAAGGCTAAGAAGAGCCCAGTGACTGTTTTTAATATTTATCAGTTGTAACACACAATGCTGATTGCCTTCTCAATAACCATTCTTTCCATCATCTTTTGTTACAGCCAAAAGAATTCTAACTGCCCAGCTAAACTTACTGATGCCCCCCTCTCAGCACGCAGCTTTGCTTCTTCCTCAGAGGATACATAGGCTTTTCCAACTATTCTATCCACACCCCCAAAGGGACAAAATTACCTACATCTCCACAGTTCTCTATATTCTTTCCCATAATTTCCAGGCAATGATATTCTTTCTCTTGTGTGTGTACGTGCTTGCTAAGTTGCTTTAGTTGTGTCCAACTCTTTATGACTCACTGTAGCCCGCCAGGCTCCTCTGTCCATGGGATTTTCCAGGTAAGAATACTAGAGTGGGTTGCCGTGCCCTCCTCCAGGGAATCTTCCGAACCCAGGGAATGAACTTGCATCTTTTATGTTTGCTGCTCAGCTGTGTTCTATATCCTGTTTTCTCCCAGATTCTTAGGGAGTCAGCTTCATTAAAAGTTTTCATTCTTCCCTTTTTTTGAAAATTCTGAATTCTTATTAGTTCTTTCCTTTAAGCAGAAACATGGTCAAGTCTCTCTTATCAGATCAAATCAGTCGCTCAGTCGTGTCCAACTCTTTGCGACCCCATGAATCGCAGCACGCCAGGCCTCCCTGTTCATCACCAACTCCTGCAGTTCACTCAGACTCATGTCCATCGAGTCAGTGATGCCATCCAGCCATCTCATCCTCTGTCGTCCCCTTCTCCTCCTGCCCCCAATCCCTCCCAGCATCAGAATCTTTTCCAGTGAGTCAACTCTTCGCATGAGGTGGCCAAAGTACTGGAGTTTCAGCTTGAGCATCATTCCCTCCAAAGAATTCCCAGGGCTGATCTCCTTCAGAATGGACTGGTTGGATCTCCTTGCAGTCCAAGGGACTCTCAAGAGTCTTCTCCAACACCACAGTTCAAAAGCATCAATTCTTTGGTGCTCAGCCTTCTTCACAGTCCAACTCTCACATCCATACGTGACCACAGGAAAAACCATAGCCTTGACTAGACGAACCTTTGTTGGCAAAGTAATGTCTCTGCTTTTCAATATGCTGTCTAGGTTGGTCATAACTTTCCTTCCAAGGAGTAAGCGTCTTTTAATTTCACGGCTGCAGTCACCATCTGCAGTGATTTTGGAGCCCCCAAAAATAAAGTGTGACACTGTTTCCACTGTTCCCCATCTATTTCCCATGAAGTGATGGGACCAGATGCCATGATCTTCGTTTTCTGAATGTTGAGCTTTAAGCCAACATTTTCACTCTCCTCTTTCACTTTCATCAACAGGCTCTTGAGTTCCTCTTCACTTTCTGCCATAAGTGTGATGTCATCTGCATATCTAAGGTGACTGATATTTCTCCCGGCAATCTTGAATCCAGTTTGTGTTTCTTCCAGTCCAGTGTTTCTCATGATGTACTCTGCATATAAGTTAAATAAACAGGGTGACAATATACAGCCTTGACGTACTCCTTTTCCTATTAGGAACCAGTCTGTTGTTCCACGTCCAGTTCTAACTGTTGCTTCCTGACCTGCATACAAATTTCTCAAGAGGCAGGTCAGGTGGTCTGGTATTCCTATCTCTTTCAGAATTTCCCACAGTTTATTGTGATCCACACAGTCAAAGGCTTTGGCATAGTCAATAAAGCAGAAATAGATGTTTTTCTGGAACTCTCTTGCTTTTTCCATGATCCAGCAGATGTTGGCAATTGATCTCTGGTTCCTCTGCCTTTTCTAAAACCAGCTTGAACATCAGGAAGTTCACAGTTCACATATTGCTGAAGCCTGGCTTGGAGAATTTTGAGCATTACTTTACTAGCGTGTGAGATGAGTGCAATTGTGCGGTAGTTTGAGCATTCTTTGGCATTGCCTTTCTTTGGGATTGGAATGAAAACTGACCTTTTCCAGTCCTGTGACCACTGCTGAGTTTTCCAAATTTGCTGGCATATTGAGTGCAGCACTTTCACAGCATCATCTTTCAGGATTTGGAATAGCTCAACTGGAATTCCATCACCTCCACTAGCTTTGTTCGTAGTGATGCTTTCTAAGGCCCACTTGACTTCACATTCCAGGATGTCTGGCTCTAGGTCAGTGATCACACCATCGTGATTATCTGGGTCATGAAGATCTTTTTTGTACAGTTCTTCTGTGTATTCTTGCCACCTCTTCTTAATATCTTCAGCTTCTGTTAGGTCCATACCATTTCTGTCCTTTATCGAGCCCATCTTTGCATGAAATGTTCCTTTGGTATCTCTGATTTTCTTGAAGAGATCCTTAGTCTTTCCCATTCTGTTGTTTTCCTCTATTTCTTTACATTGATGGCTGAAGAAGGCTTTCTTATCTCTTCTTGCTATTCTTTGGAACTCTGCATTCAGATGCTTATATCTTTCCTTTTCTCCTTTGCTTTTGCTTCTCTTCTTTTCACAGCTATTTTTAAGGCCTTCCCAGACGGCCATTTTGCTTTTTTGCATTTCTTTTCCATGGGGATGGTCTTGATCCCTGTCTCCTGTACAATGTCACGAACCTCATTCCATAGTTCATCAGGCACTCTATCTATCAGATCTAGGCCCTTAAATCTATTTCTCACTTCCACTGTATAATCATAAGGGATTTGATTTAGGTCATACCTGAATGGTCTAGTGGTTTTCCCTACTTTCTTCAATTTAAGTCTGAATTTGGCAATAAGGAGTTCATGGTCTGAGCCACAGTCAGCTCCTGGTCTTGTTTTTGCTGACTGTATAGAGCTTCTCCATCTTTGGGTACAAAGAATATAATCAATCTGATTTCAGTGTTGACCATCTGGTGATGTCCATGTCTAGAGTCTTCTCCTGTGTTGTTGGAAGAGGGTGTTTGTTATGACCAGTGCATTTTCTTGGCAAAACTCTATTAGTCTTTGCCCTGCTTCATTCCATATTCCAAGGCCAAATTTGCCTGTTACTCCAGGTGTTTCTTGACTTCCTACTTTTGCATTCCAGGCCCCCAAACAAAGGTAAATCTTCCTCTATCAGAAAACATTTACTGTATACAATTTTTTGGATCCAATATAATTCTACTTCTTGGAATCACTTATTAATTTATCAAATATTTATGAGTACCTATGTGCCAGGCACGATGAATAAAATAAGCAGAAACAGCTATCATCCCTTCTTTCACGGAGCTTAATGAGAGAGACAAGTATCAATCAGATAATCACACAAATGAATGCATTATTGCCAATTGAAACCTTAATGATAAAATGAAAACTTATGTACTTATATTCACTGGAACCCATTCTAAACTCTTTCCATGCATTAATTTATGCTACATACATACACACATGTGCCATCATATCCAACTTTTTGCGACCCTTTGGGCCCACTAGATTCCTCTGTCCATGAAATTTCCCAGGCAAGAATACTAGAGTGGGTTATCATTTCCTCCTCCAGGAGATCTTCTTGACCCAGGGATCAAACCCACATCATCTGTGTCTCTTTGCAGGCAGCTTATTTACCTCCTGAGCCATCAGGGAAGCCCAATATGTATGTGTGTGTGTGTATATATATATATATATATATATATATATATAAATATATGTATAATATATATACATGAAAGTTGCTCAGTCATGTCTGACTCCTGGCTGGCTCCTCTGTCCATGGGGATTCTCCAGGCAAGAATACTGGAGTAGCTTGCCATGCCCTCCTCCAGGGAATCTTTCCAACCCAGGGATCAAACTCAGGTATCCTGCATTGCAGGCAGATTCTTTACCACCTGAGCCACCATGGAGGCTCAAGAATACTGGAGTGGGTAGCCTATCCCTTCTCTAGGGTATCTTCCTAACCCAGGAATCAAACTGGGGTCTCCTGCATTGAAGGTGGATTCTTTACCAGCTGAGTTACCAGGGAAGCATATATATATATATATATATATATATATATATATATATATATATGTAATTTTATTATGCCCACCACTATTATACACATTTGCAGACAATGAAAGTGAGTCAGAGAGAGGTTAAGTAACTTGTCCAATGTTGCATAGTCAATAAGTGATAGAGCTGGAATTCAAACCTCGATAACCTGGGCCCTGCTTTTAACCATTATGCTATACTGGTTCTCACAAGTAGCTATGAAGGAAAGGAAGAGAGATCAATGAGAATATCCAGCAAAGAAAACTGATTTAGACAGGAGCTCTCTGAGAAAGCAATACATTCACAAAACAATCATTTCACCTAGAGAGCAGAATGTGCAAAGGCCCTGAGGTGAGAGGGGGCACAGAACAGTGAAGAAATTGAAAGGCCAGTGTAACTAGAATGTAGAAAGTAAGGGGGAAGTGGGGTATTATGTAGTTAGTGAAGTAGTCCAGGCCATATTAGACATATGAAACAGGCATTCTTTGACCTTAAGGATTTTGTTTTTAATCCTAAGAGCAAGAAAAAGTCATGAAGATAAGGATTGGGGAAGAAAGGATCAGTTTCCTTTGAAAAGATTAACTGCGGTTTAAATGTTTATTTTATTTTTATTATTTATTTACTTGGCTGCACTGGGTCTTAGTTGCAGCATGTGAACTCTTAAGTTGCAGCCCGTGGAATCTAGTTCCCTAAGCAGGGATCAAACCTGGGCCACTTCATTGGGAGCTTAGAGTCTTAGCCTCTAAGCCACTGGACCAGCAGGGGAGTCCCTAACTGCAGTTTAGACAGTGGATTACGGGGGAGTCACAGTGCATGCAGAAAGGAGGATTGTGGTGACCATGGAAATGGAGAACAGTGGAAGGATTTGGGTTAAAACTTAGGGTCAAATTGACAGGACTGGCTAACAGACTGAATATGAATGGTAAGAAGTTGTGTTTTAAGGATGATCCTCTTCTGTATCTAATCTGTCAATATCTTCTAAATATCTTCCTTTCTAGTACAAAACACCATTTATTGAGATAGGAAATGTGGAAGAAGAAAAGGAGGTTTGGAGAAAAGAGGATTGAGTCTTGGACAGGCTGACATTGAGGTGCCTTTGAGACATTCTTCTGGAGATGTTAATTGATCTGGGCTATGGTTTTAGAAAAGGCAAATGAACCGGAGATCAAATTACCAACATCCACTGGATCATGGAAAAAGCAAGAGAGTTCCAGAAAAACATCTATTTCTGCTTTATTGACTATGCCAAAGCCTTTGACTGTGTGGATCACAATAAACTGTGGAAAATTCTGAAAGAGATGGGAATACCAGACCACCTGACCTGCCTCTTGAGAAACCTATATGCAGGTCAGGAAGCAAGAGTTAGAACTGGACATGGAACAACAGACTGGTTCCAAACAGGAAAAGGAGTACGTCAAGGCTGTATATTGTCACCCTGCTTATTTAACTTCTATGCAGAGTACATCATGAGAAACGCTGGGCTGGAGGAAGCACAAGCTGGAATCAAGAATGCCAGGAGAAATATCAGTAACCTCAGATATGCAGATGACATCAGCCTTATGGCAGAAAGTGAAGAAGAACTAAAGAGCCTCTTGTTGAAAGTGAAAGAGGAGAGTGAAAAAGTTGGCTTAAAGCTCAACATTCAGAAAACGAAGATCATGGCATCTGGTCCCATCACTTCATGGGAAATAGATGGGGAAACAGTGGAAACAGTGTCAGACTTTATTTTTGGGGGTTCCAAAATCACTGCAGATGGTGACTGCAGCCGTGAAATTAAAAGACGCTTACTCCTTGGAAGGAAAGTTATGACCAACCTAGATAGCATATTCAAAAGCAGAGACATTATTTTGCCAACAAAGGTTCATCTAGTCAAGGCTATGGTTTTTCCTGTGGTCATGTATGGATGTGAGAGTTGGACTGTGAAGAAAGCTGAGAGCCGAAGAATTGATGCTTTTGAGCTGTGGTATTGGAGAAGACTCTTGAGAGTCCCTCGGACTGCAAGGAGATCCAACTAGTCCATTCTAAAGGAGATCAGTCCTGGGTGTTCATTGGTAGGACTGATGCTGAAGCTGAAACGCCAATATTTTGGCCACCTGATGTGAAGAGTTGACTCACTGGAAAAGACTCTGATGCTGGGAGGGATTGGCGACAGGAGGAGAAGGGGACGAGAGAGGATGAGATGGCTCTATGGCCTCCCCAACTTGATGAACATGAGTTTGAGTGAACTCCGGGAGTTGGTGATGGACAGGGAGGCCTGGCGTGCTGTGATTCATGGGGTCGCAAAGAGTTGGATACAACTGAGTGACTGAAATGAACTGAATTGAAAGTCTCACACGCTAGTAAAGTAATGCTCAAAATTCTCCAAGCCAGGCTTCAGCAGTACGTGAACAGTGAACTTCCAGATGTTCAAGCTGGTTTTAGAAAAGGCAGAGGAACTAGAGATCAAATTGTGAACATCCGCTGGATCGTCGAAAAAGCAAGAGAGTTCCAGAAAAACATCTATTTCTGCTTTATTGACTATGCAAAGCCTTTGACTGTGTGGGTCACAATAAACTGTGGAAAATTCTGAAAGAGATGGGAATACCAGACCACCTGACCTGCCTCTTGAGAAACCTATATGCAGGTCAGGAAGCAAGAGTTAGAACTGCACATAGAACAACAGACTGGTTCCAAATAGGAAAAGGAGTGCGTCAAGGCTGTATATTGTCACCCTGCTTATTTAACTTCTATGCAGAGTACATCATGAGAAACACTGGGCTGGAAGAAGCACAGGCTGGGATCAAGATTGCAGGGAGAAATATCAGTAATCTCAGATATGCAGATAACACCACCCTTATGGAAGAAAGTGAAGAGGAACTAAAAAGCCTCTTGTTGAAAGTGAAAGAGGAGAGTGAAAAAGTTGGCTTAAAGCTCCACATTCAGAAAACTAAGATCATGGCATCTGGTCCCGTCACTTCATGGGAAATAGATGGGGAAACAGTGTCAGACTTTATTTTTGGGGGCTCCAAAATCACTGCAGATGGTGATTGCAGCCATGAAATTACAAGATGCTTACTCCTTGGAAGGAAAGTTATGACCAACCTAGATAGCATATTCAAAAGCAGAGACATTAGTTTGCCAACAAAGGTCCATCTAGTCAAGGCTATGGTTTTTCCCGTGGTCATGTATGGATGTGAGAGTTGGACTGTGAAGAAAGCTGAGCACCAAAGAATTGATGCTTTTGAGCTGTGGTGTTGGAGAAGACTCTTGAGAGTCCCTTGGACTGCAAGGAGATCCAACTAGTCCATTCTAAAGGAGATCAGTCCTGGGTGTTCATTGGTAGGACTGATGCTGAAGCTGAAACTCCAATACTTTGGCCACCTCATGCGAAGAGTTGACTCATTGGAAAAGACCCTGATGCTGGGAGGGATTGGGGGCAGGAGAAGAAGGGGACGACAGAGGATGAGATGGCTGGATGGCATCACTGACTTGATGAACATGAATTTGAGTGAACTCGGGGAGTTGGTGATGGACAGGGAGGCCTCGTGTGCTGTGATTTATGGGGTTGCAAAGATTCGGACATGACTGAGCAACTGAACTGAACTGAACTGAAAGTCATATACTTGGGAGTTATCATTGTATGGATGGCACATGAAGGTGCAGCATGATGAGTTTGCCCAGGGGAACAAAAACTTATTGAGAAGGGGGTCTAGAGCATATTTCATAAAGCCCAACATTGAGTAAGTCTGAGTGCAGCAAAGGGCTAACTTAGTAGACCTGTATTACTCAAACCCTGCACAGTCAAAAGAAGGGCTTGTTTTCAGAACTAGTCCTTGATTGATTCCTGGGAGATAACCTCTCAGCCCTTGGACTACTCTGCCTAACAAGAGTCCTAGGTATATGTGAGGCCTTGGGCCATACTCTATTACTTTGGCTGAATCAGTGTGATTTATGCTGAATGCCTGTTTTAGCATGCTTGAGGCCTTGGGCTATGATGTATCAGTTTGACCTCTGCCGGTTGGAATTCAAACAGCTGAGGTCAGTTATGTGGGTGATCCCATACCTTATGGGACAAACTCTCCCCCACAGTAAAAACCCTGTATACCAAGGCTTGGGTGAACTTGCCTGTTTGGTAACACTTCACAAAATGTCACAAATCATTGCTGGGAGAATTAGTGCATGCAACTTCATTGGGAGGAGACACCTGGAATTTGTGCTTGTTTTCTTGTGGACTTTTCTCCATGCACCTTTTACCTTTGCTGATTTTAATTTGTTCATTTCACTGTAATATACCATAACCATGAGTATACCAGCTTTTTTGAGACCTTTGAGTTCTTCTAGTCTGTACTTAGGGACCCCAACACAGTTTGTAAAAGAAAAACAGCAGTAGAAGAATGTGGTGTCATGAAAACCACGGGAGAAAGTGATTCTAGAAGAGAGAATGGTCGAAGATATGAAATCCCACTGAGAAGACAAATAAGGTTAGGAAAAAATACATCTACTGGATTTAAAAAAACATGGAGGTCCTTAATGACCTTAGCAAGAGCTGTTGGAAATGGAAGCCATGCCAGAGGAGGTTGAGGAGTAAGTGGGATGTGAGGAAACAGAACTTTAGAAACAAATCTGAAAAACAGATTGCACATTAATTTATCTTTATTTGTAGTGGCAAAAATATCAAGCACAATCTAGTTATTTAATAACCTAATAACTTTTATTTACATATTAATTTTTTTACAATGGCTATACTTGTTGAATCAGCAATTCTATCTTTAGGAATATTCAGAAAAAATAACTATAGACATGCAAAGTATTATTCATTGCAATGCTTATCACAATATTATTTATAATAGCAAAAAAGGAAAATAACCTTATTGTGTGACAACAGAGAGCTAATACACCACAGTACACTCACATTATGAAGTCTGTTTATTATCTAAATTGGAATGTATCTTACTGGTTGCAAGAAATAATATGTGTGAAATCACTTTACAAATTGTAAATTGCTGTTTAGATGTTGTTTTTATTATTGGGATTAAGCATGTGCCTTGGAAGGCTTTAGAAATATAGAAAAGCCGAAGAGCTAGAAATTAGACTTCTGTCATTTGTCCCTCTTTTCTTGGTACTCTGCGCATGAGGGCTAAGTCACTTGTCGTATCAGAGTTTTTGCGACCATATGGACTACAGCCAACCTCTGTCCTTGGAATTCTCCAGGTAAGAATACTGGAATGGGATGCTATGCTCCCATTCTCCAGGGGATCTTCCAAACCCAGGGATTAAATTTACGTCTCTTATGTCTCCTGCATTGGCAGGCAAGTACTTTACCACTAGCACCGCCTGGGAAGACTTTTCTTGGTACTAGCGGATTTCAAACTCAGAAAACAGAGCACCAGGAAATCAAAGTGCACTTTGCCCAACATCATGAAATGCTGAGAAAGGAATTTTATTTTTTCTAAGATTTTGTTTTTAATTATCTTAAGCCTTATGATGACATAAGTTACAAATTTGCGCTGATGGCATACCTCCTGTACTTTAATCCTTCTAATGAGTTTGCAAAAATATTATTACAAATCACAATGTACAGGAGTTTTACAGTTTCATGTGTTTTTGAATAGTCGTTTAAAGACAACCCTGAATTATAATTCAGTCTAATACTGAAAGGATTTACAAGCAAAGTTTAACTTGCTCATATCCTGTCACATCAACTTTTAAAAGCATCTGCTATTATAGGTCATCAATAAAATGTGAAGTGTTAAATATTCTTTGATATCTTACATAAACCACACTAAAATGCCTTTCATTAAGTAAAAGGCAACATTTTATTTTCTTTTTGACTGTACTGCATGGCTTGTGGGATCTTATTAACAGTTCCCTGAGCAGGGATTGAATCCAGGCTCTCATCAGTGAGACTGCAGAATCCTAGTCACTGGACCACCAGGGAATTCCCAAAAGGCAAAATTTTAAATATAGGGAATTTTGGATTGGCAGAGTTAAGACCAAAATGATAAAGAGGACATTGCTACCTTATCTCCAACCCTTTACAGTCTAATGAACAAAAATTGAAATGCAGGTGAATCTTGCTCAATTCTGTGGGACACTAAAGGGATTTCCCAGTATTTAAATATTGATTTTATGTTCATATAATCAGTTCTATAAATCTAAATTAAAACCAGTCTCCTATAGGTTTTAAAATGGCATTCAGCATTTCTTTGAAAAGTTGGACATTACCAGTCAAACCTTTAGAAGTGATAGTACTTGTTGAATTGGAATTACTATCAAAATTCAGCTGAATATATTTAACCACAGCCAATCTTATTTAAATCAGGACTGTCCAAGAGAAATATTCTATCAGACATTCACAATCTGAATTCTGGTATATGCGATCAATTTAAATGTTACACGTTAAGAGTTGAGATTTGGGTTTTGAAGAAATAAGGCAGTGGGGCAACTACTACTCATTAAAAGCTCTGAGATAGGCTATCAAGTCTGCCCTTTCTGATTTCTTAACTAGCCAAGATTATGTTTGTTCCAGGGATGTACTTCTTGGGATCCTCCAAATACCCTTCTCCCAGGTGATGCCTTTGTTCTTGTTGGCATCAGTGTAAGAGAATCCAGGGGCCTGACCTGTCTTCCATCCAGACCATTCCTGTACTTCCTTTGATTTTCCACAGTGGAGCAGTGGGCATATTTCTGGACAAAAATTGCCCTTCTCAACATCACCCATTTAAATTTTGGTCTTTTGACACATGCATTAGGAAGGTCCTTGTTACGAAACTGAACTTTCTGATAAGTCCAAAGACATGCTAAACCAAGGTACATATGCTTATGCCCCTGTGTTCAGAGAAGTGAACTTTAACTCACAAAATGTCACCTTTATATCCTCTAGTCTCACCCACTCATGATGGTAAGCATGGTGCATTAACAGAAATGCCCCAAATCTTAACTGCAGTTCAGCATTCCTCTGCTGGTCTTTGTGAATTGCTTCCAATCCTGCTGACAACCAAGGCTGCTCTGTCCAAGAGTGGTAGAACTGGCCATTGCAAACCTTCATGGTACTCTTGGGCTACTCTGCCTCACTGCTGCCAACCTCTTGTACCCAGCTCATGAATTATGCCCTCACCATGGCTCACTCCCAGTGCTCTTTCTCTTTTCTGGATAGCTGGAAACTTCTTTCTTCTTCTGGTTACCAGCAACATCGCAGTTTTCTCCACAGCCAGAGCTACTAGGCACTGATTGAATCTCTCTTCATTTCAGAACTGTGTTTTTCTTACAATGTTCTTGCAAGGCAGTTGGAGTAAAAGATAGCCAAAGTCAGGGAAATGGTGGGATCCTTATATCCACTGCTCAGTTCAGTCCACAGTATGGTTTCTTTTGAGATTTTTCTCTCAGGTACCTTTGTTTCTACCTCCAGTTGTGTTCCCTTCATGAACCTTTGGGTCTACTTTTACATTCATTTCATGTTTACCATGTGCCAGGTACTGTTGTTCATTGTTCAGTCACTAAATTGTGTCCCAACTCTTTGCTACCCTATAAACTGCAGCACGCCAGGCTTCCTTGTCCTCCACTATCTCTCGGAATTTGCTCAAACTGTCCATTGAGTCGGTGATGTCACCCAACCATCTTATCTTCTGTCACCCATTTTTCCTCCTGCCCTCAATCTTGGAGCTTCAGCGTCAGTCCTTGCAGTGAATATTCAGGACTGATTTCCTTTAGGATTGACTGGTTTGATCTCCTTGCAGTTCAAGGGACTCTCAAGAGTCTTCTCCAGTACCACAGTTTGAAAGCATCAATTCTTCAGCACTCAGCCCTCTTTATGATCTGACTCTCATTTATATATGTATATATGTATACATACACATATACACACTTTTAATGTAGTGACTTAAGTCAATAAAATGTGATACAGGACTGTATCTCTTCCTAGTAATGTTATATACATCTATGTCTATACAAACTAAAAAAAAACCCACTACCAGTCATCTCATTAAGAGACATTCCCAATTAACATTTTACTTTTCATGTTTATTATTATTTAATGAAGTGGAACACTTTTGATTATGTACTTTTTAAATGGACGATGCTTGTTAAACCACCTGTTTACCTTTCCACTGGGTAGATTTAAAATTAATGTGACAACTGAAAAATGTTAGTAATGCAAAATGTCAGAAATGGCAGTCTCTGCAACTATTTACACTCTTGATGAAAATTTTTAAGGATCATCTTAAATTGTTTGAGGTGAGAAAGCAGTTTTTCAAAGTTCTTTTCCAAGACACAAAAGTTTAGCATGTTGAAGGCCATCATCTCTGTATGTGACCGGCTCCTTTAATTTTTTAATCTCCTCTTCAACTTCTCTTTGCCTCTGTCAAGTCACTCCAGTCACACAGACTGTAACAAGCTAAGAATCTGTCTACCTCAGGCCCTTTGTACTTACTGCTTTTCCTGATTAGAACACTCTTCTGCAAGAGAACCAAAGCTTGATCAACAGAGGACTTCCCCAATCATTTCTAATCTGAATTCTTTTTTCCCCTTCATAGCTTTTATCATTCCCTGCATATATTTACGTCACTCTTCCCCCAGACTGCAAACTCCTTGAAAGGGTCTCCTTTGTTTCCTGCTGCAATCCTAGCATCTCTAAAACATTACCTGTCACACAGTAAGAGGTCACTGTTTTGAACAAATAAATGAAAAATGTCTCGAGGTGGCTTATTGTAAGAACTTATACCAGCTCAAGAATAACATTTCTTGGGAACACTGTCTGAAAAGGAAAGTACTTCATGATCTGAACATTAAAACAGCCATAGTACTTGTTTCCCAAATAAAGACAACCCTTCCTGAAAGCTGCTATTACCTACACTTGTTAGGGCATTTGCGACTCAACTCACGCCCGGACACTAAGTGGGACTCTGAAGACATAATATTGGTTAGAGCGTGACTTCTCAAACTGACGCCCATCAGTCAGTCGAAGTGCTTTCAACATTCATCAGCTCTCCCCCACTTCCTGATGCAGGTCTGGGGTGTGGTCCTGGCACATCTCCGCTCTGAAAAAGCCTCTCAGTTGATTGGTTTTCTGATGCGTAGCAACGGCAGAGAAACAATCACCTTAAGAAGCTAAAAATAGCGGTTAAAGAGTTTTTTTTTTCTTCACTGAGTTTTTTCAGCCTATTTCTGGTACGCCGCCAGTTAAAAACAAATATCCTCCCTTTACTGCTCCCGAGAGATACAATCATCCAAAGGAACGCGGCCAATTAAAGCACAGAGACCCAGGAGGCCCGGGAGTCTAACCCCGCGCGGAGGGAGGTTTCCGCGGAGATGCGCCCACCCTGGGAACCGCGCCACCCGAGAGTCGCTCGCTCCGCGGGAAACAGTCCCGGCCTTCCACCCTTTCCCACTCTTCCCCATATAGTGGCCGCGTCCGAGCTCTTAACCACCCGCGACTAAAGGTAGTTCAACGTCAACAGTCTCTCGCTTTAAAAGCTCACTGTGAACGGAACTGCAGCGGGGCGGAATCTTACGTGCGAGCCCCAGAGGTCGGGAGGGGTAAGCTGGACGGCTGCGCGCCCGCGCCCGGAGTTCCCGCCTCCCTCTGGAGGACGTCCGTGCGTACGTGCGCGCGCCGTGCCCGCCCTCCAGCAACCGCGCGACGCGAGGCTGGGGGTGCCGCGTGCGCGCGCGCTCTCGTTCGTTCTCTAGCCTGCTCGTTCTCGGCGGCCGCTCTCGCTGCGGCTGCGGCTGGGGCTGGGGGCGGCGGCGGCGGCGGCGGCGGCGGGCGGCGCGGGGCGGTCCGGCGGGTTCAAAGAGGAAAACATGGCGGAAAACAAAGGCGGCGGCGAGGCTGAGAGCGGCGGCGGGGGCAGCAGTACCGCGCCGGTGACTGCCGGAGCCGCCGGGCTCGCGGCGCAGGAGGCGGAGCCGCCTCTC
Organism: Bubalus bubalis; assembly: GCF_019923935.1. Classification (NCBI taxonomy): domain Eukaryota; kingdom Metazoa; phylum Chordata; class Mammalia; order Artiodactyla; family Bovidae; genus Bubalus; species Bubalus bubalis. The sequence goes on from NC_059162.1 coordinate 29,007,564, forward strand.
GCGGCGGTGCTGGTGGAGGAGGAGGAGGAGGAAGGCGGCAGGGCCGGCGCGGAGAGCGGCGCGGCCGGGCCCGACGACGGGGGGGTGGCCGCGGCCTCCTCGGGCTCGGCCCCGGCTGCCTCAGCCCCTGCAGCCTCAATGGGCCCTGGAGTTCCCGGGGGGGCGGTATCGACGCCAGCCCCAGCTCCGGCCTCGGCTCCTGCTCCGGGTCCCTCGGCGGGGCCGCCTCCTGGACCGCCAGCCTCGCTCCTGGACACCTGCGCCGTGTGTCAGCAGAGCCTGCAGAGCCGGCGTGAGGCGGAGCCCAAGCTGTTGCCCTGTCTTCACTCCTTCTGCCTGCGCTGCCTGCCTGAGCCCGAGCGCCAACTCAACGTGCCCATCCCGGGGGGCAGCAACGGCGACATCCAGCAAGGTGAGCGGGAGGCCCGGCCCGAGGTCTGGGCCGAAGGGGGTTTGTTGTGCTGAGGGGGATCTGGGGTCCTCTGAGAGTATTTGGGCGCGGGGCTGCTCGGACCGGCGTGATCCTGAGGAGTCTCAGAGGTGAAAGACACGGCTCCTGGGACAGTTTTCAGAGAAGCTGAACCTCCAGAGAGACGGGGAGGGTAAAGGGAGGGGTGCCGACTGCGAGAGGCTGGGGGAGGGGACGCCGGCTGCAGGGGAGGTTCGTGGTGTGCAGATACGGGCCAGGAAGGCGTGGACTCAGGCCGAGCGCAGGTTCGGGAGCTGATGGAACGGATTGTGAACGAAGAGGGTGTCTGGGAATCCGCCTGTGAGAAGCGTTTTCAAGGGAGGGCCAGCCCCGAGAGGTGTTGAGGAGGGAGTAGGTAAGAGATAAGGGCAGTGGGGATGAATTGCCTTGAGGGGAGACCTGTTCTAAGCTGGGGGAAAAGAAGGACTGGGAAGGTTAAAGGGCATTGGAGAATTTGGGGCTAAGAAAAGGCGTCTGGTAGAAAGTAACTTTAGGATGACATTGAGAAGAAGGAACGCTGTGAGGGGCCTGTATGGCTAGGGAAAAGACCTTAGGTTTAGGAGTAAAGGAGAACTGACCTTTGAAGGGAATTGGGTGTTAGGGAGAGTTGGGATGAATTTTAATTCTTGGACATTAATGGACCCTTAGTGTTTCGGATACCGTGCTACGATTGGATAAAATACTCAGTGAGGAGTCGGTTCACTGCCCACCATAGGGGAAACAGACGTATGAGATACAGCAGTGGAGGTGGATACAGTGGTTGTGGCATAGTCAAGAGAAGGTCAGGAAAACTTCACTGAAGAGCAGTCCTTGAGTAGGTTTCTTGAAGGGTGAGTAGGTCACTGAGTTGTAGACTTTTCAGAACACAGGGCACCTTATACATTCCTGGGACGGATCAGGTCATCACTGGAGATTAAGTTGGTTTGATGGGCTGAGTAGGTAAGAGGTCACAATCCCTTACCTGAAGCTCTTGGGACCAGGTGTATTTTAGAGGTCAGAATACTTTGAAAAAATTTTTTTTCCTGCTGAGGTCTTCAATACTCCAGCGGGGTCTGGGTTAACAATTCATTATTAAGTATTAATGTTTCTGTAGTGAGGCATATGAATATCACTAATGGGATAGAGAAATAACCCCCTACAGTTCAGGGTGGGTTTTGTTGCAGACTCATGGAAAAAACTTTAAAATTTCAAAGCTTTTGAAGTTTGGGGATTGTCGACCTGTACTAAAGGGTTTTGGATTCATCCTGTAGACTGTATCCTGGTACATTCTAGATAGACTAAAGGGAGTCCCTCACAGACTTTTATTTTTTAATACTTATTTATCCTGCAGGGGTCTTCCTTGCAGCATGCGGGGTCTTTTAGTTGTGGCATGTGGGATCTAGTTCCCTGACCAGGGATCGAACCTGGACCTCCTGCATTGGGAGTGCCTTGTCTTAGCCACTGGACCACCAGGGAAGTCTCCTCACAGATGTTTGTATTAGGATAAAAGGATTTGTGATCTAGAAAGATTGCTTGGGGGCACATTGAAAGGTAAGGGAAGAAAAAACCTGAGGCAGGACTAGTTAGGAAAATTCTGACAGTAATCTAGGAGAGAAACTAGCCGGTAAAGGACTGTTGTCAGGTATTGAAGAAGAAGGAAGTGTTTTGTTATGGGGGAAAGGTATGGACTTCTGGAGAAAACGTTTTTCTTGGATGCCTACTTGGTCACTTCTTGCTTGTGAGTTGGACAGATTAATTTTACAAGGACAAAAATGATCTACCTGATAAAGTTATGGATAGAATGAAGTGACTTAACAAAGTGACTAGTACATGGTGCTAGTACATGTAGCAAAGTGACTAGTACATGGTAGTTATTAGTGAAATGGCAGCTAGTTTATCATTGATGGTAACTAATTGTAAGTAGCACTGAGAATGGAGATGAGGGGCCAATTGAGATTGATGTGAGGGAGACACAGGTGTCTAGGCCAAGTTCCAGGTTTCTTGTTTGGTGGGTGGCAGTGCTAGTAATGCAAAATCAGATAATTCAGGCACAGAAACAGGTGTGTGTATGTGTGTGTGTGTTGTGTGTTTTGGAGGGAGGATGTAATGATCGCAGTTTTGGATTTGAAGTATTATTGAGACCTGCAGGTAAGAATCTTAAAAGTGAGGGTTTAATTGATGGAGAAGATACTAAATGATAATGGGTATAGGGAGGGTGGATAATGGGTGTGTAACTAACTGCTGAGGGCCTCATGAGTATAGTTAAGACTTGTGAGATTCAGTGTTCTTGTGGGAACCTGGATTAGGTGAGAGATTTAGAGGGGATACAAGATGAAAATTGTGTGTGATTGATGTGGCTGAGGGACTGAGGTTATGAAATTAGTTCTGTTTTATTTATGCAGGACAGAGACTCATTGTGTGTAAATGTCCTCTTCACTTCGTCATCCTTTGTTTTTGAACTAGGAGAAATAAGTAGACGAGACTAAATACTGTCAGTCTTTAGGTAGTGTTGCTTTCTAACCAGTATCTAGAACAAATTAAGTCTGGAAGCCACCATGTTTTTAGGCAGCAGAGTCTAGAAAATAACTTAGTATTACCTCCTGTGTGTATCTTTTTGTGTGTGTGTGTGTGTAATAAAGTTTTATTAAAGTATAGAGGAGATAGAGAAAGCTTCTGACATAGGCATCAGAAGGGGGCAGGAAGAGTACCCCCCTGCTAGTCTTCAGCTGGATGTTATATAGTCACTGCTGCTGCTAAGTCGCTTCAGTCGTGTCCGACTCTGTGCAACCCCATAGACGGCAGCCCACCAGGCTCCCCCAAGCAAGAACACTGGAGTGGGTTGCCATTTCCTTCTCCACTGTGTGTATCTTTTGCTTTGTCTTTTTAAAAAAATCAAACTTGCTGTCTGGAAGGAACACTGAATTGAAGTTGGGGAACATAGTTCTGCCCTTTGTTTTCTGGTTCCCTCAGGTTCATCATGTTTCTGTCCTTCAGTTTCTTTATCTCTAAAATGTAGCTTATAGTTCTTCACTTATATCTCATTAAATCAAATTAAGTAATGAAAGTGAAAATACTTTCTTAAACTGTGAAATGCTTTGCAGTTGTATTATTGAACAGCCTGTGATTCTATCTCTGGTCTGGATAGGCATGGTTGGTAGTTTGATTTACTGTCTTAAGTGGTTCCGAAGCAATGACATTACCTTCCCTTCTAATGGCCTTGTTTTCCTCCTTTTCTAACACAGCAAAGTTATTCAAACTCTTTAGCTGTTCCTTTTTAGATCCATCATTCTCCAAGTGTGGTTTCTGGACTAGCAGCATCAACATTATCTGCACTCTTGTTAGTAATGGGCCCCTCTCAAGACCATCTAACCAGAAATCATTTTCAGTAAGTCCACTGTTCTTAAGTGAAGGGCTACTCACTTCAAATTTTGCCTGTGCAAAAAGACCTCCTGACTTTTATTTTTTTTAAGGCTTTATTTTTAAAGAGCAATTTTAGGTTTACAGCGATATTAAGTGAGATACAGAAAGATAAGGAAATTTCCCATATAACTCTACCCTCCCAGACCTAAATAGTATCTCCCATTATCAACATCCCCCACTAGAGTGGTACATTTTTGAGAGTTGATTGCCCTACATTGTAATCACTCAGAGTCCACAGTTTGTGGTAGGGTTTCACTCTTGTTGTGCATTCTGAGGGTTTGAGCAAATGGAGTGTAATAACATGGATTTGTTATAATATCATACAAAGTATTTTCACTGCCCTGAAAACTCTGTGTCTGGTTGCTCTTTAAAATACTGTTAGTTGGCTATCCCATATCTGATGGGGGTTTTGGAACCAATCCCTTGAGATTACTAAGGGAAAATTGTAGTCTTCCAGGTCGCTCTTTGACATATTACCTTTATTTCTTCATGGCACAGATAAAATCCAAAATGTTTTCTTGTTTTTGTTTACTTGTTTGTTCCTTGTTTCCCACTGGAATGTTGTAGAGTGAACGTTCAATAAGTAGATTTTGGATGAATAAGAATCATATGGAGAGCTTTTTAAAATACCATTTTGGGAGTTTAAGAGATTGTTTCAGTTTAATTGGGGATGACACTTGGAATTTGAATTTTTAATAAGTATCTTATTAATTCTGATTCTGGAATCTTTCACACTATGAGAGGCATGGATCTAAATATTTTGAGGAGAAAAACTGATTTATGTGCTTTTGGAGTATTTGGAAAATCAAAATAGATAAGTTAATATTTGTTGAATCTCAATAGTGAGCTTTTTAAAGTGCTTTTGTGTTTATTTTTTTTAGGTTTCTTTCAGGTTGAGTCAGAATAGGTATCAATAGTGGGTATGTCAGTAGTGGGAGAAATATCAATAACCTCAGATATGCAGATGACATCACCCTTATGGCAGAAAGTGAGGAGGAACTAAAAAGCCTCTTGATGAAAGTGAAAGAGGAGAGTGAAAAAGTTGACTTAAAGCTCAACATTCAGAGAACTGAGATCATGGCATCTGGTCCCATCACTTCATGGGAAGTAGATGGGGAAACAGTGGAAACAGTGTCAGATTTTTTTGGGCTCCAAAATCACTGCCGATGGTGATTGCAGCCATGAAATTAAAAGACGCTTACTCCTTGGAAGGAAAGTTATGACCAACGTAGATAGCATATTGAAAAGCAGAGACATTACTTTGCCAACAAAAGTTCATCTAGTCAAGGCTATGGTTTTTCCAGTGGTCATGTGTGGATGTGAGAGTTGGACTGTGAAGAAAGCTGAGCGCTGAAGAATTGATGCTGTGGTGTTGGAGAAGACTCTTGAGAGCCCCTTGGACTGCAAGGAGATCCAACCAGTCCATTCTGAAGGAGATCAGTCCTGAGTGTTCTTTGGAAGGAAAGATGCTAAAGCTGAAACTCCAATACTTTGGCCACCTCATGCGAAGAGTTGACTCATTGGAAAAGACTGATGCTGGGAGGAATTGGGGGCAGGAGGAGAAGGGGATGACAGAGGATGAGATGGCTGGATGGCATCACCGACTCAATGGACATGAGTTTGAGTGAACTCCGGGAGTTGGTGATGGACAGGGAGGCCTGGTGTGCTGCAATTCATGGGGTCGCAGAGAGTCAGACACGACCGAGTGACTGAACTGAACTATGTGCAAATCTAATAATGTATCAATAAAAGTACAAATATGTATTGATGCATCTGAATAGCCTCTCAAATGAACTCTTGAAGGAGTTGAGACTTTTGTAGTAGGGCGTAGACAGCATGGTGATGTGGATGAAGATCTGATTTGGCAGTAACTTGGATTAGGTGCTGCTATTAGTTTACTGTGTAGCTTTGGGTGGGTCAGCTAGACAGCCTCTCCAGGTCTGCAATATGAAGTTGAGTTCTTATCCAGTAAAATTCTGATTCTATTATTGTTTTTAATGCTAACTTTTCACATCTACATAAGTTTAATATACTTACCTTTTGTGGGGAATAATGGAAGAATCAACATGGGAAAATGATTCTGTTTATGAATCTTCAACTTTTTGTGAAAAGTCTGAGATGGCAACATCCATGTTGTAAGTGAGAGAGAATACCTCTGGATATAGTGTGAAGAGCTCTTCCTGAAAATGGTTTTATCACTGAGCATGGGCTTCCCAGGGGGTTCTAGTGGTAAAGAACCCTCCTGCCAATACAGGAGACATAAGAGACATGGATTTGATCCCTGGGTCAGTAACATCCCCTGGAGGAGGAAATGGCAATCCACTCCAGTATTTGTTCTTGCCTGGAGAATCCCATGGACACAGGAGCCTGGCGGGCTATAGTCCATAGGGTCGCAGAGTTGGACACCACTGGAGTGACTTAGCACAGCACGTGGTGACCCACTGGGGGAGCCTTCCATTAGAGCTCTTGGAAGTTCTTTCCCCAGCAGTATGTGTAATAAATGGCAGTTGGCTAGTTCTGGGTGTGGCTTATCTGGGAATTTTTTTTAGGCCCCACTTGAGTTTTTGAATGATAATATAGTCATCAGCAATCAGTCATTAAAGATGTATCAAACAAAAGCACTTTAACAACTTCTAGCATTGTGGTTGGTTAAATGTACACAATTCAGGAATCAGAATGCAGTCAGAATGCCTGCATTTATTTTTGAGCTCTATTATTTACTACTTGAATGACTGTGGGTTTGTTACTTAGCATCTGTAAATTGAGAAGAATAATAATGCCTGTTTTATAGTATTATTGTGAGGCTTAAATGGATTAATACACTGTAAATTGCTTCATATAGTGCCCAGCACCTGGTAAGCCCCCAATAAATTGTATTGCTCTTATTTCTGTTGACTTCCAGTTGTCCGCCATTGCTTTTGTGATTACTTCAGTCTCACGATAAGCAGAAGAAAGAGGCAGGAAGGCACATGGTTGGTGTTTTTCTGACATTTGATGAAATAGACCACGCCTGACAGTTATTTGCATTCCAGATTTCTCCAGCTGCCTAAAACTTGGGTGTAAATTGATATTCTAAATCCAGAGTCTTTACAATGTCTAATATCTCTACACCAAAAGTTTTAGTTATGAAAGTCTAATTGCTTTTCATTTCCTTATATATACTCCTCATAACAGACACTAAATGAGAACAGTAACTTAAAAAGTTTCTCAGAGTTGGTCTATGAAACTGAGTTGGGGGGGCAGTGACAGTGGGGAGAGGATTGTCTCTGACACACTTTTAGCTGTTGGCAAAGTTGAAACTGTTTTCCTTATAACACTGATTCATTATTTGCCTTATTCACTGTTCTGATGTTTGTATTAATAATAGGAAATCAGTGATGGATAAAATTGCTTGGCACCTTAGCAGGAATTAAGATAGTACCTCCAGACCACTCTTAAAAGTTATTCTATCTCTACCATCACATACTTAGAGTAAAACTACCGCCACCAACAAAAAAAAAATCACGTTAGTTTTATGTCCTTGAAGCAGTAAAAATTACTTTAAAAATCTTGATCCTTAGTATTGTGTGTGATAAAATGTGATAATGCGGAGTGCTTCTGCAGACTGAAGTGCGGTAAGACAAATACTCATGCAGTTGTTTGAATTCCAAGCTGGATTAGCTGCTTTTTTCCTTGGAAAATAATTTTTATTTGAAAGAATGATTAACAAACTATGGTGTGGATATTTGGCAGCCATTTTCTTAAAAATGAATGAACTGAGCTCTGGCACTTTCAGGAAAACAACTGTTGTTTTATGTTGCCAGTGATAAAAATTGAGCTTTTAAATGAAAATTAGGATTTTGGGAAACTTGTATATTATCAGTATTTAAAGGCTTTTCTGATAAGGCTGGTAGTGATACTAACTTTTTGTTTTGATACTGTACAATGAAATGTCAACATTTGGAAGATCTACATAGTAAGCCAGTATTTTCCAAATGACCAATGCATGATATTACAAAATCATACATAGAAAAAAGTTTCAAAGTGCAAAATAGACCAATAGATTTTAACGTAAGGGAGCAGTAAAAGTTCATCACTGTGGTAAATTTCACATTGCAACTGATGTTTAAGAAATAAATAAAAACTCTGCAATTTTCGAATATATTAAAGAAGAGTATCCACAGATTGTCTGAAAAGACTATTAAAATAGTCTTCCGTTTTCTTAAAATGGTTGTATGAGACCAAGTTTTCCTTATATTCTTCAAACAAAACAACCTCTCACAACAGGTTAAATGAAAAAACTGTATTCAGACATCTATTAAACTGGATATTCAAGAGATTTTAAAAAATATGAATCAGTGTCACTCTTTACTAAAACTTTTTGTTTTGTTTTGGAAATTATTTCTGATAAATATTTTACTTCAGCACTCTGTATGTTTATTTTTAAATGAATTAATAAAATATTTTAATGAAACATTATTATTAACAATTATTTATTGTTAGTCAGCTATACCCTGATACAAAATGTTTTTGGTGTTAAAAATAAATGAAAATTTTAACTGGAAATAGAACTGCCATACGACCCAGTGTATGCCACTGCTGGTCATACCACACTGAGAAAACCAGAATTGAAAGAGACACATGTACCTCAATGTTCATTGCAGCACTGTTGACAATAGCCAGGACATGGAAGCAAGCTAGATGTCCATTGGCAGATGAATGGATAAGAAAGTTGTAGTACATAAACACAATGCAGTATTACTCAGCTATTAAAAAGAACAAATTTGAGTCCATTCTAATGAGGTAGATGAAACTGGAGCCTATTATACAAAGTGAAGTAAGTCAGAAAGAAAAACAACAATACAGTAGATTAATGCATATATATGGAATTTAGAAAGATGGTAACGACTGCCTTATATGCAAGACAGCAAAAGAGACACAGATATAAAGAACAGACTTTGGACTCTGTGGGAGAAGACGAGGGTGGGATGAATTGAGAGAATAGCATTGAAACATGTATATTACCATATGTGAAATAGAGGACCAGTCCAAGTTTGATGTATGAAAGAGGGCACTCAAACCCAGTGTACTGGGAAAACCCAGAGGGATGGGATGGGAAGGAAGGTGGGAGGGAGGTTGGTGGGGGGGGGAACGTGCGACTGTGGCTGATTCATGTCAATGTATGGCAAAAACCACCACAATATTGTAATTAGCCACCAATTTAAAAAAATTAAAAAATAAATAAAAATTAAAAAATGATATTAAATAAGATATTTAAAAATCCCCAGTTTTTCTTTCTAAATAATACAGTACATATTGATGGATAAAACCCATCTAAACATTTTTAGTTTCTCAATGATTTGAGTGTAAGAGGGATTCTGAGAACAAAAAGTTTGAGACTTGCTTCTTTAAAGGGGCTATAACAAAGTGATAATGTAGAGTCGTTAGAAAGAGTGTCAGGCCATGGAATAGTGGAAGACAGCAGTTCATATGTTTATAGGCCTTCATTTTGGGGTACCCATCACAGTTCATAAAGAGCTTCTCCCCAAAAGAATATAAAGAGGAAAAGAGTACTTAATAAGTTATTAAGTAAATAGCTTTTGTAAATAGCTTGCTGTGGATCTATTTTGTTTTTTCCTATTTATGACTGGTCGACTGAGTTCTATCATTTTATTTTTCAGAGGACAAGTTCTGAGGTTGGGCTCATGGTGTTGAATACATTAATTTTGTCTCCTCTGTGGTCACAGATTATATCACCTTCTTCCCTACCCTGCTTCTAGAATGGACATCAGTCCCAAGGGGGAGTGTGAAAAAACAAGGATGAATGAACATAAACGCACCATTTTTAGAAAAATATTTAAAATCTATATCTTAATGATGTGTAAATAGCATGAATTATGTGGTACTAGGGAAAAATACTTTTTGAATGCTTGTTACGTGCAGTTTGTTATTGCTTCTGTGAATAACATGTCCATATGTCTTCTACTTCTCTTTAGTTTGCTAACATTTTAGAAAAATTTTTGATTCATAAGAATTCTTGGTAAGTTCTGTATACTGATACTCTGTTGGTTATGTAAATTGAAGGTTTATGGCTTGGTGTGATAGCCAACCTCTAAGATGGCCCCAGTGTTCTCTTTAGTATCTATACCCTTCTTTAGTCTTTGCTCACAGTGCTTGTTTGGGTTGCCAACAGAATATAGCAGAATTAACAGTGACTTCTGAGGCTTCATTAAAGGTATACAGCTTTTTCCTTATCCTTTGGATTCCTTGTTCTCAGTGAAAGGAAGCTGTCACTCTAACAGTTCTGAAAAGAACTGGGGTCTGCTAGCATCCAGGACCAACTTGCCAGCCATGTAAATGAGCCACTTTGGAGGTGGATCTTCCAACGTGATCAAGCTTTAGACACCTGCAGTCCCGGCTGACATCTGACTGCAGTCTCATTAGAGCATAGAGAGAACCACTTGCCACATCACTCCCAGATTCCTGACTCAAAGAAACTGAAAGATAATGAAATTGTTTTACTCCATTAAGTTTTGGGATAATTTGTTACACAACAATAAACTACTATACCAGACTTTTTCTTTTTATAAAGCTGTGGAGAAGGAAATGGCAACCCACTCCAGTATTCTTGCCTGGAGATTTCCATGGACAGAGAAGCCTGGCGAGCTACAGTCCAGGGGGTCACATAGAGTCGAAGTCGACTGATCGACTAACACTTAGAAAGCTGTCTTTTGATAGATGAGAGGTTTTTGAAAAATCAGTTTCCCCCCTTTTTTCTACCTTTAGTGCTTTTCATAAAGCTACAGTAAACCTTGCTATACATTAATTTCATCCCCCTCCATATATACCTTGTTTATCTTAAAGATTATCTTGACTGATCTAGACTTTCAGCTCTTACATTAGAATCGTCTTGTGAAAGTTCATTTTAAAAACTTGTCTGTATTTATGTTGGAATTGCTTTGAATATATAGATTAATTTGGGAAAAAATGCTATCTTTACAGTATGGTGTCTGCCTGTTCAGAAATATTGTATGCTTTTCAATTTGCTTAAATCTTTTGTTTTTGAATATTAATATAGTTTTTTCCCCTAGAAAAGTCTTAAACATCCTTTATGAGTTGTTCTTATATACTTACTTTGTTTTTACTATAAATGTTTCCCTTGAATTATATTTTAACTGTGTTTGTTTTTCTTGTTTTTCATTTTACTTTTTAAATATCTGAAGTGTACTGATTTCATGTTTATATTGAAATAATTCCATCTGATAATTCCATTACCTGAAGTTCCTGAAGTCCTGTTTTACTATTACTTGCTTCTGCTTGTTCGAGATTATGGTAGAGGGTGTCTTCCAGTGTTTCATAGTTTTGGATTTTGAGCATATATATACTAGGGCTTTAATTACGAATCCTGCCAGACCTGGTTTTTGGGAGCAAGTCTCCAAACAGTAAAAAAGAGCCTTTGCTTCTGTCTGGTGCCACCATTGAAAAGTCACTGAAGTGAATTTTTAGTTTGGTGTTTCTTAGAACCTGCAAATGTTGATTTAGAGTTTTTATAGGCTGACTTGTATTTGGAACTTCTCAGAAGAAAACTTACTCCCTCACTCTGAAGTCAGAGAGTGGCAGTTTTTTCCCTGTGCTGTTGGTCTCATTTGAAGTTTCGCTGTCTTGATTACCTGCTCAGGTGCTCTTCTGAGGATGTGATGCTTCAGGCCTCCCTTACCCAGAGAGTCTTGGTTCTAATTACTGAGGCTTCCCTATTCTTTGTTTACTCCCTTGTTTGTACATCCCAAGAAAGAATAAGAATAAAGTTTCTGAGCCTTTTCATTTTTCAAGTTCTCTTTATTCTTCTATTTCAGTGATAGCTTTGATATAGAATTCTAGGTTAAATTTTTTTTCCTCAGAACTTTAAGTTGTCTCTTCCAGTATATTCAAGTAGACAGTGTTGCTGATGCTAGTTTGATTTTGCTCCTTTGTATGACCCCAATTAGATTTCTTTATTTATTTCCTCTTGGCACTTTTCAGTATTTCTTCATCTTTTTCTGAAATACAGCGATGTGTCTCTTTTTTTCCTTTGGTTGATTTTAAAAGTTCACTGTGCTTTTTCTGTTTTGTACTATTCATTTATAGTGAAAATAGGTTTAAACTTGAAAAAAGTTTTTTTGTAAGGACCCTCTCCATGCATTTCCCCTCAAAGCTCCCCTCCCCTCACTTTTTTTGGAGCTGTTACTATTTGAATGTTTGCATTACTGGGTTCATGCTGTCACCTACCGCTTTCCTTCTCCTTTTTTTTTTGGCCACTCTCCATAGGTTGTGAAATCTTAGTTTTCCAACCAGGAATTGAACCCAGGCTCTGCACAGTGTAAGCATTGAGTCTTTTTTTTTTTTTTTTTAAAACATTGAGTCTTAACCACTGGTTACTCAGTTGACATTTTGAAAGCTTTCCTTGACTTTATTTTTAATCTTCTTTTTTCCTTTTTATATTGATCTCTTTTTGTCTCAGAGGGGCTTCCTCATACAGTGAATAATCCTTGGTTCTCTTCTACTGGGTTGGCCAAAAAGTTCCTTTAGTTTTTTAAAGTAAAAATTGAAGACACATTTTTCATTTTTACCAAAAACTTCATTGAACAGCATATTCCCCGTTTTGTTCCACTACATTCTATTTTTCAGGCAACTTCATAATTCCATCTTCCCAAAACTTTTATCTTTCTGAGCAAAGAACTGTTCCAGGTACCTTTTACAGTCTTCCAGAGAATTGAAATTTTTTCCATTAAGAGAATTTTGTAAAGACCAAAATAAATGGACATCTGATGGTGCAGTGTCTGGTAAATACAGCAGATGAATCAGAACTTCCCAGTCAAGCTGTAACAGTTTTTGCCTGGTCATCAAAGAAGCATGTGGTCTTGCATTATTCTGATGAAAGAGTATGTGTTTTCTGTTAACTAATTCTGGATGGACGCTTTTTGTTACGTGCTGCCTTCAGTTGGTCTAAATAGGAGCAGTACCAGTTGGAATTAATTGTTTGGTTTTTCAGAAGGAGTTCATCATAGAGAACTGTTTTCCAATCCCACCATATACACATCATCACCTTCTTTGGATGAAGAGCAGCTTTGTTGTGGTTGGTGGTAGCTCGATTCATTTGTCCCACAGTCTCTTCCGTTGCACATTGTCGTACAGTATCCACTTGTCATCACCTGTCACAATTGGTTTTAAAAATGGAACATTTTTATTACCTTTAAGCAGACAATTGCACGTGGAAATACGGTCAAGAAGGTTTTTTTTTCATTTAACTTACATGGAATCCTAGCATCAAAACAATTTAACATAACCAAGCTGGTGCAGATGATTTTTCAGTGCTTGATTTGGCTATTTTGAGTATGTTGGTTAGCGCCTGTGTGGTATAATGTTGATTGTTCTCAGTTAATGTCTTGATTTAATCTCTGTCAACTTCAACTGGTCTACCTGACCATGGAGTGTGGTCCAGCAAGAAATCTCCAGCACAAAACTTTATAAACTACTTTGACACATTTGATTCTCATAGTACCTTCTCCATACACTGCACAAATCTTTTCTTATACTTCAGTTATGTTCTTACTTTTCTTGAAATAGTAAAGCATTATATGCTGAAAATGTTGCTTTTATCTTCCATTTTCAATATTAAAATGGCTACACAAAAATTCACCATTTTAATAAGCTTTTTTTAATGCACACTAATAAGACAGCTGTCTCAACACAATCTGACAAAATTATTTTGAATGAAATTAAAGACAACTAAGAATGCTCCCAGAACCATCTTACAGAAAAAAACCAAATGAACTTTTTGGGCCACTCAGTATTTGAGTGGGGCAATAAAATTCTGATTGGAAGTTCAGTGCTTATTAATCGTTTGATCTTACTGTAGATAAGGGATTGACAAAATACTACCCATGGACCACATCTAGACTGCTGGCTGGTATTTAATGACTTGTGATTTTTTACATTTTTAAATCATTGAACAAAAATCAAAAGAATATTTTGTGATGTGAAAATTTTATGTCTTTGTGAGTTACACTTCTGGAGTACAGTTATGCCCATTTGTTAAAGTGTATGACTGCTTTCATGCTGCAGTGGCAGAATGAGTAGTTGTGACAGGTTGGTTGTGGTTTTCATTACTTTGTGCTGCTTTTTAGTGTACTACAAATTGCAGTGATGCAGTTATAACTTGATAGGCACATGTATAAGTGTAGCATGATATTTGCAAAAGTTTCAGTTATCCATGCATACCTGTCTTTTCAAACAAGAAAAAAGTGGATTTTAAATGTCACACTTTTAAGGGACACACTTTAAGGGACTTTTAAGAGAATGTGGGTTATTTTGTTTTGAATTAGATGGCAAAGTATTTATTATGCATTTTTACTATAGCTCTGCTAAAAGAGTACAACATACGTGGATAATACCAAACTTAAGTACTGGACACGATATTCCCAGTTCCCAGGAAAGCAATGGGCAGAGAATTAGAAACTTTAGAATGAAATATTTCATCATGGCAGAATTTCTTAAAATAATGAAACCAAAATTTTTAAACTTTCAAATATGGTTCAGAAGTAGACATTAATCTTGGCTAAAATTCACAGCTTTCACTTTTGTTGGTTGGGGGTGATGATCTCCCTTCTCATGTGTATGAGTTGACTGACTTTGGCTCTTCATGCTTTTGACTGTAATCCAGGCTGTCTTAATATTGATCCAGTTTTCTCTTTTTCTGTTTTCTAGCCCCTATTTTGTCATATGGTTTGAAGGTAGGATATTTGAATTAGTAACAGCAGGATAGAATTAGATATGGGTAAGTTTATTTGAATCTGACTTAACTTCATATACCTTATCTGTAAAATAACATCAGCTTCAGGTTAGTTTTTTTCATGTTATTTGCTTATAAGAAATCTCTCAAATAATATCCTCAATTTTTTTTTTTTTTAATAAACAAACCCACTGAGGTAGAAAGATAAAATTTACCTAACTGTGGCTCTCCCATATGGAGGTTAATAGACCAGCTTCAAATAGGTGCCTTAAGAGGCCAGGCAGGTAACGAGTGTAAGACTTAAGGAGTATCAAAGCTTGCCTTGCCTAAAAGCAGTAAAATTTAGACTTAAAAAATACTCCTTCCTGGCCAGATAATACCTGATTATCAGTTTTCTCCCTTTGCCCTTATTCAGAATCTGATGAGTCACTTTTATTTGAGTTGGACATATTAACAATTTATAAGTAGTTTGATATCATAGTTTTAAAAGCTTAACCACTTATGTAAACTTTTTCTTTTAGAGTGTCTCAGTAAGTGATATTGTAATATTTTAATAAGAATTAAGCATTAATAGAATGATTAGTATTATTTTTACTATTAGATAAGAAAATGCGAGAAAAATTTCAAAGTATGAATTGTCTAGTCACATTGGTAAATTGATTGAAATGCAAGTTCAGTTGATTAGCAAGTTCACAGAAGTCTAACTGGTGGTATAGATGCCTTCAGAACTTCACTAATTCTGTACCAAGCCATGTTGTAATATACATCTGAAATTTACCTACCTGTTCTTCCTACTTCTGAAAACACTCAAGATTTTACACGTTAAAAAGGGAGTTAGATGAATGGGTTCTCAGCTGATGTGTAATAGCAGTATATTACACTCGAGCAATTCACAGGTCTACTGCCAAATTCTGAACAGCATGAAATTAATTTTAATTACAGTGGCACATTTGATGTCTGTTTGATCTACTGTTGAGTCCAATGGGTCATTTAATGTGGCATGATGAAACTTGGGAAAAAGGCAATTTCATGTTGAAAAGTTGTTTGAAAACTGTCTTTTAGTAGAGAGCGTTGTCAAGTAGTAATCAGTTTTGCTTATAGAGTAGTTTTGTGATGGGGACTAAAATAATTGGTTTATTTTTAATGATTTGTAGTTTTTAAGTAAATGTTCTTTTGAAATATATATAAAGGTGTAAAGATCTAAAGCATGTAGTTTAGTCAGTATGCATAAAGTAAACACACTTGTAAATTCAGCAACCAGAATGAGAAAGTACGTTATTACTCTATAGGCCTGTACTCTTTGAGTCTCCTTCCAGTTATTATATACTACCTGTGAACCTGACTTCTGACAACATAGGTTAATATGCCTGCTTTAAATTTTTCTTTCTTTATTTATTTGGCTGTGCTGGGGCTTCATTGCTGGAGGGGCTGTTTTCTACTTGTAGTGCAGGGCCTTGTCTTGTCACAGAGCATAACTGCAGGGCTTCAGCAGTTATGGCACATGAGCTCAGCAGTTGCAGCTCCTGGTTTCCAGAGTACAGGCTCTGTAGTTGTGGAGCACAGGCCTAGTTGCTCCTCAGCCTGTGGGATCCTCCTGCACCAGGGATCGAACCTGTCTTTCCTGCATTGGCAGACAGATTCTTTACCACTGAGTCACCAGGGAAACCCCCAAGTTTTATTTAAATGGAACCGTACAATATGTACTGGTTTGTGACTGACTGCTTTTGTTCAGCATTATGAGATTATTCACATTGCTTTTGATTGTAGTTTGTTCATTGCCTCCACAGCATTCATTGTATGAATGTACTAAAATTTATCCATTCATGTATTGGTGGACATTTGAGTTGTTTATAGTGTGTTTTACTATTATGAATATGTTTATTTAACATGTCTGTTGGGGAAAATATGCACACATTCTGTTGTTTACATCCTTATTTTAGAGTGGACTTGCTGAGTTATAAGTTGCGCATGAGTTCAGCTTTGCTAGATAATGCCAAATAGTTTTCTTAAATGGTTGTATCAAGTTATACTTCTACCAGTAGTGTTTGAGATTTTTAATTGCTTTGTATTCTTACTAATACTTGATATTATCCGTCTTTGACATTTTAGCCGGTAACCACATCTTGGGGTTTCACATCTATTGATTCAACCAACTACAGACAGAAAATACTCGGAAAAAAATTTTCAGAGTTACAAAGAGCAGAGCCACCCTGGCAACTATTTACATAGCATTTACATTTTGTTAGGTATTATACATAATCTAAAGATGATTTTAAAGTGTATAGAAGAAAAAAAGTTAAAGAAGGTTGTGTGTAAGTTATATATAAATATTATTTCATTTTATGTAAGGATTTTGCTGTCTACAGGGGTCCTGGAACCATTCCCCCATGAATACTGGGCAATGACTGTTTATGTGCATTCTTATGCCTGTACCAAATTGTCTTGCTTATTATAGTTTTGTAGTAAGATTTAAAGTTGGTAGTAAGTCTCCATCTTTGTTATTTTTTGAGATTATTTTAGTTATTCTATTTTAGGTCCCTTGATTTTCTATATGAGTTTTAGTGTTGGCCTGTTGATGTCTACAAAAAAGCCAGCTGGGAATTTGATAGAAATTATGTTGAATTTGTAAGTCAGTTCTCAGGAGTATGGCCATCTTAACATGATTCATGAACTTAGGACATCTTTACATTTATAGGCATACCTTGCTTTGTTGTGCTTTGCAGCTGCTGTGTTTTTTACAAATGCAAGTTTTGTGGTAACCGCATCAAGCAAATCAGCGCCATTTTTCCAACAGCATTTGCTCACTACATGTATCTGTCACATTTTGGTAACTCTTGCAATTTCAAACCCTCCACCAGCAAAAAGATTACATCTTGTTGAAGGCTCAGATGATGATTAACATTTTTTAATTGTAAAGTAGTTTTAAATTAAGGTATGTGTATATATATTGGAGAAGGCCATGGTAACCCACTCCAGTACTCTTGCCTGGAAAATCCCATGGGTGGAGGAGCCTGGTAGGCTGCAGTCCATGGGGTCGCTAAGAGTCAGACACGACTGAGCGACTTGACTTTCACTTTTCACTTTCATGCATTGGAGAAGGAAATGGCAGCCCACTCCAGTGTTCTTGCCTGGAGAATCCCAGGGACGAGGGAGCCTGGTGGGCCGCCGTCTGTGGGGTCGCACAGAGTTGGACACGACTGAAGCGACTTAGCAGCAGCATATATATATTTTTGTACACAATGCTGTTGCACACTTGCCAGACTACAGTATTGTATAAGTGTAACTTAGATGTACTGGGAAACCAAAAAATTTGTGTGACTTGCTTTATTGTGAAACTCAATTTATTGTGATGGTCTGGAACCAAACCCACAGTATCTCCAAGGTATGCCTGCATTTAGGAATTCTCTAATTTCTTTCAACAGTATTTTACAGGTTTCGGAATATAGGTTTTACATGTTAAGAAATTTATTTCTAAGTAGTTTGCCCTTGAACATTGTCGTGGTTGGGATGCCAACCTTCTGAGCAGGCAAAGCAAAAATCTGTGTATAATTTACAGTCATTTCTCTGTATATACAGTTTGGTTCTTCCATACCTATGATTCTGCATCCACAGATAAAACCAGCCATGAATTGTGTGATACTGTAATAAAAAGTGAAGTTGCTCAGTTGTGTCCTACTCTTTGCAACTCTGTGGACTGGAGGCTGCCAGGCTCCTCCATCCATGGGATTTTCCGGCAACAATACTGGAGTGGGTTGCCATTTCCTTCTCCAGGGGATCTTCCCAACCTAGGGATCGAACCTGGGTCTCCCACACTTCAGGTAGACTCTCTACCATCTGAGCCACCAGGGAAGCCCACTGTAGTATTTACTATTGGAAACTACCGATGTATAGGTATACCTGTGCCATTCAAACCCATGCTGTTCAGGGTCAACTGTATTGTATTCTTTCTAATGCTATTATAAATGAAAATATCTTCTTAATTTCATTTTTTTGAGTTGTCTATTCATATTCATTATTTACTGCATAAAAATACAATTGAGTTTTATACATTAGTCTTTCATTCTTCAATATATTCTGGGGACTAGGAAGTACTTTAATTAGTATAGCCATTATCTTACTGTTGCTGTTTGTATGATATCTTTTCTTACCTTCCATTGTTGTTCCATTGCTCAGTCCTATCTGAGTCTTTGAATCTATTTGTGTATTTGAATATAAATTGTATCTTAGACAGTATGTAGTTGGGTCTTATTTTTGGTTTTATTTTTAATCCAGCCTAACAATTGCTGTCTTTTGGTTGGCTTGTTTATTCTATTTACACTTAATGTTACTGTTGATATAGTTGGACTTGTGTCTGCCATTTTGCTTTTTCTTTTCTTTATATATCACATAACCTTTGTTCTTTCATTTTTCCATTTCTGCCTTCTTTTGTAATGCTTATCGCCCCAACCCCCAGGACTGCAAATTGTTTGTTTGTTTGGTGACTTGACTGGATCATTTTAACGAAGTCAAGTTTATATTCCACTTCAAAATAACTGGACTTACCACGGGAACATTTCATGGAAGGATGGGCACAATAAAGGACAGAAACAGTAAGGACCTAAGAGAAGCAAAAGAGTTTAAGAAGAGGTGGCAAGAAAACACAGAACTATATAAAAAAGGTCTTAGTGACTTGGATAACCAAGATGGTTTGGTCTTTCACCTAGAGCTAGACATCCTGGAGTGTGAAATCAAGTGGGTCGTAGGAAGCATTACTATGAACAAAACTAGTAGAGGTGACCAAGGCTAGTGGAGGTGACAGAATTCCAGTTGAGCTATTTAAAATTGTACAAGATGATGCTGTTAAAGTGCTGCACTCAATGTATCAGCAAATTTGGAAAACTCAGCAGTGGCTACAGGACTGGAAAAGGTCAGTTTTCATTCCAATCCCAAAGAAGGGCAATGCCAAAGAAAGTTTAAACTACTCTACAATTGCACTCGTTTCACAAAGCAAGGTTATGCCAAAAATCCTTCAAGTTAGGCTTCAGCAGTATGTGAACTGAGAACTTTCAGATGTACAAGTTGGATTTTGAAGAGGCAGAGGAACCAGAGATCAAATTGTCAACATTTGTTGGATCATGGAGAAAGCAAGGGAATTCCAGAAAAACATCTACTTCTGTTTCATTAACTCTGCTAAAGCCTTTGACTGTGTGGATCACAACAAACTGGAAAATTCTTAAAAGAGATGAGAATACCAGACCACCTTACCTGTCTCCTGAGAAACATGTATGTGGGTCAAGAAGCAACAGTTAGAACCCGACTTGAAACAACTGACTAGTTGTAAATTGGGAAAGGAGTATGTCAAGGCTGTAGATTGTTAACCTATTTAACTTGTATACATGGTACCTCATGCAAAATACCATACTGGATGAAAGATAAACTGAAATTAAGATTGCCAGGAGGAATATCAACAACCTCACATGTGCAGATGATATCACTCTAATGGCAGAAAGTGTAGAGGAACTATTGAGCCTCTTGATGAGGGTGAAGGAGGGGAGTGAAAAAGCTGACTTGAAACTTGCTGCTGCTAAGTCGCTTCAGTCGTGTCCGACTCTGTGCGACCCCAGAGACGGCAGCCCACCAGGCTCCCCCATCCCTGGGATTCTCCAGGCAAGAACACTGGAGTGGGTTGCCATTTCCTTCTCCAACGCATGCAAGTGAAAAGTGAAAGTGAAGTCACTCAGTCGTGTCCGACTCTTAGCGACCCCATGGACTGCAGCCTGCCAGGCTCCTCTGTCCATGGGATTTGCCAGGCAAGAGTACTGGATTATGTTGCCATTGCCTTCTCCATGAAACTTGTTAGAAAAACTAAGACCATGGCATCTGGTCCCATCACTTCATGGCAAATAGATGGGGAAAAAGTGGAAACAGTGACAGATTTTATTTTCATGGGCTCTTAAATCACTGTGGACAGTGACTGCAGCCATGAAATTAAAGACACTTGCTCCTTGGAAGGAAAGCTATGACAAACCTACACAGCATATTAAAAAGCAGAAACATCACTTTGCTGATAAAGATCCATATAGTAGAAGCTGTATGGTTTTTTCTATTAGTCATGTATGTTTGTGATGGTTGGGCCACAAAGAAGAAGGAGTGCCAAAGAATTGATGCTTTTGAATTGTGATGCTGGAGAAGACTCTTGAGAGTCCCTTGGACTGCTGTGAGATCAAACTAGTCAATCCTAAAGGAAATCAGCTCTGAATATTCTTTGGAAGACTGTTGCTGAAGCTCTAATTCTACAGCCACCTGAAGAGCTAACTCGTTAGAAAAGACCCTGATGCTGGGAAGGATTGAGGGCAAGGGGAAAAGGGGCAACAGAGGATGAGATGGTTAGATAGCATCTCCAACTCAGTGGGCAAGAATTTGAACAAACCCTGGGAGCTAGAAGACAGAGGAGCCTGGCATGCTGCAGTCCATGAGGTTGCAGAGTTGGATACAACTTAGTGACTGAACAATATGAAGCCTCTGATATTTCTTTAACAGAGGGTTTAATCTTGGACATATGTAGTCATCCTGGCATATCATGATTTTAGGTGGGTTCTGTTTATATTTTTGATCTGTTATGATATCTACCTCTTTTGATGACTTCCCTGGTGGCTCAGACGATAAAGCGTCTGTCTGCAGTGCGGGAGACCCGGGTTCGATCTCTGGGTTGGGAAGATCCCCTGGAGAAGGAAATGGCAATCCACTCCAGGACTATTGCCTGGAAAATCCCTTGGACAGAGGAGCCTGGTAGGCTACAGCCCATGGGGTCGCAGAGTTGGACACAACTGAACGACTTCACTTTCACTTTCACCTCTTTTGATATCATATCAGGCTATGCCTTGGGATATAACTTTTTCCACAGTCTTTTGTAATGAAATTCAGACCTTGTTCCAAGGTAGTTTTTGAGAGTGTCTTTGAGGTTTGTCATGATCCCAGGTGGGTTCCTTTTTAGGTTCCTTGGGTCTCTGATCAACAGTTGACTTGTAGTTTAGCTTATTGTTCTTGCCAAGGTTTCAACTTCCTCTTGTTTACCATCAAAATTTCTGTTTCAGGTAGTGCTCTTAGTTTTTTGAACTTTTGCATATTCTGTTCCAAGTAAAGTCAGTTGTTTTGGAAAGTACTTCAGAGCTCTCTGTTCTTACAGTCTACCTCTTCCCTTGGGTAAATTCTCTGAGCCACTGCTCTGGAGCTGTCAGTCAGTTCAGTCCCTCAGTCGTTTCTTACTCTTTTCAGCCCCATGGACTGCAGCACGCCAGGCCTCCCTGTCCCTCACCATCTCCTGGAGTTTACCCAAACTTGTGTCCGTTGAGTCGGTGATGCCATCCAACCATCTCATCCTCTGTCGTCCCCTTCTCCTCCTGCCTTCAATCTTTTCCAGCATCAGGGTCTTTTCCAGTGAATTGGCTCTTTGTATCAGATGGCCAAAGTATTGGAGTTGCAGCTTCAGAATCAGTCCTTCCAATGACTGTTCAGGACTGATTTCCTTTAGGATTGACTGTTTTGATCTCCTTGCAGTCCAAGGGACTCTCAAGAATCTTCTCCAACACCACAGTTCAAAAGCATCAATTCTTTGGTGCTCAGCTTTCTTTCTGGTCCAGCTCTCACATCCATATGGAAAAACCATAGCTTTGACTAGACTGACCTTTGTCAGCAAAGTAATGTCTCTGCCTTTTAATATGCTGTCTAGGTTAATCATAGCATTCTTCCAAGGAGCAGGCGTCTTTTAATTTCATGGCTGCAGTCACCATCTCCAGTGATTTTTGGAGCCCAAGAAAATAAAGTCTGTTATTATTTCGATTGTTTCCCCATCTGTTTGCTTTGAAGTGATGGGACTGGATGCCTTGATCTTTGTTTTTTGAATGTTGAGTTTTAAGCCAGCCTTTTCACTCTCCTTTTTCACTTTCAAGAGGCTCTTCAGTTCCTCTTTGCTTTCTGCCATAAGGGTGGTGTCATTTGCGTATCTGAGGTTATTGATATTTCTCCCAACAATCTTGATTCCAGCTTGTGCTTCATGCAGCCCAGCATTTCATGTGATGTACTCCACATGTAAGTTAAATAAGTAGGGTGACAATAAGCAGGATGTCTGGATCTAGGTGAGTGATCACACCATCGTGGTTGTCTGGGTCATTAAGATCTTTTTGGTATAGTTCTTCTGTGTATTCTTTCCACTTCTAAATATCTTCTGATTCTGTTAGGTCCATACTGTTTCTGTCTTTCATTGTGCCTGTCTTTGCATGAAATGTTCCCTTGGTATCTCTAATTTTCTTGATGAGTTCTCTAGTCTTTCCCATTCTATTGTTTTCCTCTATTTTTTTGCATTGATCATTAGGAAGGCTTTCTTATCTCTCCTTGCTAGTCTTTGGAACTCTGCATTCAGATGGGTATAGCTTTCCTTTTCTCCTCTGCCTTTCACTTCTCTTCTTTTCTCAGCTATTTGTAAGGCCTCCTCAGACAACCATTTTGCCTTTTTGCATTTTTTTTTCTTGGGGATGGTCTTGATCACTGCCTCCTGCATAGTGTTACAAACCTTTGTCCATAGCTCTTCAGGCACTCTGTCTATCAGATCTAATCCCTTGAATCTATTTGTCACTTCCACTGTATAATCATTACGGATTTGATTTAGGTCATACCTGAATGGTCTAGTGGTTTTCCCCACTTTCTTCAATTTAAGTCTGAATTTGGCAATAAGGAGTTCATGATCCGAGCCACAGTCAGCTCCTGGTCTTGATTTTCTTGACTGTATAGAGTTTCTCCATCTTCGGCTGCAAAGCATATAATCAATTTTAATTCAGTATTGACCGTCTGGTGATGTCCATGTGTAGAGTGTCTCTTGTGTTGTTGGGAGAGCTGTAGGTGGGGCTAATGGCTCACTTCTTGGGGGTGACTTCCCTCTTGTATGAGCAGGATACTACATGGAGTACAGTTGTCTTATTGGCTTTCCTTCTCTTAGGTATGCAACCTGTGCATTACAAGCAAATGATCCGGTTGGCCCGAGAATTTTTGTCCTCCTGTGTCTAGGATAGAGTTGTGTCTTATATTTTGGGGCTGTGTGGAGGAAGGGAATTTCTGACCTCTTGGTTGCGCTGCCTTGAATTTAGCATCTGCAGTCCAGAGCTGTGCAGGATGAGAAATGCTGATGGCCTGCCCCTTGACTTGGAGCCTGTGGGAAAGGTCTTTTTGGTCCTCTCTTCCTGGAGTTGGGGGAGGTGGAGGTTGGATTGTAGCTTCAGTGCCACAGACTTGCTGTTTTTCCACCAAGATTTAGTAACTTTCCTTAAATGTTTGTTTGTTTCTTTTTTTTTTTTTTTTTTAAACTGTATGGTCTGAAGACAATTGCCAGAAATTTCAAGTGGTTATTAAAATAAAAAAATCCCCCAGTTATGGTTATTTCCCCATGAAGGCATCTGCAGAGCTCCTTCCACTACATTTTCAAAAATTGTTTCTGTTCTGTTTTTTAAGAAAATCAGTGTCTTCATGATGTATCTTCTTTTCCTGTCTTTTTGCCTTAAACAAAAGGGTACTTAACGTCTTCTGTTTGAAGTGGGTTTCTTTTAGAGAATGTATTGTTGGAGCATGTTTTAATTTTATCCATTCTGCCAACTTTTGTCTTTTAGTATGTGTATTTAGACCATTTATATTTTAAGGCAGTTATTAATTTGCTAGGTATTAAATCTCTTACTGTTTGATTCCTCTGTTTTTATTTTCTTGCCTTCATGTATGTTATGTAAATATTTTTTAAAAAATTCTATCTTTTCTTAATATTTACTTTTATTTATTATTTGGCTGCACTGGGTCTTAGTTGTGACATGTAGCATCTTTAGTTACAGCATGTGCGATCTAGTTCCCACACCAGGGATGGACCTGGGCCCCTTGCATTGGGACAGCGAGTCTTAGCCACTGGACTATCAGGAAGTTCTAAGATTCCCTCTTTATAGTGTTTTTATATAATTATATATATATAATTATGTAAAATAAACAAATATATGTAAATATATATAAATTGCATATAAATATAATATATAATATAAAATATGGAGAAAATACATACATATATGTATGTATAATATATATATATATAAGTTTATATATAACCTGGAGCCAGACATCCTGGAATGTGAAGTCAAATGGGCCTTAGAAAGCATCACTACGAACAAAGCTAGTGGAGGTGATGGAATTCCAGTGGAGCTATTTCAAATCCTGAATGATGATGCTGGGAAAGTGCTGCACTCAATGTGCCAGCAAATTTGGAAAACTCAGCAGTGGCCACAGGACTGGAAAAGGTCAGTTTTCATTCCAATCCCAAAGAAAGGCAATGCCAAAGAATGCTCAAACTCACACGCTAGTAAAGTAATGCTCAAAATTCTCCAAGCCAGGCTTCAACAGGACGTGAACCGTGAACTTCCAGATGTTCAAGCTGGTTTTAGAAAAGGCAGAGGAACCAGAGATCAAATTGCCAACATCCGCTGGATCATGGAAAAAGCAAGAGAGTTCCAGGAAAACATCTACTTCTGGTTTATTGACTATGCTAAAGCCTTTGACTGTGTGGATCACAATAAACTGTGGAAAATTCTGAAAGAGATGGGAATACCAGACCACCTGACCTGCCTCTTGAGAAACCTGTATGCAGGTCAGGAAGCAACAGTTAGAACTGGACATGGAACAACAGACTGGTTCCTAATAGGAAAAGGAGTGCGTCAAGGCCGTATGTTGTCACCCTGCTTATTTAACTTCTGTGCAGAGTACATCATGAGAAACGCTGGGCTGGAGGAAGCACAAGCTGGAATCAAGATTGTTGGGAGAAATATCAATAACCTCAGATATGCAGATGACACCAGCCTTATGGCAGAAAGTGAAGAGGAGCTAAAAAGCCTCTTGATGAAGGTGAAAGAGGAGAGTGAAAAAGTTGGCTTAAAACTCAACATTCAGAAAACTAAGATCATGGCAACTGGTCCCATCACTTCATGGGAAATAGATGGGGAAACAGCGTCAGACTTTATTTTTTTGGGCTCCAAAATCACTGCAGATGGTGACTGCAGCCATGAAATTAAAAGACGCTTACTCCTTGGAAGGAAAGTTATGACCAACCTAGATAGCATATTCAAAAGCAGAGACATTACTTTGCCAACAAAGGTCCGTCTAGTCAAGGCTGTGGTTTTTCCTGTGGTCATGTATGGATGTGAGAGTTGGACTGTGAAGAAAGCTGAGCACCAAAGAATTGATGCTTTTGAACTGTGGTGTTGGAGAAGACTCTTGAGAGTCCCTTGGACTGCAAGGAGATCCAACCAGTCCATTCTGAAGGAGATCAGCCCTGGGATTTCTTTGGAAGGAATGATGCTAAAGCTGAAACTCCAGTACTTTGGCCACCTCATGCAAAGAGTTGACTCACTGGAAAGGACTCTGATGCTGGGAGGGATTGGGGGCAGGAGGAGAAGGGGACGACAGAAGATGAGATGGCTGGATGGCATCACTGACTCAATGGACGTGAGTTTGAGTGAACTCCGGGAGTTGGTGATGGACAGGGAGGCCTGGCGTGCTGTGATTCATGGGGTCGCAAAGAGTCAGACATGACTGAGCGACTGAACTGAACTGAATAGTTTCTTAGTGATTGTTTTAGATCTTGTATTATTCATTTTTAACTTTAGTCTATACTGATTTATTATTTGGAGTTGAGTATAGAAACTTGTATTCAGATCCTTTTACCCTTTCCTGTTGTAAACTAGGATTATCTTAAAGTATTTCCTCTATATAGCACCGTATGAGATATTGTTATAATTTTTACATCAGCCATCACGTAAGATTTAAGGTGCCCATGAAGAAACATATTGTTTACCCTCATTCTTAGCCATTAGTGTTCTTTTCTGAAGATTGAAGTTCATTCTATTAACACATCTTCTCTGTTTAGCAAACTTCCTTTAATCATTCATTTAAGGGTAGATTTACCAGTGACAAATTTTTGTTTACTTTGTGAGAATATCTTTTTGATTGGCTTTCATGCCTGAAGGATATTTCTTTTTGAGTACAGGGCTTGTTGATTTTTTTCCTTTTCTTCTTTGAACAACTTTGTTCCACTTACTTATGTCCCTCATTGAGAAATCCACTGTTGTTGGAATTGATGTTCCTTGTAACGCAATTACATGGGCTCCTTTCAAGGTTTTTCTGTGTCTGTAAGCTTTCAGAACTCAATGATGGGTCTTGGTGTGGATTTCTTCGGATTTATTATGTAAGTCCTTTAGATTTATCCCTTTAATTCCATTCTTAAGGGTTTTGAATCTGTATGTTTATATCTTGGCAAGTTTGGGAGATTTTTTAGTCATTATTTGTTGAAATGCTTTTTGAGTTCCATTGTTCCTCCTAGGATGGTAGTGGTATGAATGTTAGCCATTTTCTTATTGTCTCACAGATTCTTGTGACTGTTAAATATTTTTTCATCTATTTTGGGTATATTATATTGATTTGGTCTGAAGTTCAATGATTCTGTTCTCTGTCATTTTCACTTTACTATTGAGGTAATTTATCAAGTTTTTTAGTTATTATAGTTCGGCTGTTGTATAGGCTTCCAGAGAGCTGTGTGGTAAAGAATCCACCTGCCAGTGCAGGAGATGCAAGAAATTCGGGTTCAGTTTATGGGGTCAGAAAGATCCCCTGGAGTAGGAAATGGCAACCCACTCCATGTTCTTGCCTGGGAAATTCCCTAGACAGAGGAACCTGGTGGGCCACAGTCTATGAGGTCACAAAGAGTCAGACACGACTATGTACCCATGTATGTTTGTTAATTTCTTTAAATTTTTTGTCACATCGTTCTAAGATCTGATTCTCTTGAACATATATCAGTTGTTTTTTCTCATTTAAATTAGAATGATCCTGGTTGTTAGTTTGACTGATTTTTGAGTGTTTTGTGATATTGTGGGTATTATATTCTGATACTCAGGGTCGTATTTAATCCTTTTTAGCAAGCAGTTTTCCTGTGGAAGGACATGACAGCTAAATGGGTTTTGGCTTGTCCTTGGGCCCTAATGTCACCATTTCAGCAGAAGCTGACTCTTAACTGCCTTGTTGTAAATGCTGCTGCTGCTGCTGCTAAGTTGCTTCAGTTGTGTCCGACTCTGTGCGACCCCATAGACGGCAGCCCACCAGGCTTCTCCGTCCCTGGGATTCTCCAGGCAAGAATATTGGAGTGAGTTGCCATTTCCTTCTTCATTGCATGAAAGTGAAAAGTGAAAGTGAAGTAGCCCAGTCGTGTCTGACTCTTTGAGACCCCATGGACTATAGCCGACCAGGCTCCTTCGTCCATGGGATGTTCCAGGCAAGAGTACTGGAGTGGGTTGCCACCTCCTTCTCCATGTTGCAAATGAATGAGCTGAAATTTCAGTTCCCACTTGCTCTTTCCGTACAAAAGTGGGATATACTAACTCATAAATTTGTTGCTGACTCATTGGAAAAGATCCTGATGCTGGGAAAGATTGAGGGCAGGAGGAGAAGGGGTCAACAGAGGGTTAGATGGTTGGATGACATCACCAACTCAATGGACATAAGTTTGAGCAACCTCTGGGAGATAGTGAAGGACAGGGAATCCTGCCATGCTGCAGTCCATATGGTCACAGGGTCAGACACGACTTAGCGACTGGACAACAACAGCGTGTACTGGTGGCTCAGTGGTAAAGAATGTGCCTACAATGCAGGAGACAGGCGTTGGGTTCGGATGATCCCCTGGATAAAGAAATGGCAACCCATTCCCAACTCTTGCCTGGGAAAAGCAAGAGTCAGGCTGGACTTAGCAACTAAACAACAATGCTCAGTTCCACTGAGCGTCACTGACACAAGGGGAGAGAAAGCGTAGGGCTGACTCCCTCCACTTTTTTGTTGTAGGGTAAGGGTGGAATCTCAGCTTCCCCTGAACTTCAACATACCAGAGACTGGAAGTAAAGTGATGACTTGCCTCACTTTCCCCCATGTTATTCTGTCTTGTTATTATCTAGTGGGGGTAGAAGTTCAGCTCCCTGTTACTACCCTCTGACATGGAGGGCAAGATTTAGTGGTTTAAGTAAGAAAGAATATTGGCTTCAATTAAAATGTCCTTTATTTAAGATCACAACAGTGGAGATACTGAGGATTTTTTCCTTTTTTTTCAGCTTTGTTGAGATATCCTCGTGAATTCGCTCAGTTGTGTCTGACTTTTTGCAATTCCATGGACTGTAGCCTGCCAGGCTTCTCTGTCATGGAATTCTCCGAGCCAGAATACTGAAGCGGGTAGCTGTCCCCAGGTCTCCTGCATTGCAGGTGGATTCTTTACCATCTGAGCCACCAGGGAAGCCCTGGTGAAGTATAGTTGACAAAATTGTACGGTATTTGAAATGTACATCATAATGATTTGGTACATAGTGTGAAAGGATTCCTCCATGTCTATTCAGTTAACCCATCCATCACTTTGTGTTTTTATATGTGTGGGTGAGAGTATTTAAGTTCTAATCCCTAAGGAAATTTCAACTGTATAATACAGTGTTATCAACTATGGTCACCATGTTATACATTAGATTTTTCAGTCATTTTTCATCTTAGAGCAGAGAATTTTTATCCTTTTTTTAGCTTCTCTCTATTCTTCTATTCTTCCCGCTCCCTGAAACCCCTGGCATCCACATCTACTGTTTCTTTGAGTTTTTGACTTTTAAGGTTTTTTTTTTCCCCAGCTTCCACATGTAAGTGACACCACGCAGTATTTGTCTTTGTCTGGCTTATTTCCTTTAGGTCCATCTGTGTTGTCACAAATGGCAGGGTTTCCTTCTTCCTCGTGGGTGAATACTGTCCCATTTTTGGCCTGTGTGACTGCTTGTATGCATGTGTGCATTATGCATACACACCGCATCTTCTTTAAGCACGTATCTGTTGATGGATACTTAGGTTGTTTCCCTATCTGGTTATTGTGAATAATCCTGACATGAACACAGGAGTGCAGGTATCTCTTTGACATCTTGTTTGCTTTTCTTTTTTTGGATGTATACCCAGAAGTGGAATTGCTGGGTCATATGGCAGTTCTCATTTTTTTTAGAAACCTTTGTACTGTTTTTCATAATGGCTATACCAGTTTACATCCCCACCATCAGTACACAACTGTTTGCTTTTTCCACATCCTCACTACTTGTTATCTTTGTTTTTGTTTTTTTTCCAACCAGGGACAGGTCATGATAGAAAAAAATCAGAATAAGAGCAAATATTCTATTTTGAGAACAGCTGAGAAAGCATTTTTGACTATTACAATTATTTAACAAAAAAGTTCATAAGAAAATGTACACAACCCAATTTTTCTCGTAAAATGTGGAAAGGGGATGCATGGAAGCAGTTGATTTCTTTGGTGAGCACAGCCGTTGTTCATACTCGTTCGGAGGCTTCTAACATGATGATGCTATTTCCTTGTATTACCACCGTTCCAGTATTGTTCTGTTGCCACTAGTTGCCATCTCCACACATTCATCTACCACAAGATTTATAAAGGGATCAAATCCCCACAATATTTCTTGGACATATCTGCCACCATTTAATTTCAGTAACTTCTTGTCCATAAATACCTTCAACTCAGGAGAGTGAGCTTTGCTCATGATGTCTCCTCAGCTGATATGTGTCTTTTTGATGAAAGCCTTTCTTACAGATTTGAGACGATATCTCATTGTGGTTTTGGTTTCTGTTTCCTGATGGATAGTGATGTTGAGCACCTTTGCATGTACCTGTTGGCCAGTTGTATTTCTTCTTTGCAAAAATGTCTATTCCATTTCTTTGTCCATTTTTAAATTGGATTATTTATATTTTATTAAGTTACATGAGTTCTTCATGTATTTTGGTTGTTAACTTCTTACCAGATAACGACTTGCAAATATTTTCTTCCATTCTGTAGATTGCCTTTTCATTTTGTTGATATTTTCCTTTACTGTGCAAAAACTTTTTAGTTTGATGTTTCCCATTTGTTTATTTTTGTTACTTTTGCTCATGGCATCAAACTAAAAAAAACTGTTGTCAAGACTGATGTCCAAGCGCGTATCCCCTGTGTATCCTTCTAGGAGTTTTATAGTTTCTGGTCTTTGATTTTTGTGTATGGTGTAAGACAGGGGTTCGGTTTCATTCTTTCATTCCACATTGCATGTGGCAATCCAGTTTTCCCAACACTATTTGTTGAAGTGGATATAGTGAGGATTTCTTTAGGTCCTGACATGTGACACTTCATAAGTGTGAAATTGTAGAATCATGGTTCATTGAATTCTTGCTTCAATTCCTGTTCTATGGAAGGCAGTATTAGGATGATTTCTGCTCTTAGGATATCATGCGGTGGTTTGGAAGACCTAAATAAGCACTTAACTTTAACAATTGAAGGGATGATCAGTATAATTTATTATTTAGTTATCTGTATATTTGTATTTTTTATTTTTTGGTCATGCCATGCACCTTGTGGGATTTTAGTTCCTTGATGAGGCATTGAACTTGTGGCTCTCGGCAGGAGAGCCCAGAGTCCTAAGCCTGGATGCGCAGGGAATTTCCAATATGATTTATTTTTTGCAAATTAGAAAATTTACGGGCCAGAGGGTCTTGGTCAAGGTTATTTAGCTCTGTTTTCCCACTATTTCATGTTTTATAGTTATTTTGAAAAAGTAAAACATGGAGATGGTTAAAATTTTGAACAAGATAAATGATTATATAATAACTCATTGAAACCCAGAAATCACTAACATATAAAATGCTAGTTATATAATTTTTACCAGAAAATGTAAAACAACTAAGAAGCTATTAAGAGTAGAAGTCTTATCTGGTAGGACATTACCTCAGAGTAAAACATATTATCATTATGCAATCTCACTCAAGTACAGTTTTAACACAACTGCCTCTTTAATATTTCTTCTTGAATGACCCAGATGCATCTCAAACTTACCATGTCTAAAATTGAACTTGTCTCAAAAATTTCAAAATGTCCTCTTTGTAAGCTCTTATTCTTCTTATTCCTAAGCAAGAAACTTGGGGATGATCCTTGTCTCTCTATTCCCCAATATAATTTTCTTAGAATATTTCGTCTGTGATGCCTTTGTCATCTTATGTCTTTGGTAATATTGGCCTCTTAAAATGAGTTGTTAATTGTTCTCTTTTCCTTGGTTTTTAATTTTTTAAAAGACATTATCTTTTTATGTTTTGACTGCATTGGGTCTCCTTGCTGCACATGGGGTTTCTCTAGTTGTGGCGAGCAGCATCTCTTCTCCGTTGTGGTGCGTGGGCTTCTTACCGTAGTGGCTTGTCTTGTTGCAGAGCATGGGCTTTAGGTGCTCGGGCTTATTTACTGTCCCTGGGGTCAGTAGTTGTGGCCCCTGGGCCCAGTTGCTCCGAGGCATGTGGAATTCTCCCGATAAACTCTGATCCAGTCACTGTACCATCGGGCAAGTTCTTCCTTCTCTGTTTTTTAAAGTTTGTGTGAGGTTTGTATTATTTTTTTCCTTGAGAGAATTTATCATTGAAAAAACCCAGCAGGCCTGGACTTTCTTTTGTAGAAGAATTTAATTACAAATTTAGTTGCTTTACTTCATATTAGTGTGTTCAGTTTCTCTGTTTCCTTGAGCCAGTATTTGGTAGTTTGTATTTTCTAGGAACTTTCTAGGAGTTTGTATTTTCTAGGAATTTGACTTGTTTGTTTGTTTGTTTATGACTGCACCACTTGGCTTGTGGGAAGTTAGTTTCCCAACCAGGCATCAACCTGTGCCCCCTGCAGTGGGAGCATGAAGTCTTAACTACTGGACGGCTGAGGGAGTTCCTTTGACTCATTTAAATTGTCTGTCTTGTTGGTATAAAACTTTTATAAGTCCCTTTGCTGTTCACCTGAAATTATCACAACATTGTTAATCAGCTTTACCCCCAATACAAAATAAAAAAGGTTAAAAAAAAAAAAAGATGAACATTTTAAATTAAGATCTTTGTTATCAGGAAAAAAGCCTTTCATAATATTCCCTTAATTCTTTCGATTTCTGTAGGGTTTGTTGTTAAGTCTTCTGTTTCTTATATTACTGATTTTCATATTCTTTGTTTTCTTTTTTAATCTCTAAATCAATCTCAGTGTATGTTTCCTCACACCCCAACCCCATCTCTTCCCTTCCACCTGCACCTTATCTCCCATCCTGCTAATTATCAATTCTGTTGATCTTTTCAAAGAATCATTTTTGAGTTTTATTCCCCTTCCCTCCATTGATACCTACTCTGATCTTTATATTATTCTATTTAATTTGGGTTTGATTTGCAGAATCTGAATTACATGATCAGATTATTGGTTAAAAATTTTTTTGTTGTTGTTTTCTAGTATATTTTTAAAGCTACAAATTTCTAAGCCTGTGCTGTCAGATGTGTTAGGTAACTCCCATATGTGGCTGTTAATGCTGAAGTTAAATAGTAGATTGAGTTCTTCAGTCATCCTAGTCACATTTCAGGTGTTCACTGATCTCATGTGCCTAATGGCTACCCCGTTTGACTTTGCAGATATAGAACATTTTATGGCAGAATTTCTTTTGGACTCTTAGGTATTGCTTTAACTGTATCTGGTGAATTTGTATATATTAACTTTAACTTATATTCAGTTCAAGGTATTTTCTGTTTGTCCTCAAGGTTTCTTCTTTTACCCATTGGTTAATTAGAATTTGGTTTTTAAACTTTCCAAAATTTGGGCTTTTCAGATTTCTTTCTGTTGTTACCTTCTAATTTAATTGTGGTAGGAGAACATACCATGAGTGGTCTAAACCCTTTCAAATTATTGAGATTTGTTTTATTAACTAGCACTGCTGCTGCTGTTTACTCACTAAGTCGTGTCTGACTCTGCGACCCCAGGGATTGTAGCCCACCAGACCTCCTCTGTCCATGGGATTTCCCAGGCAAGTGGGTTGCCATCTCCTTCTCCAGGAGATCTTCCTGACCCAGGGATTGAACCAACATCTCCTGCTTGGTAGGCAGATCCTTTACCACTGAGCCACCTGGGAAGCCCATTAATTAGCAAAGGGATTGGCAAACTACTTCTTTAAAGGGCCAGGTAGAACTATTGAAAAAGACTCTGATGCTGGGAGGGATTGGGGGCAGGAGGAAAAGGGGATGACAGAGGATGAGAT
This sequence comes from Bubalus bubalis, assembly GCF_019923935.1. NCBI lineage: Eukaryota > Metazoa > Chordata > Mammalia > Artiodactyla > Bovidae > Bubalus > Bubalus bubalis. Next base: position 29,041,312 of record NC_059162.1, read on the forward strand.
GGCTGGATGGCATCACTGACTCTGTGGATGTGAACTCTGGGAGTTGGTGATGGACAGGGAGGCCTGGCTTGCTGCAATTCATGGGGTCGCAAAGAGTCAGACACGACTGAGCAACTGAACTGAAATGAATACTATTTTAGGCTCTGTACATGGCACAAGGTCTCTGACATGGCTTATTTCCTCTTCCTCGCAGACACTGTAAATTATGTATTTTATCCTTGTCCCTGGTTCTGGACAGAACTTGTAAGACTGAGAGATAGGGATGATAAGTGCATCTTTTCATTATTAATAAGAGATCCCTTTTAATCACACCTGGGTTCAATCCCTGGGTTGGGAAGAGCCACTGGAGAAGGGTGTGGCAACCCACTCCAGTATTCTTGCCTGGAGAATTCCATGGACCGAGAAGCCTGGCAGGCTACAGTCCATGGGGTCGCAAAGAGTCGAACACAGCTGAGCAACTGAACTGAACTGATCTTTGTATGGAACGTTCTGTATAGATCAGTTACATCAAGTTGGTTACTATGTTGTTTAAGGCTTTTATATTTTATAAAGACCGTTTTTATCAGTTTCTGCAAAATGAGTATTGAAATCTCCGTCTGCAGTTGTTTAATTATCCTTTTCTTCATTCTGTTAGTATTGCTTCATGTATTTTTTAGGTACATATGCATTTATAGTAAAGTAAAAGTAAAAAGTCGCTCAGTCGTGTCCAACTCTTTGCAACCCCGTGGACTATAGCCTATCAGGCTCCTCCGTCCATGGGATTCTCCAGGCAAGGATACTGGAGTGGGTTGCCATTTCCTTCTCCAGGGGAAAAGTTACTGCTGCTGCTAAGTCACTTAAGTCATGTCCGACTCTGTGCGACCCCATAGACGGCAGCCCACCAAGCTCCCCCTTCCCTGGGATTCTCCAGGCAAGAACACTGGAGTGGGTTGCCATTTCCTTCTCCAATGCATGAAAGTGAAAAGTGAAAGTGAAGTCGCTCAGTCATGTCCGACTCTTAGCGACCCCATGGACTGCAGCCTGCTAGGCTCCTTCATCCATGGGATTTTCCAGGCAAGAGTACTGGAGTGGTGTGCCATTGCCTTCTCCTATGCATTTATAATTGTTAGCTATTTTTGTATTGGTTCTTTAGCATATAAAATGTTTACCTTTATGTCTAGTAAGTAATCTGTCTCATCTAAGAGTCTTTTCCCTCCACCTTTCATGATTATTTTCATGGTATATCTTTTTCCTTTTTTTTTTTTTTTTTCACTTTCAGTCTGTTGTGTCTTTAGAAATGTTTCATTTAGACCCCATGTAGTTGGATTTTGTCTTTTATCCAGGTTGACAATCTCTGCCTTTTCACTGGAGTACTTTTCCATTTTTTCCCCATCACTTCATGGCAAATTGATGGGGAAAAGTGGAAACAGTGACAGATTTTATTTTCTTGAGCTCCAAAATCACTGCAGATGGTGACTGCAGCCATGAAATTAAAAGATGTTTGCTCCTTGGAAGGAAAGCTATGACAAATCTAGACAGCATATTAAAAAGCAGAGATCAGTTTTCTGACGAAGGTCCATACAGTCAAAGCTATGGTTTTTCCAGCAGTCACATATGGATGAGAGAGTTGGACCATAAAGAATGCTGAGCGCTGAAGCTTTCAAACTGTGGTGTAAGAGAATACTCTTGAAAGTCCTTTGGACAGGAAGGAGATCAAAGCAGTCAATCCTAAAGGAAGTCAGTCCTGAATATTTATTGGAAGGATTGATGCTGAAGCTGAAACTCTTAATACTTTGGCCACCTGATGCAAAGAGTTGACTCATTTGAAAAGACCCTGATGTTGGGAAAGATAGAAAGTGGTAAGAGAAGGGGACAACAGAGGATGAGATGGTTGAATGGCGTCACCGACTCAATGGACATGAGTTTGAGCAAGTTCTGGGAGATGGTGAAGGACAGGGAAGCCTGGGGTGCTGCAGTCCACGGAGTCTCAAAGAGTTGGACACGACTTAGGGACTGAACAACAGCAGCAATTGTGTGGTTGGATTTAGGATGTTTGTTTTCTCTTTGTCATGTCAGGTTTTGGTTCCTTTCTTTTACAAAGCCTTTTGTGTCCAGTATTTTTAATGTTCTTTAAAATTTTCTCTCTTTTTGGTTTTACTTTGTTTTTGTCTTAGTTTTTCCTCTAGCAGTTATATGTCTAATTTAATACAAGCCATGTCAAGGTAATATTGTATTAATTTTGTTAAAATCTAGCAAAATGTTAAAATATAGCAATCTTTGCTATAGATCCATTTTTCTCCTTTGTAACTGGGGCTTCCCTGATGGCTCAGATGGTAAAGAATACGCCTGTAATGTGGGAGACCTGGGTTGGGAAAATCCCCTGGAGAAGGGAATACCTACTCCAATCTTCTGGCCTGGACAATTCCATGGACAGAGGAGCCTGGCATTCTACAGTCCATGGAGTTGCAAAGAGTTGGCCACGACTGAGAGACTTTCCCTTCTCTTCTCACTTCTTCTCCTTTGTAACTATTGTATTATTCTGTTTATATGTTTAAAAAACTTTATTCTGATTATCACTTTAAACAATCATGGTTTTTTTTTTTTAAAGAAATCAAGAGGAAAACAGTCTTTTTTATGTCTTCCAAAAAACAGTCTTTTTTATGTCTTCCATATGTTTACCCTTTCTAATGCTTCTCTTTTTCCATTCAGTGGATCCAGGGTATTGTCTGATTGCAGTTTTTTTCAGCCTGAATGAACTTCATTTAGTATTTCTTTTGTGGTACAAATATGCTCATGACATTCTATTAATTTTTGTTTATCTGGGGATTGCCTTACTTTGCTTTCAGATTGAAGAATATTTTTGTTTTATAAAGAATTCTTGGCTCTACAGTCTTTCAATTACTTTAAATATGTCACTTGATTGCTTTCTGGCCTCCATTGTCTCTGATGAAAAGTCAGATGTTAATGTTGTTCCCCTGTGGATGATGAATTGTTTTTCTGTTGCTCTTTTCAGGATTTTCTTTGAAAAGTCTTTGCCTTGCAGTAGTTTGAGTATGATAAATCAAGGTTTGATTCTCTTTGTTTTATTATAGTTGAATTTTTCCAGCTTTTTGACTTTTGAGATTAATTTATTTCATTGAGTTTGGGACATTTTTGGCTATTATTTTCTCAAAATATTTTTCCTGCTCCTTACTCTCATCTTCTGAGACTTCCACTGCATTCGTTTTGAGATCTTGATGTCTCTCTGGCTGTTCCTCCTTCTCCCCCTGTTGTTTTGATCTTTCTGCCTTTTAAGGATTGAATACTTAGACTTATCTACAGATCCACTAAGTCTTCTACTTGAGCCTAGATATATGATTAAATTTTTAATTTTGGATGTTCTACTTTTCATCTTATGGGTTGTTAACTATAATTCCTAGTTCTCTCTTCAGACTTCCTATATGTTGAGTCCTGCCATCGTATTTTACTTTATTCTTAGGAGTATTTTATAATAGCTGCTTTGAAATCTGTTTATTAACTTCAGTGTTTGGACTCCGTTGATTAGTTGACTGATTCTCCCCCAACCCCAGGTTAAGTCACACTTCTCTGTTTCTTTATGATTTTCTGTATTATAGCAACTCTGACTTCTGGTTTATTTTTTTGCAGGTTGTTGCTATTTTGTAGTAACTTGCTTAGTCTTAAAGTATGAAATTTGTACAGCTTACAGTCATTGATACCTCTTTTCAGTTATTTTTATTTTTATTGCCTAGCCTGGCTTTCTAGGGTTTGCTTCTATTAGTATGTCTGCATAGCTTGGTGGTCAACCAGTGCTTTGGGGTGGAAGTTTCGATCAAATATCTTGAGTTTATCAGCCTCACACCATTAGTAATCCGTCTTTGTTTAGTTTAGGAAACACACTAAAAGTTGCAGCCAGGTTTTAGTCTCATTTGGCCTTTTATTTTTGCTGGGCTTTCTTGAGTATCCCTTTTAGTTAGCCAGGTGTGTGTAGAGTTTTATCTTAATTGTGTGACTCTCATTTTAAGTGTCTTATGTTTTCCTAGTGGCCTGCTGCCTGCTTTAGCTGTGACCCAAACTTCAGTGTGTACAAGGTGTTTTTTCCAAACTGGAATACCTACTTTTAGCTGGCAAATCTGTTCACATTTGCTCTCCTGACCTAATTGATCTTGCTTCATATGGTGCCAAAGCTGCTTTTTTGTTTTTTAAGTTGAAGTATAAGTTCGTCAAGGCTGTATATTGTCACCCTGTTTATTTAACTTATATGCAGAGTACATCATGACAAACGCTGGACTGGAAGAAACACAAGCTGGAATCAAGATTGCCGGGAGAAATATCAATCACCTCAGATATGCAGATGACACCACCCTTATGGCAGAAAGTGAAGAGGAACTCAAAAGCCTCTTGATGAAAGTGAAAGTGGAGAGTGAAAAAGTTGGCTTAAAGCTCAAAATTCAGAAAACGAAGATCATGGCATCCGGTCCCACCGCATCATGGGAAATAGATGGGGAAACAGTGGAAACACTGTCAGACTTTATTTTTCTGGGCTCCAAAATCACTACAGATGGTGACTGCAGCCATGAAATTAAAAGACGCTAACTCCTTGGAAGGAAAGTTATGACCAATCTAGATAGCATATTCAAAAGCAGAGACATTACTTTGCCAACAAAGGTTCATCTAGTCAAGGCTATGGTTTTTCCTGTGGTCACGTATGGATGTGAGAGTTGGAGCGTGAAGAAGGCTGAGCACCGAAGAATTGATGCTTTTGAGCTGTGGTGTTGGAGAAGATTCTTGAGAGTCCCTTGGACTGCAAGGAGATCCAACCAGTCCCATTCTAAAGGAGATCAGCCCTGGGATTTCTTTGGAAGGAATGATGCTAAAGCTGAAACTCCAGTACTTTGGCCACTTCATGTGAAGAGTTGACTCATTGGAAAAGACTCTGATGCTGGGAGGGATTGGGGGCAGGAGGAGAAGGGGACGACAGAGGATGAGATGGCTGGATGGCATCACTGACTCGATGGACGTGAGTCTCAGTGAAGTTGGTGATGGACAGGGAGGCCTGGCATGCTGCGATTCGTGGGGTCACAAAGAGTTGGACACGACTGAGCGACTGATCTGATCTGATCTGATCTGATAGTTGATTTACAGTGTTACATTAGTTTCAGGTGTACAACAGAGTGAGCCAATATTTTTATATATTATACTCCATTTAAAGTTATTATATGAAAACCAAGGAACAGAAAATAAAAAACACAAAAAATTATTATATAAGATTGGCTATATTCTCTGTGCTGTAACACTGTCCTTGTAGCTTATTTATCTTATGCTTACGAGTTTGTGCCTCGTAATCACCTACCTTTTTATTATGCCTTCTTTTTCCCTCTGCCTATTGATGTTTCTGTATTTGTATTGGTTTCTGTTTTGTTATATTCATTCACTTGTTTTAGTTTTTAGATTCTGCATGAAAATTTAAGATACAGTGTTTGTCTTTCTCTGTTTGACTTATTTCATTAAGCATAATACCCTCCAGGTCCATCCATGTTGTTTTAAATGGCAGAATTTCATTCTTTTTTTTTTTTAATGGCTTAATAATAATCTACACTTCTTTATCCATCTGTTGATGGTCACTTAGGTTGCTTCCATATCCTGGCCATTGTAAATAATGCTGCTATGAACATTGGGGTGCATATATCTTTTTGAGTTAGTGTTTTCACTTTCTTTGATTTTATTCCCAGAAGTAGAATTGCTGGATGATGATATGGTAGTTCTATTTTTAGTTGGTTTTTTTTTTTTTTTAAGGAACCTCCATATTGTTCTCCAAAGTGGCTGCAGCGGTTTACGTTCCCACTAGCAGTGGAGGAGTGTTCCCTTTTCTCCACATCCTCACCAGCATTTGTCATTTGTGGTCTTTTGGTAATAGCCATTCGGGTGGATGTGAGGTGATAATCTCAGGGTTTTTAAAAAATAATGTTTCTTTATCTGACTCTGTCAGGTCTTGGTTGGGACACTGGGGATCTTGAGTCGTACAGAACCCTTTGTGGCAGTGCCCAGACTCCAGCCGTGCACATGGGCTCTCTAGTGGTGCACGGCCTTAGTGCTCCACAGCATGTGGCATATTAGTTCCTTGACCGGGCATTGAACCTGAGTGCCTCAAATTTCAAGGCAGATTTTTAACCACTGGACCACCAGGAAAGTTCTTCAGTGTGGTTTTGATATGCGTTTCTCTTATGATTAGCAGTGATGAGCACTGTCAGTCATCTGTATATCTTGTTTGGGAACATGTCTATTCAGGTCCTCTGCCTAGTTTTCATTTGTTTTTTTCCTTTAATATTGAGTTACATGAGCTTTATGGGACTTCCCTGGTGGCTCAGTGGTAAAGAATCCGCCTGCCATACAGGAGACTCAGGTTCAGTCCCTGGGTTGGGAAGATCCCCTGGAGAAGGAAATGGCTACCCACTCCAGAATTCTTAACTGGGAAATCCCATGGACAGAGGAGGCTGGCAGGCTGTAGTCCATGGAGTCACAAAAGAGTCGAACACGACTTAGTGACTAAACAACAATATATATTTTGGGTATTATTGGTCATATCATGCAAATATTTTCTCCCACTCAGTAGGTTGTCTTTTTGTTTGTTGCTGGTTTCCTTAGCGGTGCAGAAGCTTTTGAGTTAAATTAGGTCCCATTTTTTAATTAAAATTTCTATTTGTTTAGTTTTGGCCGCACTGGATCTTCACTGCTGTGTGTGGCCTTTCTCTGTTTCGATGAGCAGGGGCTACTTTCTGGCTGCAGTGCATGGGCTTCTCATTGCAGTGGCTTCTCTTATTACGGAGCATGGACTCGAGGCACTCGGGCTTCAGTAGTTGCAGCCTAGAGGCTCATTTGCAGCTCTTGGGTTCTAGACCACAGGCTCAGCAGTTGTAGTTTAATTGTGGTATCTTCCTGGACCAGGGATAAGTGGTGTCTCCTGCACGGATCACCAAGGAAGCCCAACATTTGTTTATTTTTGGTTTTGTTTCCTTTACCTTAGGAGATAGATCCAGAAATATTGCTACCATTTATGTCAAGAGGGTTCTGTGTACGTGTTTTTTGTTTTAGGAGTTTTATGGTTTCTGGTCTTATATTCAGGTCTTTAATTCATCTTGAGTTTACTTTTGTATATGGCATGAGAACAGAGCTGCTGTTTTATGGTCACCCTTTAGTAAAACTACTGATGGTGCATACTAGAATTTTCGAGTGGGAGTAGGGATCGTAGGATCATGCTCAGGCAAGAAGGCCAATGCCTTCCACTGTTTTTACCATAGCAGATTTTTGTAGAATAAGCAGTTCTCATTTTGTCTGATAATGATTGTTTCCCAGTGCTTTGAAATGGATGGGTTCTTTTGTTTGTGACAATTTTGTTAAGTTTTATATCTGCACTTTGAGGGGATGGTTCACTTTTCATTCCTCCATTCAGTTCTGTTCAGTCACTCAGTCGTCTCCGACTCTTTGCAACCCCATGAATTGCAGCACACCAGGCCTCCCTGTCCATCACCATCTCCCAGAGTTCACTCAAACTCACGTCCAACGAGTTGGTGAGCCATCCAGCTATCTCATCCTCTGTCGTCCCCTTCTCCTCCTGCCCCTAATCCCTCCCAGCATCAGAGTCTTTTGCAATGAGTCAACTCTTCGCATGAGGTGGCCAAAGTACTGGAGTTTCAGCTTTAGCATCATTCCCTCCAAAGAAATCCCAGGGTTAATCTCCTTTAGAATGGACTGGTTGGATCTCCTTGCAGTCCAAGGGACTCTCAAGAGTCTTCTCCAACACCACAGTTCAAAAGCATCAATTCTTCAGTGCTCAGCTTTCTTCGCAGTCCAACTCTCACATCCATACATGATCACTGGAAAAACCATAGCCTTGACCAGATGGACCTTTGTTGGCAAAGTAATGTCCCTGCTTTTGAATATGCTATCTAGGTTGGTCATAACTTTTCTTCCAAGGAGTAAGCATCTTTTAATTTCATGGCTGCAGTCACCATCTGCAGTGATTTTGGAGCCCCCAAAAATAAAGTCTGACACTGTTTCCACTGTTTCCCCATTTATTTCTCATGAAGTGACGGGACCAGTGCCATGATCTTCGTTTTCTGAATGTTGAGCTTTAAGCCAGCTTTTTCACTCCCCACTTTCACTTTCATCAAGAGGCTTTTTAGTTCGTCTTCACTTTCTGCCATAAGGGTGGGGTCATCTGCATATCTGAGGTTATTGATATTTCTCCCGGCAATCTTGATTCCAGCTTGTGCTTCTTCCAGCCCAGTGTTTCTCATGATGTACTCTGCATAGAAGTTAAATAAGCAGGGTGACAATATACAGCCTTGACGCACTCCTTTTCCTATTTGGAAGCAGTCTGTTGTTCCATGTCCAGTTCTAACTGTTGCTTCCTGGCCTGCATACAGGTTTCTCAAGAGGCAGGTCAGATGGTCTGGTATTCCCATCTCTTTCAGAATTTTCCACAGTTTATTGTGATCCACACAGTCAAAGGCTTTGGCATAGTCAATAAAGCAGAAATAGATGTTTTTCTGGAACTCTCTTGCTTTTTCGATGATCCAGCCCATGTTGGCAGTTTGATCTCTGGTTCCTCTGCCTTTTCTAAATCCAGCTTGAACATCTGGAAGTTCGTTTCCAAGGCAAACCATTCAATATCACAGTAATCCAAGTCCATTCCCCAGCTAGTAACACTGAAGAAGCTGAAGTTGAACGGTTCTATGAAGGCCTACAAGACCTTTTAGAACTAACACCCAAGAAAGATGTCCTTTTCATTATAGGGGACTGGAATGCAAAAGTAGGAAGTCAAAAAACACCTGGAGTAACAGGCAAATTTGTCCTTGGAATACGGAATGAAGCAGGGCAAAGGCTAATAGAGTTTTGCCAAGAGAACGCACTGGTCATAGCAAACACCCTCTTCGAACAGTACAGTAGAAGACTCTATACATGGACATCACCAGATGGTCAACACCAAAATCAGATTGATTATATTCTTTGCAGCCAAAGATGGAGAAGCTCTATACAGTCAGCAAAAACAAGACCGGGAGCTGACTGTGGCTCAGATCATGAGTTCCTTATTCTTCTATTAGTGGAAGTGAGCTAGCTGTTGATTTTTTTGTCTGTGTGTAATTCCATTTTCTCAAAAAATTAAAAAGTTAATGTATTTTCTTAAAGTACTGTCTCAAATATTTTCCTAGGTCTGAAGTTCTAAGAACTTCCTAGGTCTTGTACCATTGCACTAGTTAGTTGTGGCTATCTAGATTTTAGTTAACTAAAATTCCCTGGGTATCCATTTGTTCAGACTCCCTGCTTCCACTGCAGGGGTCACAGGTTTGACCCCTGGTCAGGGAACTAAGATCCCACATGCTGTGTGGCAGGGGCCAGAAAATAAATCTCCCTCAAAAAATTTCTTGAAGCTCTTTTTTTTTTGTTGCATTCAAAAGTGTACTGAAAAGTTACATTATACTTTTGTCTTTGTTATGGTCTCCATTTATTTTAAATTTATTACTTAGCTATTTTTGTTTCTAGGTTTTTGTTCTTTTTAAAATCTGTTTTTGTATTTTCCTTTGGTCATAGTTAATGCTATTCTATTTTGATTACATTAAACATTCATTTTATATTTATGCACTAATTCTGCATCGGTAATCTCTGCTGTTCGTTTTCTCCCCTGTAGTTTGTCATTTCATTTAGTTTGTTAATTCATGTGTCTGTTTTTGCTTTTACTGCTTTAACGATGACATTCCATTAACAACTTCTGGCTTTAAAAATTATATATTTTGGCTGTACTGTGTCTTAGTTGTAGCATGCAGAATATTTCAGTTGTGGCATGTAGGATCTAGTTCCCTGGTCAGGGATAGAACCTGACATTGAGAACATGGAATCTTAGCCACTGGACCACAAGAGAAGTCCCCTGGATTTATAGTTTCTAATGGAAGTCTGCTGTCATTGTTATCTTTGTTCCTTTGTATGTAATGGGTTCATACCTGCCTCTCCCACTGCTGTTAAGGTTTACTCTTTATTATTAGTTTAAGCAGTTGATTTTATGATGTGCTTTGGTATGGTTTTATTTAGAGGTATAATCCTCAGAGATTATTGAGATTCTTGAATTTTGGATTATTGTTGTTCAAGTTGGAGAAAATTTGGCCATTTTCTCTTAAAATATTTTTCTGATTTTTTAGAATATCCTTTCTGAAATACCAATTACACATATATTTAGCCACTTGATAATGTCTCACATTTAGTGAGCCTGTGTATTTTATTCCCCCACTCATTCATTCATCTTCATGCTTCAGTTTGTCTACTTTCAGTTTTACCAGGTTTTTCTTTTATGTTTTGAAGCAGTCTTGTTAGGTGCACAGTTCAGTTCAGTCGCTCAGTTGTGTCTGACTCTGTGACCCCATGAATCGCAGCACACCAGGCCTCCCTATCCATCACCAACTCCCGGAGTTTACCCAAACTCATGTCCATCAAGTCGGTGATGCCAGCCAGCCATCTCATCCTCTGTCTTCCCCTTCTCCTCCTGCCCCCAGTCCCTCCCAGCATCAGAGTCTTTTCCAATGAGTCAACTCTTCACATGAGGTGGCCGAAGTACTGGAGTTTCAGCTTTAGCATCATTCCTTCCAAAGAACACCCAGGGCTGATCTCCTTTAGAATGGACTGGGTGGATCTCCTTGCAGGCCAAGGCACTCTCAAGGGTCTTCTCCAAGAAGCCTGTAGGGCTGTAGGTTCGTACATTTTAGTTTCAGACCTTGGTCTCCTCTCACCTCCACTTACATTGTCCCATGACTTGAGAACATTATCTAATCTCTCTGAACCTGTTTCCTCACTTTTGAAATGAATATAGTAATTGATCCTACTTTACAGAGCTGTTATGAGGACTGAGTGAACTAATACATAATAAATTTCTCAGTAAATACTAACTGATCTTACAGTGAAACCTTGTACAAATGCAAATATAGACATAATTTGATATGATTATTTCCTGTCCCCAGCAAATACAAATAGACTGTATTTTCACGTAGGCACATTAAAAATCTTACTGGGATGAGGGCAGAAGTACAAGGTAGGGCAGAGTTGGGCTGCAAACATCTGATAAGGAATGTGGGGTGGCAGAGTCCCTATGTCCGCAATGTTTTAGGAGCCAATTTATGTGAATCAGACTGAAAGATGCCAACTAATGGAGGTTCTTTCTTGGAATTTCTGAAACTTGACTCTGGTTTGTGTGATTGAATTTCAAGGCCCTTGCTTATTTTATTAAGGAAAGATTTTACTTTAATTGACATAATTTTAATCGTATCTTAATTTTCCTTTCATATTTTAATTAGAATAATTTTTAAAGTTTAATTATAATAGAACAGATCATTATATTTTAGTATTTTATGTTTTTTAATCTCTCTCATAGTTATATTTACTTTTAGCCCATGCATGTTTATGTATCAATGTTTTATTGATGCCTTTGCTAATTACTTCTTGCATCTCACTTCTAAATATTTTTCCATGTTCTCAGATATCAGATTGAACTGTATAAAATTGACATACTTGCAGGTCCTAAGTGGTTGAATACTTACAGTTTTATATGGTTCAGCCCAATGCTTTATTAATTCTTATAGCAATGAATAGTACTGTTTTATGTCTGGTAATTTGATTTGCTCTTATTGTAGAATAATAGCTTTATCAGGGTATAGATTGCCAGTTGACTTTTATTTTCTCCAACAGCTTTGAAGATAATTATTCCTGTTATTGTTTGGCAGTTGTTTTTTTTTTTTTTTAACTGATGAGATAAGCTCTAAGTCTGGTTTTCTTGTATTACTAGTAGTTATTAAGAGTTTTTTGAGGGGTTTCCTAGTGGCCTAGTGGTTAGGATTGTGGGCTTTCACTGAGGTGGCCTGGGTTTAATCCCTGGTGAGAGAACTGAAATCCCACAAGCCACATGACGTAGCCAAAAAAACCAAAAAAATTTTCTTCATGTTTGCTGATGTTTAGATGCAGAGGTATTTTTATCTTGCTTAAGAGTTGGATTGCAATCTGAGGGCTCATTTCTTTAGGTCTGAAATTTCCAGCCTTTATCTCTTTAGCATCTCTACTTCATTTCCTTAATGAACTTCTTTTTGACATATGCTGGAATTTCTCATTTAGGTCCTTTGTTTTTTTTTTAGATGTCCAGAATGTGTTTATTGGGACGGGTTCCCAGTCATCTTGATTCAGGGTGCTTTTAATGCTGCTTCTGTCTAAGGAACATTCTCCGTAAGGCTTGCTTTTCCTCTTGTAGATTGACAGAGGATAGTAGAACAGCCAGCTCACAAAACTATTTGTGCATGGCCAAAGATGGTGGTGATTTTATAGCATCTTGGGCATTTCACATCCATGAAAATTGGGGAATTTAAGGCTCCGCACCAGCACTTCTTATGTTTCCTCTTCTTTTATGGAGAGGGATGAAGGAGATCCTTTGTGAGAGGCTTGTTCTTATGGAGAGGTTGTCACTGCCAGAAAGGCTCATTGAGTTCTTTAGCTTGCTTCTTCTCTTTTGTATTCTATCCCTCCTTATCTCTGTGTTGAATTCTACTTAATTCCTTCATATCTGTCTTCTATCTTAATAGTTTTCGTAAGTTACCACTTGCTTATTAATTAGTGTTTTAAGTTTATTCAGTTTCATTTTCTTTTTTATATCTACCCATTTTCATAGATTCCGTTTGTCCTCTATCTCTGTGAACATTTTATACGTATTTGAAGTCCATCAGACTGTTTTGTTTTCTGTGGTTTTAGGTTTTTACTTCTTGGTTTATTGTGTTTGTCTACTCATTCCAGCAGTATTGGGTTTCTTCATGTGCATTGTAGTTTTATTTATGAGCTTATCTTCAGTGGGAGTTCCACTTGTGCCTTGGGTTGGAAGGAGTTCTAATGAGATGGTTTTGTGTTTATAAGAGTTCAGAAAAGTTTCTTTTGGTTGTTGCTGAATGAATATGTGAATTTACCTAAGTAGGAATTCCAGGAAAAGAAGTAGCTATTGGGCAAAAATAATGACTTCAACTTTGTGAACCTTTTGCTTGGAGTTACAAGTTGATTAAAGAGAAGATTTTAAATAAGAACTTGAGCTTAGGATAGAGGACAGAAGAGAAATGTTGACTTCACCCTTGGAGAAGATGACTAGTGTGATGGACTGGGTTCCTTCTGGTTCATAATAGATTTACTTCTAATTTTCCATTCAGTGTTTCTGACATTGCGGAAAAACTGGTGCCAGGACATGAAGCTTCAGAACTAGAGGTCGCATCACTATGTGATCTTCCCTTAAGTCATCCAGCATTACCTCCCAGTTTATTATAAAAGGCCATAGCTCAGGAATAGTCAGATAGAAGCGATGCACAGGGCAAGGTTTGTGGGAAGAGGTATGGAGCGTCCATGCTCGCCCAAGTGTCACTCTTCCCGAATCTCTACCAGTTCACCAGCCTGGAAGCTACTAATCTACTAGGCAAGCTTCTTAGTTTCTTGACTTGGCCTGTCTGTGTACTGTGCAAATAGTACATACTTTGTTTACACATCTATGCATCAAGCTTATTTAGTGTTGATGTTGCTTGTGGGTGACTCCAGGACTGGTGAGGGTTTTTGTTTGTGGAGTGCTTAAAAGATTGCCCCATGGCTTTATTGAGGCAGTTCAGTTTCACCTTTTGACCTTTATCTTACTTCCTATTCTCAACAGTGGTAAGGTAACCTCTGTGGCTCACTTATATCACTGCCTCACTACTTAGGCTTTGAGTGCTCTGTTTTGTTTCTGGCACTTCAAAATTTTGCGTTCTTGGGTGTAGACTTAGGTATTTTGGGGTTTACACTTTAATTTGTTGTATGTTAGCTATTTCTGTATTTGAGTTGGGGGTCATGTGGTCTTTTCGCATCTGCTTAATGATCCGTCTTGAAGTCCATCAGTCAGTTTACTGAAACTAAATTCCACTTAACAACACTGTGGAGATAAACTAGTTTGTAGAGGTGTCTATTTTAGCCTTTAACCCCCTCCCATCCTCCACCCCAGTGATCATACATTTTAGTAAATTAACACTTAAAGGAAATTAGTGAGTATGAACGAGTCTCTCAGAACTTGAGCTTTGAAGTAATGAAATCAGTTCTAGGAACATTATGTGGTCACTAGCTTTGGCTTTGAAGTTTGGGTTTCAGTTTTGTGTAATACTGAAAACAACATGGCAACTGGTACTGAGTGATAGAGTCAGGAGCACACTCATTTGATCACTAGTTACAGGGGCATACTTACAAACTCAAAAGATTCTCATTTTCAACAAAAATGTTTATATAATCTAAACATTTATTTATAAATATAGAATACCAAAAAGATCCCTAAAGAAACTTCAGCTCTTTTTGTTTTGGTGATAAGATACTTTGCTGGGTGATCTGACAGGAATAAGTAGTCAGAATAGGAATGGGGTTTGTTGATGTCTGCCAACTTAAATTTTCTTGTGTCTCTTTGGGAGTTCTTTCATGCTTCAAATTCTGAATTTCAAGCTTCTTTGAAAATCTTTATGACAAAAATCTTCCTCAAATGTATCCCTCTATGCTTTGTGTACTTTGGGTTGTGTTTCTTCTGCAGTATTCAGTATCCTTTTGCTGTCTACATTTTTTGAAAAGATGAAAAGTCATGAACTGTGATGTCAGCTTGCTAGGTAGAAGTAGAAATTTTAAGAATCTGAGCTTATTCAGAAATCAAAAGCTAGTATGATTTGCATCAAATCATTCTTTTACACAGATATAATGGATACTTTTATAATATTTAGTGTTTCTTGCTCAGAACAGTATGCCTTTTGAAAGATACTCCTTTAGATGTCACAAATTTCTTAACTTTCTCAATATTTTAGTTATATGACTATATATATACTAATACATACAGATAGTTTTCTCTCTGTAGGCTCCTATGCTTTTTTTGTTTGTGAACTTTGCATCTGCTGTTCTTGATTTGCATGCTGTTTCTTTCTTTCCTAGTTTTTTATGGGGTCCCCAAGACCACAGTCAGATTTGTGATTTGCTGGAAGGACTTAGAATTAAGAAAAACCCTTATACTCATGGTGCATGGTGTGAAATCCAGGAGGAAGCAGGTGCACACTTTCAAGTGTCTTCCTTCAGTAGAGTTAAACAGGGAGATGCTTTATTCTCGCAGTTAGTGTGTGATAGTATGCAGAAAGAGTGTTACCAACCAGGGAAGCTCACCTGAGCCTCTGTCTGTGGTTTTTATTGGGGAATCAGTCATACAGGTGTAGAGCCTCCGCAGAACTGGTACCACCTACTTGACCTCCAGTCAGATCCAGAGGTCAAACTGAATGCAGATGGCCTCAGGCAAACACTTTTTTTTTTTTTTTTGAGGGGGAGGCACTTTTATCAGGCATAATTAATATTCCAAGAGTTCAGAAGTCATCTCCCATATGCCCATCAAGGGCTAGTATTGACGGCTTTCCTTAGAAATGTGCAGGGTTTAATGAACCCAGACCAACCAAGTATACAATTTCTTGCACATTAGTGAGTGCAATTGATTCTTCAAGATCATGTGTAACTGTCACCTTCTCAGTGAAGACTTAACTTATTCACTGTAAGAAATTATTGCTCCTTACTTACACTTTTCTCCTTTGTAGTTACGCTGTATGTTTCTTGAATGACTTTTAACTCATGCCATCTTCGATGTAAAAATATTTATATTCATTTTTCCCTTTTTCCTGACCATATTGTTTCTTCCTTTGCTTTCATGAATTGTTTTATGCCTTTCTGTTGAGGGGGATCTCTGTATGCATTTTGTAGTATAAACACAATATTTTGTTTCATATATACAATTGTAAAATTATGTGTAGCAAAGTATATATGTTTGCTGAGGGACTGATATTCCTACTTTGATTTATTTTTTAACTTTAAGTGTAGCATGGTTGCTTTACAATGTTGTGTTAGTTTCTACTGTATAGCAAGATGAGTCAGCTCTACGTATATACACATGGCCCCTGCTTATTGTACTTTTTTCCCATTCACATTACTGCAATGCTGATATTCCTTTTAGCATGACATTCCATTACAATTACTATGTAAGCTTCTGTAGTTTGTATATGTACAACTCTTTGCAGTCAAATGTTCTACCACTGAGCTATACTTCTTGTATGTACAGCTCTTTGTTTATATCCTTGTCTTTGTAAGTTGTGCATGGTATAAACTATAAAAATTAAATACTAGTCTTAAACCCATTTTAAAATAAATACTGCAGTTTTATTTTAGTCGCACATATGAAGTTAGTGTGTAGGAAATTTAAATCAAACAGTATAGTAAAAATAGAGAACCAAAAAACCTAAAGAGGAAGTATACCTAAAGCCTGAGAACTCAGCATTCGTTACTGTTTCATCTTCAGTTTGATTGACACTCGATGCTTACAAATGTGGAAGCAAACCTTGATATCATGGTGACTGTTCTGAAGAGATTTCGGCACCAGCACTAAGATTTGTACATTCAGTTGGTTTATAATAGACTTGTTAACAATATGCATACAGATTTGTTACAGGTCAGATCACAGCGTTGAAAGAAGTAATTAGGATCCTCTAAACTGCACTCAGCTTAAGACATTCCGTGTACAAGAGCGTGAAAGCCATCGTAATAATGTGGCTCCAAGGAACATAGTTTTGAGAAGGAAAATAACCTAAGCTTCTGTTTCCCATTTTAATCACTGAATCTCTAACAGTGACAAAAGTGTCACATAGGACAGTAAATGAACACAATAATAAGTCAGATTTCTTGGAAACCACACGTTTAGCAACCTGGGATAATGCGGAATGTCAGGAAATAAAACATGATTCAACACTGGTTATTTTTGTCATTCTACACAGACATCATTTTTCAATGACAGGACTTTTGTTTTTTAAGTTTTTTACAACGTGGGGCAGCTTGAGTGATCTCAGTTCTCCCACCAGGTATCAAACTGTGCCCCCTTCTGTGGAAGTGTGGACTCTGAACCACTGGACTGCCAGGGAATTTGTGACATAATGTTAATGTTTGACCAAGGCACAAAACTTTAAATTCATTAACCAGTTTCTTTTTTTTTTAATTATTGGAGGATAATTACTTTACAATATTGTGATGGTTTTCGGCATACACTGACATGAATCAGCTACGGGTGCGCATGTGTCCCCCACCCTGAACGCATCACCCACCTCCTTCCCCACCCCCAGTTTCTTTTTTAAGATCTAGCATTCTTACTGAAGGCTTCTGTCTTACTTTGGACCACTTGTACGCAGTACTCCGTCTGCCTATAGTCTGTTTAACTTAACAAAATAAAAATTAATTTCTGACCAGATTTATGGGGGACATAAACATTTCTGTTATCAAAGTGTTTGCATAACCAAAAGTACAATATTAAGATGAAGATGCTTCCTATTTCTTTCAGAAAATAGTACTTTATAAGCTTGCTGTATCTTTAATGTCTTTATTGTTGAATGACAATGAGTAGTTGATAGGAAAAAAAACCAACTATATACTTGCTTTATGATAGCGCATCTATCACAGATTTAAAAATGAAATTTCTACAGAAATAGGAACTAATTTAACAAGGGAAAATGTTTTCCTCATTCAGACTTCTTTGAAGTGGTAATGGCTGCAACCTGCAGCATTTAAAAAATGGCTATAAAAGAGCTCTGTCTTATGAATTTAGATTCAGTAATGTAAAAAGCTATTAAGATATTAAGAAGAGGTGGCAAGAATACACAGAAGAACTGTACAAAAAGAGCTTCACGACCCAGATAATCATGATGGTGTGATCACTGACCTAGAGCCAGACATCCTGGAATGTGAAGTCAACTGGGCCTTAGAAGGCATCACTACAAACAAAACTAGTGGAGGTGATGAAATTCCAGTTGAGCTATTTGAAATCCTGAAAGATGATGCTGTGAAAGTGCTGCACTCAACATGCCAGCAAATTTGGAAAACGCAGCAGTGGCCACAGGACTGGAAAAGGTCAGTTTTCATTCCAATCTCAAAGAAAGGCAATGCCAAAGAATGCTCCAAGTACCGCACAATTGCACTCATCTCACATGCTAGTAAAGTAATGCTCAAAATTCTGCAAGCCAGGCTTCAGCAATATGTGAATGGTGAACTTCCAGATGTTCAAGCTGGTTTTAGAAAAGACAGAGGAACCAGAGATCAAATTGCCAACATCCTCTGGATCATCAAAAAAGCAAGAGAGTTCCAGAAAAACATCTATTTCTGGTTTATTGACTATGCCAAAGCCTTTGACTGTGTGGATCACAATAAACTGTGGAAAATCCTGAAAGACATGGGAATCAGACCACCTGACCTGCCTCTTGAGAAATTTGTATGCAGGTCAGAAAGCAACAGTTAGAACTGGACATGGAACAACAGACTGGTTCCAAATAGGAAAAGGAGTACGTCAAGGCTGTATATTGTCACCCTGCTTATTTAACTTCTATGCAGAGTACATCATGAGAAACATTGGGCTGGAAGAAGCACAAGCTGGAATCAAGATTGCTGGGAGAAATATCAATAACCTCAGATATGCAGATGACACCACACTTAATGCAGAAAGTGAAGAGGAACTAAAAATAAAAAGCCTCTTGATGAAGATAAAAGAGGAGAATGAAAAAGTTGGCTTCAAGCTCAGCATTCAGAAAACTAAGATCATGGCATCAGATCCCATCACTTCATGGCAGATAGATGGGGAAACAGTGTCAGACTTTATGTTTGGGGGCTCCAAAATCACTGCAGATATTGATTGCAGCCATGAAATTAAAGGACGCTTACTCCTTGGAAGGAAAGTTATGACCAACCTAGATAGTATATTCAAAAGCAGAGATATTACTTTGCCAACAAAGGTCCGTCTAGTCAAGGCTATGGTTTTTTCTGTGGTCATGTATGGATGTGAGAGTTGGACTGTGAAGAAAGCTGAGCGCCGAAGAATTGATGCTTTTGACCTGTGGTGTTGGAGAAGACTCTTGAGAGTCCCTTGGACTGCAAGGAGATCCAACCGGTCCATCCTAAAGGAGGTCAGTCCTGGGTGTTCATTGGAAGGACTGATGCTAAAGCTGAAACTCCAATACTTTGGCCACCTCATGGGAAGAGTTGACTCATTGGAAAAGACCCTGATGCTGGGAGGGATTGGGGGCAGGAGGAGAAGGGGACGACAGAGGATGAGCTGACTGGATGGCCTCACCGACTCGATGGACATGAGTTTGAGTGAACTCAGGGAGTTGGTGATGGACAGGGAGGCCTGTGATTCATGAGGTGATTCATGGGGTGATTCGTGCTGTGATTCATGGGGTCGCAAGTAGTCGGATGTGACTGAGCGACTGAAGTGAACTGAACATAAAAAGCAGATGAAAGTGGATTATTTCTTAAACAAATTAGGAAAACTACTGATAATCAAAGATTTTAAAGCAACTGTGGCACATAACTGAAGCATAAATCAAGATGGAGGGCTCAAAGACTTTTTAATTTCCTAAAATAAAAAAAAAAAGTTATCGTTGCAACATACAGGATTTCTTCCCTTATTTTAATCTTAGGAATTTTAAAGAATAGGCAGTGGATTACATACACACATTTGAGTCCCCGCACAAACATGCAAACATGGACAGACATAGTGGTAAGTAGAGTGTCTAGTTCCTTCTTCCTACCGGCTAACCCTCACTACCACTGATCTATACCTCCTATATGTACCACCCTTTGGACTGTTTATATCCTTGTCTTTGTATGGTGCTTCCTACAATTGTACATGGTATAAACTGTAAGATACTAGTCTTCAGCCCTTTCTTAAAAGCAAGGATTGTGTCATTCTATGTTTTTCAATTTTATGGCTGATACATAGTAGTCACTCTGTTGTGTTGACTATACTGCTGTTTTCTAATTTTTAACAAACTTTAACTTCCGTTTTACCTTGGCAGGTTTGTTTCTTCTGATAGATGCTAGAACACTGGCATGTTAAGTTTCAGAATATCTTTCTTCCCACATTTTACATAAGGATGAATTCAGGTCGCTCTTAATCAACTCAGAATTTATAAGATGAAGATTGTGTATTTCTATTTCTACTATAACAGAATTGCCATAAACTTGTCTTTAGAACAACATACATTTTATTCTCTTACTGTTCTTAAAGGCTAAAGTTTGCAGTTAGTTTTACTGGACTAGAGTCAAAGTGTCAGCATGTCTTGATCCTTCTGGAGGCTCTGAGGAGAGAATCCATTTTCTTTTTTCAGCTTATGTAAGCCTCCTATATTCCTTGGCTTATGTCTGTGTCTCCAAAGCACATTAATCTCTGTTTTTCTTATCAGTTGCCTTCTCCTCCTCTTGTAGTCTAATCTTCCCTGCCTGCTTCTTGTTAGACCACTTGTGATTATAAGACCTTTTAGAACTAAGACCCAAGAAAGATGTACTTTCCATTATAGGGGACTGGAATGCAAAAGTGGGAAGTCAAGAAACACCTGAAGTAACAGGCAAATTTGGCCTTGGAGTACAGAATGAAGCAGGGCAAAGGCTAACAAGAATTTTGCCAAGAGAATGCATTGGTCATAGCAAACACCCTCTTCCAACAACACAAGAGAAGACTACACATGGACATCACTAGATGGCCAACAATGAAATCAGATTGATTATATTCTTTGCAGACAAAGATGGAGAAGCTCTATACAGTCAGCAAAAAGAAGACCAGGAGCTGACTGTGGCTCAGATCATGAACTCCTTATTGCCAAATTCAGACTTAAATTGAAGAAAGTAGGGAAAACCACTAGACCATTCAGGTATGACCTAAATCAAATTCCTTAAGATTATACAGTGGAAGTGACAAATAGATTCAAGGGATTAAATCTGATAGAGTGCCTGATGAACTATGGGATGAGGTTCGTGACATTGTACAGGAGACAGGGATCAAGATCATCCCCAAGACAAAGAAATGCAAAAAAGCAAAATGGCTGTCTGAGGAGGCCTTAGAAATAGCTGTGAAGAGAAGAGAAGAGAAAAGCAAAGGAGAAAAGGAAAGATATACCCATCTGAATGCAGAGTTCCCAAGAATAGCAAGGAGAGAGAAGAAAGCCTTCCTCAGTGATCAGTGCAAAGAAATAGAGGAAAACAATAGAGGGGAAAAGACTAGAGATCTCTTCAAGAATAGTAAAGATATCAAGGGACCATTTCATGCAAAGATGGATTCAATAAAGGACAGAAATGGTATGGACCTAACAGAAGCCTAAGATATTAAGAAGAGGTGGCAAGAATACACAGAAGAACAGTATAAAAAAGATCTTAACGACCCAGATAATCATGATGGTGTGATCACTCACCTAGAGCCAGACATCCTGGAATGTGAAGCCAAGTGGGCCTTAGGAAGCATCACTGCGAAAAAGGCTAGTGGACGTGATGGAATTCCAGTTGAGCTATTTGAAATCCTAAAAGAAGATGAGGCTGTGAGTGCTGCACTTAATATGCCAGCAAATTTGGAAAATTCATCAGTCAATTCAGCAGTGGTCACAGGACTGGAAAAGATCAGTTTTCATTCCAATTCCAAAGAAAGGCAATGCCAAAGAATGCTCAAACCACCACACAAGTGCACTCATCTCAATGCTAGCAAAGTATTGCTGAAATTTCTTCAAGCAGGCTTCAGTAATACGTGAACCGTGAATTTCCAGATGTTCAAGCCGGTTTTAGAAAAGGCAGAGGAACCAGAGATCAAATTTCCAACATCTGCTGGATCATGGAAAAAGCAAGAGTGTTCCAGAAAAACATCTATTTCTGCTTTATTGACTGTGCCAAACCTTTGACTGTGTGGATGACAATAAACTGTGGAAAATTCTGAAAGAGATGGGAATACCAGACCACCTGACCTTCCTCTTGAGAAACCTATATGCAGGTGAGGAAGCAACAGTTAGAACTGGACATGGAATGACAGACTGGTTCCAAACAGGAAAAGGAGTACGTCAAGGCTGTATATTGTCACCCTGCTTATTTAACTTCTGTGCAGAGTACATCATGAGAAACGTTGGGCTGGAAGAAGCACAAGCTGGAATCAAGATTGCCGGGAGAAATATCAGTAACCTCAGATATGCAGATGACACCACCCTTATGGCAGAAAGTGAAGAACTAAAAAGCCTCTTGATGAAGGTGAAAGAGGAGACTGAAAAAATTGGCTTAAAGCTCAGCATTCAGAAAGCAAAGATCATGGCCTCTAGTCCCATCACTTCATGACAAATAGATGGGGAAAGAGTGGAAACAGTGTCAGACTTTATTTTTGGGGCTCCAAAATCACTACAGATAGTGACTGCAGCCATGAAATTAAAACACACTTACTCCTTGGAAGAAAAGTTATGACCAACCTAGATAGCATATTCAAAAGCAGAGACATTACTTTGCCAACAAAGTTCTGTCTAGTCAAGGCTATGGTTTTTGCAGTAGTCATGTATGGATGTGAGAGTTGGACTATAAAGAAAGCCTAGTGCCAAAGAATTGATGCTTTTGAACTGTGGTGTTGGAGAAGATTCTTGAGAGTCCCTTAGACTGCAAGGAGAGCCAAGCAGTCCATCTTAAGTTCAGTTGAGTTCAGTTACTCATTCGTGTCCGACTCTTTGCGACCCCATGAACTGCAGCACGCCAGGCCTCCCTGTCCATCACCACCTCCTGGATTTCACCCAAACTCATGTCCATCGATTTGGTGATGCCATCCAGCCATCTCATCCTCTGTCATCCCCTTTTTCTCCTGCCCCCAGTCCCTCCCAGCATCAGGGTCTTTTCCAATGAGTCAACTCTTCGCATGAGATGGCCAAAGTATTGGAGTTTCAACTTTAGTCCTTCCAATGAACACCAAGGCAGGACTGATCTCCTTTAGAATGGACTGGTTGGATCTTCTTGCAGACCAAGGGACTCTCAAGAATCTTCTCCAACACCACAGTTCAAAAGCATCAATTCTGTGGCGCTCAGCCTTCTTCACAGTCCAACTCTCACATCCATACATGACCACTGGAAAAACCATAGCCTTGACTAGACGGACCTTTGTTGGCAAAGTAACGTCTCTGCTTTTGAATATGCTATCTAGGTTGGTCATAACTTTCCTTCCAAGGAGTTAGCGTCTTTTAATTTCATGGTTGCAGTCACCATCTGCAGTGATTTTGGAGCCCCCAAAAATAAAGTCTGACACTGTTTCCACTTTTTCCCCATCTATTTCCCATGAAGTGTGATGGGACCAGATGCCATAATCTTCGTTTTCTGAATGTGAGCTTTAAGCCAACTTTTTCACTCTCCTCTTTCACCTTCATCAAGAGGCCTTTTAGTTCCTCTTCACTTTCTGCCATAAGGGTGGTGTCATCTGCATATCTGAGGTGATTGATATTTCTCCCGGCAATCTTGATTCCAGCTTGTGCTTCTTCCAGCCCAACGTTTCTCATGATGTACTCTGCACAGAAGTTAAATAAGCAGGGTGACAATATACAGCCTTGACATACATACAGCCTTGACATACTCCTTTTCCTGTTTGGAACCAGTCTGTCTTTCCATGTCCAGTTCTAACTGTTGCTTCCTCACCTGCATATAGGTTTCTCAAGAGGAAGGTCAGGTGGTCTGGTATTCCCATCTCTTTCAGAATTTTCCACAGTTTATTGTCATCCACACAGTCAAAGGTTTGGCACAGTCAATAAAGCAGAAATAGATGTTTTTCTGGAACTGTCTTCCTTTTTCGATGATCCAGCAGATGTTGGCAGTTTGATCTCTGGTTCCTCTGCCTTTTCTAAAACCGGCTTGAACATCTGGAAATTCACGGTTCATGTATTGCTGAAGCCTGGTTTGGAGAATTTTGAACATTACTTTGCTAGCATTGAGATGAGTTCCATCGTGCGGTATTTTGATCATTCTTTGGCATTGCTTTTCTTTGGAATTGGAATGAAAACTGATCTTTTGCAGTCCTGTGACCACTGCTGAATTGACTGATGAATTTTCCAAATTTGCTGGCATATTAAGTGCAGCACTCACAGCCTCATCTTCTTTTAGGATTTCAAATAGCTCAACTGGAATTCCATCACCTCCAGTAGCTTTGTTTATAGTGATGCTTTCTAAGGCCCACTTGACTTCACATTCCAGGATGTCTGGCTCTAGTTCAGTGATCACACCATCGTGATTATCGGGTCATGAAGATCTTTTTTGTACAGTTCTTCTGTGTATTCTTGCCACCTCTTCTTAATGTCGTCCGCTTATGTTAGGTCCATACCACTTCTGTCCTTTATCGAGCCCGTCTTTGCAAGAAATGTTCCCTTGGTATCTCTGATTTTCTTGAAGAGATCTCTAGTCTTTCCCTTTCTGTTGTTTTCCTCTTATTTCTTTGCATTGATCGCTGAGGAAGGCTCTCTTATCTCCTTGCTATTCTTTGGAACTCTGCATTCAGATGCTTATTTCTTTCCTTTTTTGCTTCTTTTGTTTTTAGAGCTATTTGTAAGGCCTCCCCAGACAGCCATCTTGCTTTTTTTGCATTTCTTTTCCATGGGGATGGTCTTGATCCCTGTCTCCTGTACAGTGTCACGAACCTCCGTCCATAGTTCATCAAGCGCTCTGTCAGATGTAGTCACTTAAATCTATTTCTCACTTCCACTGTATAATCATAGGGATTTGATTTAGGTCATACCTGAATGATCTAGTGGTTTTCCGTACTTTCTCCAAGTCTGAATTTGGCAATAAGCAGTTCATGATCTGAGCCACAGTTAGTTCCTGGTCTTGTTTTTGCTGACTGTATAGAGCTTCTCCATCTTTGGCTGCAAAGAATATAATCAATCTGATTTCAGTGTTGACCATCTGGTGATATCCATGTGTAGAGTCGTCTCTTGTGTTGTTGGAAGAGGGTGTTTGCTATGACCAGTGTGTTTTCTTGCCAAAACTCTATTAGTCCTTGCTCTGCGTCATTCCATATTCCAAGGCCAAATTTGCTTGTTACTTCAGGTGTTTCTTGACTTCCTACTTTTGCATTCCAGTTCCCTATAATGAAAAAGACATCTTTTTTGGGTGTTAGTTCCAAAAGGTCTTGTAGGTCTTCATAGAAGTGTTCAAGTTCACCTTTTTCAGCGTTACTGGTACAGTCCATCTTAAAGGAGATCAATCCTGAGTCTTCAGTGGGAGGACTGATGTTGAAGCTGAAACTCCAATACTTTGGCCACGTGATGCGAAAAGCTGACTGACTGGAAAAGACCATGATACTGGGAAAGACTGAAGGCAGGAGGAGAAGGGGCGACGGACGATGAGATGGTTGGATGACATCACCTACTCAATAGACATGAGTTGGGTAAACCTCAGGAGTTGGTGATGGACAGGGAGGCCTGGCCTGCTGTGATCCAAGGGGTTGCAAAGAGTCAGACATGACTGAACGATTGAACTGAAACTGATGACATTTTAGAGCCTATCAGAGAATCCAGGACAGTGTTGCCATCGCAGGAGCTTTAATTTAGTTACACTCGCAAAATCTCCTTTGCCATATAAAGGCATACAATTTTCCAGTGGTTAGGATCTGGATATCTTTCGGTGCCATTATTACCAACCACATATTGTAATGAAGAAGCAGCTTAAAAGTTTTTTTATTTGCATATTAATGCTTATTTTATCTTCCCAAATGGGTGTTATTTTCCCCCAATGAAATAACTTAGTGGAATAACATTTTACCCAGCTCTTAACACTCATTTCTTTCTTCTTATCTATGACATATGAATGAGTAGTTCACATATAGGCATCGTGTATAATTTCCTTATTTTTTCCTGAAAATATTTCTTAATGTTGTTGTTTTGTGTTGTAGTTGGTGTAATACGGTGCCCAGTATGCCGCCAAGAATGCAGACAGATAGACCTCGTGGATAATTATTTTGTGAAAGATACATCTGAAACCCCTAGCAGTTCTGATGAGAAATCAGAACAGGTATGCGTCTCAATTTTTCTTTATATTACTTTCTTCATTATCAGAATGTACATTGTAAGAAAACATGCTTGAATTGTTACATAAATTAGGATAGTTATGCCCTAGTTTCGTCTTTAAATTTGAAAATGAAGAGTATCTTTATTCTACACCCTCAGACCTGGCTAAAAGAGATTAAAAGTTATCACTTAAAAATTCAAAGCTTGTGTCGATTTTGTGTTCTGAGACTTAGATTTTTACCCACTTGAATGTTTGATCTGGAAGGGAAGGATTTTGTTGAAGAGAAATGGATAGCAAGATGATTTTATTCTAGGTACAGTGAATTAGTATGTTTGAGAGTAAGGTAGAAAAGTTTTACTTGTTTATTTTGTGGATATATCGTTTGTAAATTTAATGTAGGTTAGCATTTCTTTCCTCTTTCAGGTATGTACTAGTTGTGAAGACAATGCGAGTGCAGTTGGCTTTTGTGTCGAGTGTGGAGAATGGCTATGTAAGACATGCATTGAAGCACATCAAAGAGTAAAATTCACTAAGGATCACTTGATCAGGAAGAAAGAAGATGTCTCAGGTAAGAGAGAAGCAGTTTTAATGATTACTATTCATCTCTCTCTTTAGCCCCTGTAGCATTTGTACTTAACTTTACAAGCTTTTGATACCAATATCGGTAAGAATTTATGAATTTAGACAAAAATGGTGTTTAGTTTTAAAATATATGTTTTATTTTACTGCAGAGTCTGTTGGAGCATCTGGTCAGCGCCCTGTTTTCTGCCCTGTTCACAAACAAGAACAGTTGAAACTTTTCTGTGAAACGTGTGATAGACTGACATGTAGAGACTGTCAGCTATTGGAACACAAAGAACATAGGTACAGAAGTCGTTATTGCTTATCAAGAAATATTATTAAAAGTTCTTATAGAATTATTTTTCCTAAAACAGATTTTTTTGTGTGTTTTGTGTCTTAGAGCAAGATACATTTTTTGGTAAAATATTTAATGGTTTCTATATTCATATCTAATTGTCTTATGGATATTTATTGAAAATGTATTAATTAGTGTGTGGATTTGGGTTGCAATAATAAGAGTTGTATTATTTCTTCATATACAGTCCCTCCGGTTCAAACTCACTTTTTTTTTTTTCAAGTGTTCTGTGGTATTTATCACAGGGTTATGGGCTTTGGGCTGTCATGTTAAAAGGTAGTATTTTCATGTGTATGACTGATAGCCATTTTAGCATCAAAGCATGTAAATATACTGATTTCATGTCAGATTTAGTTTGTAGAAAAACTGGGGATTTATAAGCATCCAAGTAGCATAGTTACTGATTCATTAAAATATAGCTTTGTGTTTCAACCCTTTTACCCTCAGAATGCAATAATGTTCACTTATCACCAGCCTGTCACATCAGAACTGTTCTGGAAACTACTGAAATTTCTAGTTAGTTGTTAAGTTCAATTAACCACACTTAAATGTTTAACTCTAGGATGTTTTAGAGCTTTTAATTTGTTAGAGCCATTGGACTTTTTACAGTTCTCTTAGAGAGAGGATACATGAATCCTATTCACTAACAAGTATTGCATCCATAATTTGTGCTGGGCACTTTTCTGAATGCCACATGTTTAATTCATACCAACCGCCCATGAAGTGTTGGTACTGACATCTCAGCTGTTTCAAAGTGAGCAAGTCTACTTACAGAAAGCTTTAATAATGTATACAGCATGTCCCCGTAAGTGGTAGAGCTAGGACTTGCACATAGTCAGTTGGAGTCCAGATCTGTTTTAGCTCATTTGCTCACTTTCTCCCATGTGATATTCAGAATATAGAATACAGTGTGTGGAATCTTTCAAACTTGATCTCATACAGGTAATGTTATGTTTCCTTTTTCAAGACACCTTTCACTGTTCTACAGCCCATTTGGGTAGAAATGCTACTTTAAACTTTCATATCCTTTGTTACAAAGTGTTTCATCTTACCTACAAATTAGCTATTGTTTTATTGGAGGTGACTAATTTTGTAGATGCCTTCACTTTGGGTCCAGATCTAATCCTTGTTTTGTAATAAATCTAAGTAAGACATTAAATTACTTTCTCATAGCTGCTGTCAGGTTTTTGGGCTTTTAGACTTCTTGTGGCTTTTTAAATTGATGGTGTAAAGCAAAAATAATAGGAACACAGCATTCTTTTTCCTGTGAAAGAATAACTTCATTGACACCTCAAAGTTTCACGGTAATTTATCCTTCCTTTTCCGTCACCACTTTCCTTTACCATTATATCGAATTCCCAGTTGCCTCTCCTGCCTTTTCTTTAGTTCTTTCACACTTTGGATTTCCTGGGTGAACTGTGGCAGAGCCAATGGCATTGGGCTTGAAGCCTTGGCCCCTGTCGCAGCTCGTTCACAGCCAGCGTCCTTGCTTTGAGTTTTACCGTCAGATTCGCTCTGTCTGCACTGCTGCCAGTACCATTTGGCTGACATGTGCCTCACCTACCCCAGCCACTTTAAAAACACCCTTCCGTGTACCTCACAGAGCCTAAAGTGTTCAGGATATAGCACTCATCAATGGCACCCCACTCCAGTACTCTTGCCTGGAAAATCCCATGGACGGAGGAGCCTGGTGAGCTGCAGTCCATGGGGTCGCTAAGAGTCGGATAAGACTGAGCGACTTGACTTTCACTTTTCACTTTCATGCATTGGAGAAGGAAATGGCAACCCACTCCAGTGTTCTTGCCTGGAGAATCCCAGGGACAGGGGAGCCTGGTGGGCTGCCGTCTATGGGGTTGCACAGAGTCGGACATGACTGAAGTGACTTAGCAGCAGCGAGTCTTACCAGACTGTTTCCTTATCATCTGCACAAAGTTCAGAAACAGTCCTCAAGACCACTCTTTTGTCATACCAACTTCAGGGTTCAGTAAAAACGCATACACAGGGGATAACAGCATGCAGGCCAGCTCATTGATATGATTCATTATTACATTCTTCAGTTAAAGTGGTACCCTTCTAAACAGATTGCTTTCTGTACACTTTGGAACCACCATCCATAAACCACACAGCTCTTTGTTAGCTAATAGCTGTTTTTAGAGTACCACCTATGTGATCATAGCATTCAGCAGTTCCTTTGGTAGTTCCAAAGTCATGTTTAGAGGGAAAGAGAGTATAGTGACTCAGACAATAAATAATCTGCCTAAAATGCAGGAGACCCTGGTTTGATCCCTGGGTCAGGAAGCTCTCCTGGAGAAAGAAATGGCAATCCACTCCAGTATTATTGCCTGGAGAATCCCATGGACAGAGGAGCCTGGCAGGCTACAGTTCCATGGGGTATCAAGAGTCGGACACAACTCAGTGACTAACACTTTCACTTTCACCTGCTCATAAATATGATAAAATATTTTTTTGCATCCTCTTGGTTGCATGTTCCTGCACAAACCCATCTCTGTTTTTGTGGAACACTTCTGGACTCTGCCTTCCTTATTTGTTTTCTCCTGTCACTCAAGACATAAGGGGTATTTCAGGTTTCATGGTTATGTTATGCCCTTCAGTCACAGTGTCAACCTCAGTGCCCAGTGGCAAACTAGTAATTTTCTCTTAAATAGCATATGTTTTACCATGGCATCCAGAAATTTTCTGGTCCAAAATCCTGGATCTCTGCTGAGTGGCACTCAGAGGTTTTTGCTGTATGTTTCAATCTTCGTATGTGTTGCTAACACTTCCAAAATCACGTCTAGTTGTGGATCACAGGGTCCGTAAGCATCAAGAGAAAGACTCCTTTTTACTGTTCAGACATAGTTCAGGTCCTCATTCAAATATGATTTTCTTTTGGGTGGTTGTATTGGTAAAATTCCCAGATGTGGAGTATATATTCTTTAAAATTCAAATATACCAACCAAATATTGGCGCTACTTGTTTAGTTCTAGGGATGTAGGTGGCAGAAGCTGTTTATTTTTTTTTTCGCCTGTGGAATGATAAAGGTGGCTCCTACCTAGCTTATCTCTAAGAATAAACATAAATTAGGGTCTTTCCACATGAAAAACTGCATTTGGCTTTTCTTCAGAGTTAGAGGGAAAATTTTTTTTGCATGTTCAGTCCCTGAATGCCACTTATTATTAAGTCTGCTGTATATATTTTTTCTCTTGTTCAAACCACATCAAGGACTGCTGATGCTGTGGTGGCATTATTGAGTTCAAGCTTTAAATAGTCTACTGTTAACTGGATGAACCATTTACTTTTTTCACAGGGTGCACATGGTTATTGTACAAAGAATTCATTGGTACAAATGAGAGCATAGCAGCTTCTCATTTGTCATTAAAGTCATAAATTCTTTTTATCCATTAGGTATCCTCTACTGTCACAATTCGACAACTTCTGTGGACTTGGACAGTTTTAATTGTTCCCATTTAGCATGTCTAATCAAGACTTGCCTTAAGGTGAACATGTATGTCTTGTGTTTTACTATATTAGACAATATCAGTAATACCCATTCTACTAATCATATAAAGGAGAGATAAAACTATTTCACATCATTTGTTCGTATCAGTATGTTCCAGCTTTCACCCAGACTTTCACTTTAATGCTGTCAACCATCCCTCTCTTTCCAGTCTAACCTTAACGTCCATTATGACTTCAGCAGGTTTTAGAATCATAGCACATTAGGCTCCTATGTCAAGGAGTCCCAGAAATGTCTTTTATCCAACCCCAGGCTATTTTACTCACACAAATGCATATTACCTTGTGTTTTCCAGCTGGACTTTGAGCCAGAAGACCCTGGCCTCTCCTTCAGTTCTCAATTTGATTAGTCCATGGAATAGTTGCTCCAGGGAGTACAAGGTCAGGTTCTCATTGTCATCTTTTCCAGCTTTTAACATTTCTTCCTCCAGCTTTTAACATTTCTTCATACTAGGGTGAATGTAACAGAGATGTTTAATGCCTTTTAACATTGAGGACCAGCAGTAGCTCCCATTGGTCCTCCCAACCCCCTAGAGTGCTGCATTTAAGTCCTTTGTTTCAACCCTGTCATTGTTTGTTTTATTCGTATCTTCCCACCTCCCCATTTTTAAACAGCCATCTAAAATTTTTCATCCTTTTGGGATTAAATCCCTTGACTCTCTTGTTTGTCTTTTCCTATGTTCTTGTGAATCACCCGTTTTCTCAGCATCTGTAAGGCCCATAAAGCTGAGACAATAAATCTGATAAGGCATCTCAGATTATTGCTAGGTTTTGCAGCAGAAAAATTCCATGGGGGTACCCATGTATAAGGGCCCCCCTTAACTGTATTATTTACCTTGACTTTAGTAAGAGGCATACTGAGTAGACGAATATCCTGATCTTCATAATGCTAATCTCGCATGGCTTGAATAAGAGGCATGTCAGTCAGTTCTTCTGAGAAGTTCTAGTTGGCATTTATAGGAGAAGGACAATCACCTGTGTGAGGGTAAAAAAAACGTTACAGGGGCTTTTATCCAGTCCACTAAGCTAGCTGTCCCCTCGGGAATGACCTGCTGTGTAATAGAGGTTTTGGATAACCATCTGTGGTGGTTCAGCAATGAGTGGTGGGTCCCACATCAGCTCAGACATTGCTCTTCTATTCTGCAGCATTCAAAATCAACAATGCTGCCTCTAAGTGTTGTCACTCTCACAGTATTTTCATAAAGGTATTTTCAGGAAGCATACAATGTCTACCCACAAAATGAAATAATTCCTTAGCATTTTACACTCTGATTTCATTAGTTTCTTGATTTTGTCTTTTCTTAACCTGGACTACATTGTTATTGGAAGTTGTAGAGGTGCTGCCTGTTTTCCCAGTGTAATTTTTCCATTTGGAATGGCCCTTAGGCTAGTGGCTATAGCTCAGCCTGGCTGCAATCTAAGCTTTGCCCAGTGAGTGTCAGGATCTGTCCCAACACACTCTTCATTTTAGGTAGTACAGATGACAATATCCAAGGGATTGTTTAATTACCTTATTTCTTATTAGTTTGCATTTCCTTGTTTTTCCAGTGAGTCAGCTCCTAGGGAGTTGGATCTAGTTTCTAAGTTCCGTTGGTAACTTTTACCTCTAATAACCACAGCTGCAGTTACATACTATCATTGAGTAGATAGTCATCCAAGAATCAAAGGTTCATAACCCTTGTCATCTTTTCCTCCTCCTTCCCTACCACAAGTTTCAATGAGTCAGTGTCATTCTAGTGAATTCTACTTTTGATGTTAAGTATGAAGTTAGAGGACAATTCACAGATCCTCTCTTACTTCTGATACCAACTGTAGAATTTGGGGTGATCCCCCAAACCATTCACAGTTCTAAATAAAATTTATCTTACTCATTCTCACTCTGGCACCAGTTCCAAGTTCAGAATTTCCCAAGACTACCCTCAGATTTAATAATTTGTTACAACTCACTGAAAGCTGTAAATTTACAGCTAACATTTATTACAGTGAAAGGATATAGATTAAAATCATCCAAGGAAAAGGCATGGGGCAGAGTCTAGGAGAGTTCTAAATGTGGGATTTCCAGTTGTCTTTTCTCAGTGAAATTCTTAATGTAATTAACTCCTAGCAATGATGTGTGGCAGCATGAAGGGAATATTGCCAACCAAGGAGGCTTGCATGAGTCTTGGCGTCCAGGATTTTTATTGGAATTCTGTCATGTAGATACAGATGGAGTTTACTGTCCATGTAATTGACCTGTCTCCAGCCCTTCCTGATATTGAGCTGAAGACCCTACAATAAATCATATCCTTAGCATGTGGCCTTAAGGCCCCAAGTTGAAACAAAGGTACTTTTGTCAGGCAGTACATTTGAAGGGCATAGAGATGCCCTTCCAGCTGCTGAGGGCAAAGGCCAGACCTCTCTTTGGGCAAAGTTAAATTCTTAGAATCTGTTATCTCCTATTTATACTCTTAATGGTTTGCTTTTCTTAACGTACAGAACACTGTCAGTAGAACTATTTCTTTTATTGTTTTCTTTTTATTTCTTTAAATTATGAAAGTATATGATAACACATTTGCAAAAGACTTGGAAAATACAGAACAAAGTTACATGTGAAAGTGAAGTTGCTCAGTTGTGTCCGACTCTTTGCGGCCCTATGGACTGTAGCCTACCAGTCTCTACCGTCCATGGGATTTTTCCAGGCAGGAATACTGGAGTGGGTTGCCATTTCCTCCTCCAGGGGATCTTCCTGACCCAGGGATCGACCTTGGGTCTCCCGCATTGCAGGCAGACTCTTTACCATCTGAGCCACAAGAGAAAAACTGTATGTAAAAAGTTACATATAGTTCCACTATATATAATTATTTTTTCAGGTAGATAAATTAAGATTTTTAGTTGGAGTTTTAATATCAAACTCTCAAAAATTAGAATGAATAGACAGAAAAGTAGAAGGGTGTAGTAGACCTGAAAAGCACCATGAACCAATTCAACATAATTACAATTTATACAATTTTCACAAAACAGCAGGATACAAATTCTATTCAAGTTCCCATAGACTGTAAACCAGGAGACATTGAAACATATCTAGGGATGTAAAGCATGGTGCAGAAATTCCATGGTCTAAAGGTATTGAAATCATACAGAGTCTGTTTCAAGAACTATTTCTTAAAGCCAGTTCACTTTGGTATCTTGCCTTCTTTAACACTTTCATTCCAACTTATCTACTCCGTTTCCATGTCTGGACTTAAGGCCTTTTAGGGCTAGTTCAAGGGGCTCAGTTTCTCAGATGCTTATTAATCAAATTGGGTTTCCCATCTCTTCTTGATTCATTGATGTAATTGTGACAGTACATATTTTCTTAGAAAATCCCACCATCTAGTAGAGATTTAAAAATGTATTTCCTTAGAAATAGACCATAAAAGATTTTATTAGCATAGCCATAGATTTGAGTCATTGGTCATTTTAGCAATCTAATTTTTTAAATAATTTATTATATTTTAAAAGAAATATTCTAATCCTTACAGTTCTCTTTTGTTTTTGTTCTTTCCTAAGCTTGAGTCGGAAATGACTGAAGTGACTTAGCATGATGAATCTTGATTTTATAAGAAAGATGTGAATTTTTTCTTGATCAAACTTTAGCCTCATTCCAAGAATCATGACTGACTTATATGTGTACTCAAGTCACATCCAATTGTTTCTGGCCTTATGGACTGTAGCCTGCAAGGCTCCTCTGTCCATGGAATTCTCCAAGCAAGAACACTGGTGTGGGTTGCCATTTTCTCCTCCAGGGAATCTTCCTGACTCAGGGATTGAACCCGTGTCATTTATATCTCCTGCATTGACAGGCGGATTCTTTACCACACTGACTTACATATTCTATATTTATATTTTTTAGTCCCCTCTCACCCGCCCATTTTTTTAAAGGTGACTGCTACATAGAATAGTGATACAGATGGTGAACTCTGGTGTGTATGTGCACGAGTGTGTATCTTTCACATGGAGAAAATTTAGTAGTACCACCCTAAAGTGGGTGTGAGGTTTGAATTGAGAATTGTACCCATGAAGTGCTTAACACAGTAAGGGCTCAGTAGCAGTCTGACCATTGTTATATTTTGTTTATGGTCATGCTGCCAGGCTTTTTGGAGTTCCCTAACCAGAGATTGAACCTGGGCCCTTGGCAGTGAAAGCACAGAGTTCTAACCACCAGACCAGCATGGAATTCCTTATTTTTCCTAAAAGCACTTTCTTGAGATTTTTGGTTTTCTTAACAGTCTCATTGTTTCAAAAAAGGAAAGCATCTATAGAAATTTTTAAAATTATTGTTTATATTTATTTGTTTTTGACTGTGCTGGGTTTTTGTTGCTGCAGTGGCTTTTCTCTAGTTGTGGCAAATGGAGACTACTCTGTAGGTTCAGGGCACAGGTTTCTCATTGTGTTGGCTTCTCGTTTCAGAGTAAGATGCAAAGGTGTCAGTAGTTGTGATTCCCAGACAGCACAGGCTCAGTAGTTGTGGCTCATGGGCTTAGTTGTTCTGTGGCATGTAGGATCTTCCTGGATCAGGGATCGAACCCATGTCTCCTGCATTGGCAGGTGGGTTTTTTTTTTTTAATCACTGAGCCACAAGGGAAACCCTGCATCTATAGAATTTTATGAAATTTTTTTATCTCAAAGTACTGCATAGTTTCTAGCTAAACCGTGGGGTTATTTCTCCTCTCTCTAGTAATTCTGTTCACAGTAAATGAGTATGAAAAATGTCTAGGGCTTCCCTGGCGGTTCACTGTTTAAGAATTCACCTTTCAATGCAGGAAACACTGGTTTGATCCCTTATCTGGGAAGATTCCACATGCCGGAGCAACTGGGCCCATGTGCCATAAATACCGAGCCAATTCACTCTACATCCTGTGGTCTGCAACAAGAGAAGCCTGAGCACTGCAACCAGAGAAAACCCAAGTGCAGCAACAAAAATCCTGCACAGCTAAAAGTTTAAAACAAGAAAAAAAGATTCTAATTCATTAAAAAAAAAAAGTATAGACTTATATAAAGGACAAGAATGAAATAAGAGACACCATTGAACATTTCAGTTAATTTTTCAAAACAAGGGAAATGGACTGAATATTTTTGGATCTGATAATTGACCTAGTAGAGTTGAGTGAAATACAACCCAGGATCATGCAAATAAGGTATAAAGGAAGCCGCTTGATTTATTTCCCAGAATAATAAGTAGTCTATGGTGGCTCAGAATCTGGAGGTGATAGGTATCACAAAAGTTAGGCTTATTCTCTGGGTAAGTAAAATCAGAGGCTCTGGACTTGGGGATAATAGGTGTAGATGGAGGGTCTGGATGAGGTACTTGGCTATAATTGAGGAAATTAAAGTGTAAATCTGCATACTAAACTATGGGATGTTCACATACCCAACTTGATTCCAGATTGCCAGTAGTGAACTTTTACATTTCACTATTCTTCACTATGCTTCCCAGGTGGCTCAGTGGTAAAGAATTTGCGTGCAAAGCAGGAGACACGGGTTCGATCCCTGGGATGGGAAAATTCCCTGGAGAAAGAAATGGCAACCCACTCCAGTATTCTTGCCTGGGAAATCGCATGGACAGAGGAGCCTGACAGGCTGCAGTCCATGGGATCACAAAGAGTCAGATGCAACTTAGCAACTGAACAACGACAATAGACTAAGAAACTGAACATGGAACAGCGATGGGTTCAAAATTGGGAAAGGAGTACAGCAAGGCTGTACGTTGTTACCTTGCTTATTTAACTTACATGCAGAGTTCATCATTTCAAATGCTGGACTGTATCACAAGCTGGAATCAAGTTTGATGGGAGAAATATCAACAATCTCAGATATGCAGGTGATAACCACTCTAATGGCAGAAAGTGAAGAGGAACTATTGAGCCTCTTCATGAGGGTGAAAGAGGAGAGT
Organism: Bubalus bubalis; assembly: GCF_019923935.1. NCBI lineage: Eukaryota > Metazoa > Chordata > Mammalia > Artiodactyla > Bovidae > Bubalus > Bubalus bubalis. Next base: position 29,077,539 of record NC_059162.1, read on the forward strand.
GAAAAAGCTGGCTTAAACCTCAACATTCAAAAAAAACTAAGATCATAGCATCCAGTCCCATTCAGATCAGATCAGATCAGATTAGTCGCTCAGTCGTGTCCAACTCTTTGTGACCCCACGAATTGCAGCACGCCAGGATTCCCTGTCCATCACCAACTCCCAGAGTTCACTCAGACTCACGTCCATCAAGTCAGTGATGCCATCCAGCCATCTCATCCTCTGTTGTCCCCTTCTCCTCTTGCCCCCAATCCCTCCCAGCATCAGATTCTTTTCCAGTGAGTCAACTCTCTGCATGAGGTGGCCAAAGTACTGGAGTTTCAGCTTTAGCATCATTCCTTCCAAAGAAATCCCAGGGCTGATCTCCTTTAGAATGGACTGGTTGGATCTCCTTGCAGTCCAAGGGACTCTCAAGAGTCTTCTCCAACACCACAGTTCAAAAGCATCAATTCTTCGGCGCTCAGCCGCCTTCACAGTTCAACTCTCACATCCATACATGACCACAGGAAAAACCATAGTCTTGACTAGACGAACCTTTGTTGGCAAAGTAATGTCTCTGCTTTTGAATATGCTATCTAGGTTGGTCATAACTTTCCTTCCAAGGAGTAAGCGTCTTTTAATTTCATGGCTGCAGTCACCATCTGTAGTGATTTTGGAGCCCAGAAAAATAAAGTCTGACACTGTTTCCACTGTTTCCCCATCTATTTCCCATGAAGTGATGGGACCTGGATGCCATGATCTTCCTTTTCTTAATGTTGAGCTTTAAGCCAACTTGTTCACTCTCCACTTTCACTTTCATCAAGAGGCTTTTGAGTTCCTCTTCACTTTCTGCCATAAGGGTGGTGTTATCTGCATATCTGAGGTGATTGATATTTCTCCCGGCAATCTTGATTCCAGCTTGTGTTTCTTCCAGTCCAGCATTTGTCATTATGTACTCTGCATATAAGTTAAATAAGCAGGGTGACAATATACAGCCTTGATGAATGCCTTTTCCTGTTTGGAACCAGTCTGTTGTTCCACGTCCAGTTCTAACTGTTGCTTCCTGACCTGCATACAAATTTCTCAAGAGGCAGATCAGGCAGTCTAGTATTCCTATCTCTTTCAGAATTTTCCACAGTTTATTGTGATCCACACAGTCAAAGGCTTTGGCATAGTCAATAAAGCAGAAATAGATGTTTTTCTGGAACTCTCTTGCTTTTTCCATGATCCTGCGGATCCCATTACTTCATGGCAAATAGAAGGGGAAAAAGTGAAGCAGTGACAGATTTTATTTTCTTGGGCTCCAAAATCACTGTGGACGGTGACTCTAGCCATGAAATTCAAAGACACTTGCCCCTTGGAAGAAAAGCGGTGACAAACCTAGACAGCGTATTTAGAAGCAGAGATGTCACTTTGCTGACAAAGGTTCATATAGTCAAAGCTTTGGTTTTTCCAGTAGTCATGTATGGATGTGAGAGTTGGACCATACGGAAGGCTGAGTGCCGAAGAATTGATGGTTTTAAACTGTGGTGCTGGAGAAGACTCTTGAGAGTCCTTGGACTACAAGGAGATCAAACCAGTCAATACTAAATGAATTCAACAATGAATATTCACTGGAAGGACTGTTGCTGAAGCTCCAATTCTTTGGCCACCTGTTGCAAAGAGCTGACTCATTGGAAAAGACCCTGATGGTGGGAAAGATTGAAGGGAAAAGGAGAAGAGGGTTACAGAGGACAAGATAGTTAAATAGCATCACCAACTCAGTGACGTGAATTTGAGCAAACTCCAAGAGATAGTGGAGGACAGAGGAGCCTGATGTACTATATATAGTTTGTGGGGTGGCAAAGAGTAGGACTGGATTCAGCTCAGCGACTGAACAACAATAAAAGCAACAAAAAACTTCTTTCTCACTCTGCTTGCTGTAATTAGAGGTTTTTTCACTCTCTGCAGAAAGTAGATATTTAGAAGAGGCCTTCTAATGTTGCTATTTGGTGTTCATTTCTTATTAAAAAGATTGCCTTACAGTGAAGCCCATCAGTTCATAGATTCTACTGTCTCGCACAGATGATTATAAGCATTTTTATTTTTATTTATTTTTTTATATCGTTTCAACTTTATTGTAGGTTTAAAAACTTCAAAACAAAAAAGAAGAACTTCAAAAAAGAACCTTTCAAAACTTCAAAAAACTTCCCTGGCAGTCCAGTGGTTAAAATTCCCTGCTCCCAATGAAGGGCGCACAGCTTTGATCCCTAGTCAGTGAACTAGGATCCTGCATGCCATGCTGCTGCTGCTAAGTCACTTTAGTCGTATCCTACTCTGTGCAACCCCATAGATGGTAGCCCACTAGGCTCCCCTGTCCATGGGATTTTCCAGGCAAGAGTACTGGAGTGGGGTGCCATTGCCTTCTCCATTATAAGCAGTTTTAAAGTATATTTAAATATAAATGGGTCATCTGACTTCTGATGAGAGCCAGTGTCATATGCCATGCATTTTGAGATAGTTAAGAATTCTCAACTTGTATCTCTCGTCTGGCTTCAAATATAGGGACTAGAAAAGCTAAGTATTCCCTTTCTCAACATTTCTGGCATTAAGGTAGTTCTCATCTACAGTTTATGCCCCTAAAATACAAGCAGAAATCTGTTTAGAGCATGATTTTCAGAAAGTATTTACCTTCTTGATAAAAGGGACAGAAGTTGCTGGTGTCACCCATCTTCCTCCTTTTTCCTTCCTTGAATTTGGATGATTCTGAGAACTCTGACATCATTATATGTTCATGAGGGTAAAGGCAAGAGCATCTCAGAGGTTCTACCTTTGATATTAAACTAACACCATCAGCTGCCCGCGTTTATTCTTGTTTTATGAGCCACGGTTAGTCACTACAGCTGCACATGTCTCTGATTGATACAGGTATACACATGAAAGAGCATGAAAGGACATAACATAGGAACAAAAAGAAATGTAAAATAAAAATTATGACGTTCTGAATTAATGACAAGCTATTGGTTACAAATTAATGACAGAGTCTCTACAAAAGAAGCAATTTAAAGGCAGTCTGGCAGTTAAGACACCGCACCTTGATTTCTACTGCTTTGTACTGTAGGGGGTGCAAGTTCCTCCATCCCTGGTGGAGGAAATAAGATCTTACCACATGCTAGTGACACAGGCCCCACCCCACCCCCCACCCCCCAAGTGATTAAAATACAAAAGAACTCTTGGAAGTATGATAAGTAAAAAGAAAACTCAACTGGTCTTTTCTTTTTTAAAAATCATTTATTTATTTATGGCTGCGCTGAGTCTTCATTGCTGCATCCGGGCTTTCTCTAGTTGTGGTGAGCGGAGGGTACTTTGCTTGTGGTGCACACACTTCTTGTTGCCGTGGCTTGTCTTGTGGATCATGGGCTGTAGGCATGCTCCCTTCGGTAGTTGTGGCAGGTGGGCTCAGTAGTTGTGACCTACTGGCTTAATTGCTCCATGGCATGTGGGATCTTCCCACACGGGATCTAACCTGGGTCTCCTGCAATGGCAGATGGATTCTTAACCACTGGATCACCAGGGAAATCCTAGCGATAGGTTCGATAAATTCTATTTAGCCTCCTAGAAAACAAAACAAAAAGATTTTTAAAAAGATTTAAAAGGTATAAGAGGTCCTTTGCTTACCAGTATGAATTATAGAAAAATAAATGAAATTATCAAGTAATATAAGAAATTCTTCTATAAACCCAGAATTGCCAATCTGAAATGACCCATTTAAAGCCCATTACACTAACAGTAAAGGATTCCTATCAGAGTTGTATATCATCATAAAGGGATGATACTTGATGGGTTAGAGTGGAGATAAGCAGAGTTGCCAAAGAATCGAGTAGGTAACCTACAGAGAAATGGGAATCTAAATATGATCTTTAAAAGTAGCAGTACTAGGAGGTAGAAGACACTGAAACTAACTGCAACAGTTGGGAGATTGACAGGGAAAGATTTTCAACCTAGAATTCTATATCCAAACTGTTAATCGATGTGAGAGTAAGATGTAGACATTTTGCAGCATGCAAGGATTCAGAAACTGCCTCCCATACACCACTTTCTGGAGAGCTGTTAGAGAATGTGACCCACAGAAATGTTAGTAAACCAAAAAAGTGAATGGGAATGCCTAGAATGACAGGTGTATCCTAGCTAGTTTAGACTGAAACATGAGGACTGAGGACCACATGAAGGATGTTGCGACCCCATGAATTGCAGCACGCCAGGCCTCCCTGTCCATCACCAACTCCCAGAGTTCACCCAAACTCATGTCCATCGAGTCGGTGATGCCATCCAGCCATCTCATCCTCTGTCGTCCCCTTCTCCTCCTGCCCCCAATCCCTCCCAGCATCAGAGTCTTTTCCAGTGAGTCAACTCTTCACATGAGATGGCCAAAGTGTTGGAGTTTCAGCCTCAGCATCAGTCCTTCCAGTGAACACCCAGGACTGATCTCCTTTAGAATGGACTGGTTGGATCTCCTTGCGATCCAAGGGACTCTCAAGAGTCTTCTCCAACACCACAGTTCAAAAGCATCAATTCTTTGGCGCTCAGCTTTCTTCACAGTCCACGTCTCACATCCATACATGACCACTGGAAAAACCATAGCCTTGACTAGATGGACCTTTGTTGTCAAAGTAATGTCTCTGCTTTTGAATATGCTATCTAGATTGGTCATAACTTTTCCTTCCAAAGAGTAAGTGTCTTTTAATTTCATGGCTGCAATCACCATCTGCAGTGATTTTGGAGCCCCCCAAAATAAAGTCTGACACTGTTTCCCCATCTATTTCCCATGAAGTGATGGGACCAGATGCCATGATCTTAAAAAATATTATTGACAAGTGTTTGACATATCTGATGGAACATTAGAAATGTTTGGGATCAGTACATTGATAGTTAAGCAAATGAGAGCAAAGGATATTTATCAATTCCAAAAGAAAAAATGTTCAAGAAAGTATTACACTCCTTGGCTCAGTATTGGACAGTGTTTACAGTCACTTAGTAATTCAACAAGTAGTTGTATGCTTACTGAGTGCTTGGTATGGTATATTTCTGTGAACAAAGTAAAGTCACTGTCCCCATGACTTAATTTTTCATGGTAGAGTGAAACAAATAGTAAATAAATCAGATGGTGATCATCATAGAGAAAAATGCTCTGGAAGTTGGGACAGAGCACGTGAGCGTGCAGGTTAGCGGGGTTTTATTTTAAATAGGGTGGTTTTAAAAGGCTTTCATGATGAAGTGGCATTTGAGTAGAGACTGAAGGAAGAAAGGGATCAGGCGTTGCTTAAATTTGGCAAGGAGCATGTTTCAGATAAAGCAAGTGCAACAGGCCGAGATAGTAGCATATTTAACATCTTTAAGTAACTGTGTGGTCTGAGTGCAGATACCAAGGGGTAGATGGTTATCAGATGAGGTAAGGACAGAAAGGGCCAAATTATTTAGTGCTTTGTAGGTTTTTTGTAAGAATGTTGCCTTTTACTGAGTCAGATGCTCAAGCTTTTGAGCAGTGGAATGGTTTGACTGATGATTGTTTTAAAAATACCACACTAGCTCTAGTGAAGAGAGATTAAAGACGGAGCAAGGACAGAATCATGAGATTAGCTTGGAGATTGTTTTCAATAATTTTGGCAAGACATAATGGTGGTTTAGACTAACATTGGAGATAGTAAGATAGAGTCAAATTCTGTATATGTCTTGAACTTGGATTTGATGCATGAAACTTATATGTGGATTTGATGATATATGGTTTATATGAGATACCAGTGACACCAAGATTTTTCGCTTTCATCTTAACCAAAAGTAGCAGAATTAGGCTTGAATTTACTGAGGTGTGGAAGACTGTGGGAAGACATACTTTGTTAGGTGTATGTAGGGAGTTGATAGTTAAGTTTTGGCCATGTTAAATAAATTTGATATCTTAAACATTTTATGATAAAATTAGATTGAGCAGGATAGAAGTAGGGAGGATGGTGATGTAAATGTTGAATTCTTAACTGTGAAATTGATAAAGCTATTTAATCGAGGCCTCTCATTTTGGAAGGCATCTCAGACCTTCTGCCCCCATTATCATAGGTGGAGAGGTCCTCACACTCACTGTGCCTTCTCAGAACTTCTCGGCTCCCTTCACTCTGTCATTCTGAGGCAAGATGTAACATGCACATTTGGAGTGAGTTTGCTTCTCTCGAAATAAGGGTCGCGACTAAACCTTCACGTTCTAAGACCACGCAGTTCTGACTCTCCTATCCTCATCTGGAGTGAAGATGTTGACTCGCTGGAGCTAGGATTTCTTCTCCACAGATTAAAAGAGAAAGCCCCAGGCCCCACTCTCCTTTACCACCAGTATTTACACCCTCTCTACCATTATCTGCTTTAAATCTGCTAGGACTAATATTATAGTCTTTACCCCTGTTTGTCATCTAAGAAACGCCCCACACTCCCAGGTCTCCCCTCATTTGCTCTGCTTTATTTTATTTTATTTTTGTTTTTGCTCTGCTTTAATTCCCATAAAGCTTTCCATGCGACAGTATCTGATACTTGTTCTCTGTAACTCATGGTTTGTCATCAGCAGGGTCTCTGTATTCTCAGGCTCATTTTTGACCCCTTTCTGTACCTCCTTTGCTGTATGGAAACAGAGCTCCTGGACGCTGCTTCCACCGCGTCTTCTTAACTGGTGCTGTTTTCCTTTGATATCTCACGTGTTACTGGGCCTAGAGATACGAAGTAGGTCTTATACTTGCTATTTTTTGGACCATTCTTCCTCTTACCTTCCTGAAAAATCTCCAGATGTTAATCTCAAATGCCATTGTTTGTATTGCTCATTGATACTTTCACATACAACCCTTGGGTCACTCCACTTTCTTACAGATTTTACTTCCTAACTCAGTGGTAATCTGTGAAATTCTACAGTTCTAAGAAATTCTAAGAATTTCTAGCCGTTGTAATACGCACAGATTTGGGTCTTCTGACACTCTGGTCTTTATGTTTTTGAACTCTTTGGTAAGGTTTACGTCTTCTGTATTTGCCACTCACATCTGTGATCATGTGCTAGACCTTGGCATTTTCAATAATTATGTTCCATTTTAAGCATTCCTCTTTGTAAACACTTACCCCATCATTCTAGCTCATTCTGCTTAGTACCAGACTTCCACAGTTATTCACCATACAGTGACTTATTTTAATCCATTGATTGTATGACCCTTTCACTTTACCTTATTTCTTTATGTTCTCACTTAACCCATTTTCTCTTTAATTTTATGGCTAATCATTTTCATTCCCTGGCATTTAGCCTTGACTCCCATATCCCACTTGGTTGAACTTCCTTGGCAGAACCACCATCCTGATGCTTTGCTTATGTAGTTACATACATATCACAGGAGAAAAAATACTGACACCAACTAGTTGCTTTCCCAGTCCATGACCACTTAACCTCAGAGACACCCTAGTGTTGCCTGCAATTGTACTGTGCATTCACACCTTGTCTGTCTTAAATGTCCAACATGTCACCCTCTATCCTCACTCCCAGGTACTGGTTTTGCTTCCTACTTCATTGAGAAAAATGAAGCAATCAAAAGAGTACTTCTGCAGGCTCCCTCTACCACATTTACATATCTACAAGCACTTGCACCCACAGCTCTCCATTTCTGTTATCTTATTTAAACCCTCTTCCTATAGAGCCAGTTGCTCTAATTAATATACACTTAGATTCCGTCTTATTTTATGTAGCTGGGGACATTGGTAGTTTGGCCATCTCTGCCAGTTTCAGTTTTTTCAGTCTCTAGCAGTTATTTCTATCAATATTTCAGTATTCTGAAACTTTTCTTCTATCTTTAAAAATGAAAGAAAACACCAGACTCTCTCTCTTTAACCTGCTTTTTCTACCAACAACTGTCTGTGTTCTTTTTTTATTTCTTGCAACAGAAGTTTTGAAAGAATTGCTTATAAGAATGATCTCCATTTTCTCCTGTCCTAGCCTTCTTTTCAAAGTTACCGGTAACCTTTGCATTATTAAGAATAGAAGTCATTTCTCAGTCATTGTCTTAATACCTTATATATCAGCAGCATTTGACAGTTGTTCATTTTCTCAGTACATTTTATCTGTTGAATACTTGGCTACTTTTTAGTTTTCCTTTTACCACACTGATTGCTTCTCTAACGTTGGATGTGCCAGGCCTTACTCCATGATCTACAATTACAGTCTTATGACTTTAAATACCATCCATATGCCTGCAATGTCCAAATTCATATCTCTGGCTCAGTATACTCCTGAAATTTCAGTTTTGTCTGTTCTACAGACTGTAGCATCTCTGCTTGAGTGTCTGCCTTCTCATATAGTACAGTGAACCCTTTAACAGCATGGGTTTGAACTGTGTCAGTCTACTTATATGTGGATTTTTTTTGTTTGTTTTTTCACTAAATACATACTGCAGTGCTACACAATCCAAGATTGGTTGAATCTGCAGATGTGGAATCATGTATTTCAAGATCAGCTATAAAGTCATACTTGGATTTTTGACTGATTGATCAGTTGGGGTCCCTAACTTCTGCGTTATTCAAGGGTCAACTGTATATCCAAAATTGTGTTGATACCTACCTACTCCAAGCTGTTTCCCCTGGAAGCCTTCCCCATCTCAGTTTGTTGCCATTTTTCTGTTGCATAGGCCAGAAATCTTGGGATCATCTTTGACTGCACTGTTTTTTCATACCCAAAGCCAAACTTAACAGAACATCTTTTTGGTTCCACTTTTAAAATATATCCCCCAGTCCCACAACTTCTACCTCATTATTGTTAGTTCCATGATACTAACTTAGTCTCAACCACCATCATTTCTTGTGTGATTTGCTGCAGTAGTCTCATAAATCTTCCTCATGCTTCTAATAGTGTCCTTCAGTTTATTCTTAGCACAACTGCTAGAGTGAATCTCAAAGTGTGTCACTTCCCTGCTCAAAATGTGCTGTGTTCAGAGTAAAAAATTTCTATAGAGTCATATAAATACGCATTTCATCTATTACTATTCTTACTTGTGACTCTGCTACAGTTATACTTACTGTTTCTAAAACATGCTAGGGATGCTGCTGCCTGCCTGTTTTCTCTAACTAGAACTTTCTTGCTCTACTAGTTTGCATAGCTGACTTTCATATATCCATCAAGTCTCTGATTAAATGTAGCTTTGCCAATGAGATCTACTCTGATCACTGTATTTAAAATTGCAATTTGAATACAACATTGTAAAGCAGCTGTATTCCAATAAAGATTAATTTAAAAATTGCAATTAACCGTTTTACTCCTTATGGTGCTGTTTTTTTAATATATAAATATATATAAATATATTTTTAATATATAAAACATCACTTTCTAAACATATTCTGTAATTTATAGCTTGTTTTTTGTGTTCTTCCCATTGCAGTGTAAGTTTTATGAGCATAAGTGTTTTATTCATTAAATCCCAGTATTTTACACAAATTTAGACCTTTCATCTGTTGAATAAATATTTGTTAATTTAGGTATAGGGGAAGAAAGAGAGAGTAGAGCTGCCTGAATATAGGAATTATCCTTTTTTTTTAAATTGGTGAAAAATTGCTTTACAGTGTTATGTTGGTTTCTGCTGTACAGCAGTGCAAATCAGTCATAACTATATACACATTATATACACACACACGGAGGCTGTTTACATGTACCCTCCTTCTAGAGCCTTCCTCTCCCATTCCCACACCTCTGTGTCATCACAGAGCTCCAGGCAGGGCTCTCCATGTTAAATAGTAACTTCCCACTAACTACCTATTTTATACATGGTAATATATATATACATATGGGCTTCCCAGGTGGTGATAGTGGTAAAGAACCTGCCTTCCAGTTCAGGAGACTTGAGAGGTGGGGGTTTGATCCCTGGGTCAGGAAGAACCCCTGGAAGAGGGCATGGCAGCCCACTTCAGTATTCTTGCCTGGAGAATCCAATGGACAAAAGAGCCTGGTGGGCTATGGTCCATAGGGTCGCACAGAGCTAGACACAAGTGAAGCGACAGCATGCATGGGTGCAAGCCATTAAACTGTGCTAGAGATGTCTAGTCTAGCCCCATACTATTAATAGGGGCTTCCCTGGTGGCTCAGATAGTAAAGAATCTGCCTGCCAAGTGGGAGACCTGGGTTCGATCCCTGGGTCGGGAAGATCCCCTGGAGGAGGGCATGGCAACCCACTCCAGTATTCTTGCCTGGAGAATCCCATGGACAGAGGAGCCTGGCGGACCACGGGGTGGCAAAGAGTCAGACCCGACTGAGCGACTAGGTGACATGATAAGTGTATGTGTGTCAGTTCTGCTTTCTTAGTCTGTCCCGTCCTTACCTTCCCCCACTGTGTCAACAGGTCCGTTCTCTACTAGGTGATCAATACCATTTTCTAGATTCCATATATGTGTGTGTGTGTTACTGATAATATATGATACTTTTCTCTTTCTGACTTTACCCTGTAAGAGGCTCTAGGTTCATCCACCTCACTACAGTTGACTCAGATTTGTTCATTTTTATGGCTGAGCAATGTTCCACTGTATATATGTACCATATCTTGTTTATCCATTCATCTGTTAGTGAACATCTAGGTTGTTTCCATGTCCTGATTATTGTGAATGTTTCTGCAGTGAGCGTTGGAGTATATGTGTCTTTGGATTTGTGGTTTTCTCAGGATATATCCCCAGTAGTGGGATCGTCAGGTCATATGGAAGACTTATTACTAGTTTTTCTTTTTTTTTTAAGGAATCTCTGTATTGTTTTCTGTAATGTCTGTGTCAGTTCACATTCTCAACAGTACAGAAGGGTTCCTGGAATTATCAATTAAATGTTGAAGGCTTCTTACTTTCTCTTTTAATTGGAGGCTCTTGCTCTTTTAATTGGAATATTTAAAGCTATTCCCTACACATGAACCTTCAACTTGAAAACTTTCAAAGATGTGAACGTATGTTCTGTCTGTGTCAGACATGAGTGAAGTTGCACCTTGCCCTCTGTCTCCTGTTGCTGACAGTCCTTCAGCTCTACCATCTCCTCCCTCCTCTCCTTCTTCCCTTTCCTCTCCTGTTCACTTGATGCCAGCACCTGTTTGCCAGCTTTTGTACTGTATGGTGACTTAGTGGTAAGGAATCCACCTGCCAATGCAGGAGACTGGGGTTCAGTTCCTGGGTTGGGACGATTCCTTGGAGAAAGTAGAAACAGCCCAGTCCAGTATTCTTATCTGGAAAATCCCATGGCCAGAGGAGCCTGGTGGGCTACAGTCTACAGGGTTGCAAAAGAGTTGGACACAACTTAGTGACTAAACAGCAACTGTTCTTTTCAAGGTACTGTACTGTAAGATTAAAAATGTTTTCTTAATTTTTTTGTGTTTGTTTTTTATGTATTACTTGTGTGAAAAGTATTATAAACCTGTTACAAAACTATATCACAGATTGTTTTAGTTGGATACCTATGCTAACTTTGTTGGACTTATGAAAAAATTGGACTTACAAATGTTCTCTTGGAATGGAACTCGTTTGTATGTAGGAGGCTTATTGGATTTAGTGATGAGGTTAGGTTTAACTTTTTATTTTGTGCTTTAAAAAATTAATTTCATTTAGTTATTTATGGCTGTGCTGGGTCTTTGTTGCTACATGGGCTTTCTCTAGTTGTGGCGGGGCGGGGGGATTGGAGGCGCTTCTCTAGCTGTGGTGCGCCAGCTTCTCATTGCAGTGGTTTCTCTTGTTTTGGAGCACGGGCTTCAGTAGTTGTGGCCCATGGACTTCGTCGCTGTGCAGCATATGGGGTCTTTGAGGATCAGGGATGGAATCCATATCTGCACTAATAGGTGAATTCTTTATCACTGACCCACCAGGAAAGCCCCTCTTGTGCTTTATTATTTTGTTTCTTTCCTGCCATCTTTTAAGTTAAACTTTTTGGTAATTTATTTTATATCCACTTTTGGCTTTTTAAGGTATTGCTATTTAGTTGCTAAGTCATGTCTTACTCTCTTGCGACTCTGTCCATGGGATTTTCCTGGCAAGAAGACTGGAGTAGATTGCCATTTTCTTCTCCAGGGGATCTTCCTGACCCAGGGATCGAACCTGCATCTCCTGCATTGGCAGGTGGATTTTTTTACCACTGAGCCACCAGGGAAGCCCAGTCTTACATATTACAGGTTTTATAAAAGGTAGATGATGTCGTTCTAAACTACAAATGTCTAGTTACAACTGAGCTTCTCTCCAGTTGTGGCACAGGGACTCTACAACTACTGTGGGCCCAGTAGTTGGAACACAAGGGCTCTCTAGTTGTAAGCCCAGTCTTCATATTAACCCATTTATTACTGTTACTTTTTCTCTACAGCTCTTATGTTCCTTTGCCCTGAAAGCTGTTCATCAGCATTTCTTGTTTTGCAGGTCTGCTGGCAATGAATATTGTCAGCTTCTTTGGAATAGATGTTTGGAAATGTATTTACACTCTTTATAAAATTCTGGACTGCCAGTTTCTTCTTTCCACATTTGAAGTAATTAAAGTCATTACTTTGTATTCTGGCCTTTGCTTTTATTATTATTTTTATTTATTTATTTATTTATTTTTTGAAATGACAAGTTATTTAATTAGGTTCTTTGCAAGAAGTTCAGAACACTACTTTGTGAGGATAAATTCCATTTGTGAGAGCAAACACGGAGCGGAGGTAGCCTTGGAGCTGAGGGACAGCTTTGATTCTTTGCAGAATTTGTGAGTCCACAGCTTTCTGATCAACCTTGCGCTGCTCTGTGATCTCGTATTTCTCTCTCTCTGTGTCAGAGATCTCCCTCCTGGTGTCTGGGTTTACGCAGCTTCTTCTTCTTGAAGTAAGTGTCAGTGAGATGTTCTGGGATTTTCACACCACTGGTATCGATTTTGGTGGAGGTGGCAATGACAAATTTCTGGTGTGTTCTACGCAGAGGAACTCTATTGAGGGATAGAGGCCCAGTCACAAGTAGCAAGCCACTGCCCAGCTGCTTCAGGAAAACGACCCTCTTGCCTCTGTGGCGCCCAGTGAGGATGATCAGAATGGTCCCAGGAGTGATGCTGGCACGCAGCTTCCTCACATGCTTACTGAAGGGTTTTTTGCCATGACTCAGCAGTTTCCGAGGCACATCTTCAGTAGGGTAATACCTAGGCATTTTGCGAAGTTTGACCACTCGGGTACCACCGTTCTTGTCTCCACCAACTGGTTTTGTGACAGTAGCAAGAACACGAACCTTCTTTTTCTTTTCGACCTTGGATTTAGCTGCTGAATACTTTCTCTTGTACAAGGCCTTTCTGGAATACATGGCTGATCGGGAATATCTGCCAATTCCTCTGACCAGGACAGGATTTCGGCTGCAGTGAGGCTTCCCCTTCTTAACTTTCTTCACCTTTTCCACCTTTTTAGCCTTTTTGCCAGCATCAGCCTTCTTGGCTTCAGGTTTTTTCTCCTTAGTATCTGGCTTCTCAGCCTTTTCACCCACCATCTTGCAAGATGGGAAAGAGCTGTTTTTAATTATATCATTCATACTGTTCTTGACTGAATGTTGTTCAACAGCTCTCTGGCTGCATTCAAGATTTTCTTTGGTTTTCACTATTTGAACCATGATGTTTTTATGTTTGTATTTTGTTTATCCTCTGTGTGGTTCACTGAACTTATACCTGTAAGTTGATGGTTTTCATCAGTTTTGGAAAGTTGGCCATTAAAAAGATTTTTCTCTCTCCACATTCTACTGTCTTCTGGGAGTCCAGTCATACATTTGTTAGACACTTGATTTTGTTACACAGATCCCTGAGGCTTTTTCCTTCAGTCTGTTTTCTCACTTCTTCAGTTGTTAAAACTTCTCATTTGTGTTCATTTTCACTCACCCTTTTCTTCAGTCATCTCCCATTTGCTGCCAGACACATCCAGTGAATTATTTCAGTTATTGTAGTTTTCTAGAATTTTAGCTTTTAAAAAATACTTTCTATTTCTTTGCTGAGACTTCATTTAAATTTTGAGTAAATATACAGTAGCCTATTCGAAGTAGTTGTTTAATACAGCAGTTGGACTATCTTGGTGACAGTTTGTATTGAATAGGTTTTTCTTTACTTTGAGTCATACTTTCCTATTTCTTCGAATACCTAGTGATTTCTAATTGTGATTTGGACATTATGGATGATATAGAAATTCTGGTTTCTTTTATCTTCTTCTGTAGAGTGTTAATTGTTCTAGCAAGCAGTTGAATTATTGGCTGATCACCTTGATCTTGTTGTGTAAGCTTCGTTTTACTCTTTGTAAGGATCTATGGAAATCCAAGGTATTTCCCAAGCCTCTCTCAGCTTCTGAACTCTGTTTTTTGGAAGATCTTGTAAAGATTTGATTTTAGACTTCGTTAGGACAGAATAAGCCTACGGTAGAATTTATTCCAAGTAGTAATTCAGGTGAGTCACTCAGTCATGTCTGACTCTTTGTGACGTCATGGGCTGCAACACGCCAGGCTTCCCTGTCCCATCACCACCTCCCGGAGCTTGCTCAAATTCATGTCCATCGAGTCAGTGATGCCATCCAACCATCTCATCCTCTGTTGTCTCCTTCTCCTCCTGCCTTCAGTCTTTCCCAGCATCAGGGTCTTTTCCAACAGCATCAGGGTCTTTTCCAATGAGTCAGTTCTTCACATCAGGTGGCCAAAGTACTGGAGCTTCAGCATCAGTCGTTCCAGTGACTATCCCAGACTGATTTCCTTAGGATTAACTGGTTGGATCTCTTTGTAGTCCAAGGGACTCTCAAGAGTCTTCTCCAACACCACAGTTTAAACGATCAGTTCTTCAAAAGCATCAGTTCCAAGTATAGTTCTTTGTTTCTTTTAATGTGTAGCCTTTCTGGTTTCTCAGATGGATGCCTGGGGAAGTAAACAAAATCTCTTCCTCTACTGGCTCAGCTGGAATTCTATCTCCTAGAACTGCTTCTATCTCCTAGAAACTCCTAAAGAGTTTCTCTCTTTACAGTGTCAACTTCATAACAGCTGCTCTTTGTTAATCCCTGCATAATCTCATCCTGTGTATTACTGCCCAGAGATTGGTTAAGGATTTGTGAGGAATTCATTTTTTCTTCTCTTTGACCCCCCACTCCCCAATCTCACCCTACATAGCTCCTTCCATTCTAGTGCCCTACTCCATGAATTCCACTGGCTCATGGAGTCCCAAATCCTGATTTCTGCATCCTCAGCTCAGAGAGACTTCTGTGTTCTGCTTAGTTTCCAGCCCTCTGTGCTGTTATCATGTAATTGTCTTCAGACAGAGTGATATTCTCTAATATTCTCTAAAGAATTACAAGATTTTTCTGCTTACAGTCTAGTGACTGAATATAGTTGTGTATTTCTGACTTGCTTAATAATCTTTGGTTGCAGGGCTATTCTGGTACTAGTTATTCTGTGATAGTTTAAGAGTGGAAGTCATCTTTGCTCCACCTTAATATTTTTTATCCCTGATTACAGTTTTCTGTATAGTTAGAGAATGGTGTTTGTGGATTGTTTTTGAGGATCAGTATGGTTTAACAGAGAGTAGTTGCTTAGAATCTAATGTCAGACATTTTTGTTAAAGAGTAACAAAAGAGTATATAGTGATGGTCCCTTGACTGGAACTGTATAAGTGAAATTTCTCAAAAATGTTTTCCTAAAGAAATAGCTTTCCTTGGAATTAGGCTTTAAAAAAAAAAAAGCAAGGATGGATGTTTTGGAAATTATGAGAAGCAGGCATCAGTTGTCAAAGTGGGGAAAGCAGGAGCACAGTGGGTAAGACATGTATCTCAGACCAGGATCCATAGCATCACCCCCCTTCCCTCTTGATTGGGGGAAGGGATGAGGCAAAGGAACTCCAATTATGTTCCATCCAGATGCACAGGAGGGCTTTAGGGATAACCCTCCCTGCATGCTTTATCTGAGCCTCCACTTCCAGAATCTCCAGTTTTCGAAAGTAGCCTGGAGAGGGAAGTTGTTTACTCTTAAAGAAGGGTATGAAATAAAATTTCCAATGCCAGAATGTACAGATTAAGCATGAGACCAGATTGATGGACACAAAGCACAAGCCACTACATTCTTAGGGAGGGGGTATCTCAAGGGAAGGTAGGGTCTTCCACATCTTGTCTCCTTATAATCCCATGTTGGGAAGGGTGCTGAGAACTGTCCCAAGCAGTGGGTTGTGAAGATAGGTGAAAGGGGTGGTTGAGGGAACAGCTGCAGACCTGTTGCTTCTAAGCTCACTCGCACCCCTTTGGGGCCAAGACAGTTTTATTTATTTGCTCCCTTGGGTGACTGTTCCTTAGGTCCCACTTTCTCTAGGATGCCATCTACACTGGCTGTGTGCAAATGACTTACCTTGTGCATTTTAACTTTCTTTTCATAATATAAATATTCTGGTTTTGTATTTTTGTGAATTTTAATCAGAGGCCCTTATTCCTGCACTGTGTTCTCAGGTATATGAGCAATCTCAAGCATAAGTTGGCAGGAGCTCTGGGTCTGCACAGTTTGAATACTTTTTGTTGCTGTATCACCAGAAAGAAAAACTGTTTGGGGTCTGTATAGCCTATTGAACTACCTTACATTTGCATGTTAGAGCTGGCTTTTCTAATGGTGTCCTCTTAAAACCCATTCATCTTCAGTGTTTCATGGGAGGCTAGGTTTTAACTGGGTTGCCCCCATGACTTGGTTGCCTTCTACTAAAAGGTTGGAAATTAGTCTGAAGCGAAAAAGGTGGTGCAGAGAGCTTAGGAGAGGCTTGGGCCAGGTAAAAGATGCAGAGAGGGGAAGCCAAGATTAGACAAAGGTCCATCTCTATGTGTGATAAAAGTTTCCTGTTACAAACCTCTAATCCCAGGGCATGGGACTCACTTTACATACCAGATCCATCCTTTGCTTGATTGGGCTAGGCCTCCTGTGCACAGCAGGGTGTATATATGTATGTGTTTTTGTAAAAAAATATGAGTGGTTAGGGTAGGTGTTAGGAACAATGCCTCTGTACCCATCTTGAGCTGCCCAGGGATGGATATATGAAGCAAGGACAAGATCCTTAACTTTAACATTTCTGGGCGTTTGCTCCTTGACTTCCAGAGAGACCATCATTGGTGGCTTCTTTGTAGTTCCCAGAGCCAGTGTCCTATCCTGCTGTAGCAGTGATTAGTGTCACGGAGTTAAAGAAGAAACAGGGGTTACTTTTACATGCTGTGAGATCACCGCAGCCTGCCTCACTGTGTTGTAACAGGGCAAAGGCAGTAGTACACATCTGATCCTGGGTTCTTGTCTCCCTCAGTTGCTGCCCCCTTCTGTATTTGTCTGCACTTTGTAGGACTTCATGGGATTCCCTGGTGGCTCAGATGTAAAGTGTTTGCCTGCAATGTGGGAGACCCGGGTTCATTCCCTGGGTCAGACAGATCCCCCTTGGAGAAGGAAATGGCAACCCACTCCAGTACTCTTGCCTGGAAAATCCTATGGACGGAGGAGCCTGGTAGGCTGTGGTCCATGGGGTTGCAAAGAGTCAGACACAACTGAGTGACTGCACTGTCACTTTTCTAGTTACGGTATTTGTCTGTGCTGTGTAGGACTTCACAAGTCACTGATCTGGCGATTGCTTGGTGGCCTAGTTTGTATAAATGTGTGGTCTTCTCCATGTTCTTTTGGGGCTTAATTGTTTACAAACTTCTTTTTATATTGAGAAAAATAGCCAAACCATCTTCAGCAAAAATGTTCTGTACCAGGCAAAAAGATCTGAAACATAAGCTTGGGGGCCCCTCGTCTTGAAGTGGGGGGGGGTCTTGAACCATACTTTCTTTTATGTTCCCTTTTGCCTATTTCCTATTTAGAATAAGATCTTCTATCCTAAATCTAGATTCCTGCCCATTCCTCTGTTTCACTCTGACATCCCCCACCTCAAATAATCCATGTATCTATATGTATGGATTGTAGAATATCTACAATTAAATGATTTGTGCAAAAATTTGTGATCCAGATAGCTGGTAGAAATGACATACAAATTCATATCTACCATCAGTCTTCTCAGGAAGGGATATGGCAACAAATCAGATTTTCCAATCAGACAAATTGTTTTCCTGAAGTGCATTTATTGTCAGAAAAGCAGCTTGTTTACTGTTCAGTGTTCATTCAGCTCATTTGTTCAGTAGGTATTTGAGTACTCATCATGTACCAAGTACCAGGCTGGGTGATGATTATGCATATAATATATAAAAACAGAGATGGTCGTTGATGTTTTGGGAGCCTCACCATCTTTACGAGGCTCAGGATAGAGTAATGGTTCAGTAGTAGTTCATGATAATCTCCAAAAATAGTTCGTTCATTTTGGTTTTGCTGAAAAAGCCTTGTTAACTTTAGTATCGTAGTTTGTGAATCTATCCAACTGTCTGAGGAACTCATAGGCTCAATGAGTCAGTTACCTTGCAGAATGTTTGCTATGACTAGAAGTGGGCATGGCTGAGAGTTAGCTTGAAATAGAGGAATTTCAGAAGATTTGAGAAAGAAACATTCTTCAGAGTCATCAGGTACCATTTGGGAAAGGGACAGATTGGTTGAGATGTATGTTGCTAAATTCTGTAAAGTGAAATCTGTATTGGTTGAAAATGGTTGATCATTTTTCCTTTGCAGCAGTGTAAGCCTGCCTGTCACCATGTATAGTTGATCTCTGATTTCTGTATGGCTGGTACTTAGCTTTGACCACAGTTGTATGGTAGTTTGAGCGTTCTTTGGCACTGCCCTGCTTTGGAAGGAGGAATGAAAACTGACCTTTTCCAGTCCTTTGGCCACTGCTGAGCTTTCCAAATTTACTAATGTATTGTGTGCAGCGCTTTAACAGCATCATCTATCACAGCCTTGTCGTAGTGAATGGGCTTGCTTAATTCAAATATGCCATTTTATATATATACATATATATGTATATATATAAATGTATTTATATCTGTTTTAAAACTATGAACTCATTTTCCTTTAAAATTATTTATGCAAATACTTTGTCTAGAATTATGATGCTTTCTTCAATAAAGGTTTGAATTTCCTTTTGCCAGTTCATTTAAGCACTACCAGGTTGAGGCTATTAAATATCCAAAATGAAATTGTTTCAGACCATCAGATGATGTGTACTTGGTCTAAAAATTCGTATGGTGTACTTTGTGACTACTACTTCTAAGGACTCATCTCTCTTCCGCAGCATTATAGTAACTTTCCTTTAGTCCTGTAGAGGTGGTAGAGGAGCAAGTGACTATTGGTGGCAAAGGTAACACACTCGTGAAACCATCATCACAGTCAGAATAGTGAACGTATTTTTATCATTCCCAAAAGTTTCACTTTCATATTTGAAAGCTGTTTCTCCTGTATCTCTAATTCTAAGTTGACAGTTTTCTTTCACTACTTTAAAGATGTAGCTCTACTCTGTTATGGCTTGAATTGTTTCTAATGAGAAGTCTGTTGTCCTTTTTAAAAAAATTAATTGTATTTCATTACAATATTGTGATGGTTTTTGCCATACATCAGCATGAATTGGCTACAGGTATACATGTGTTCCTCCCATCCTGAACCCACCTCCCTCCCTACCCTATTGCTCGGGTTGTCCCCGAGTACCCGCTTTGGGTGCCCTGCTTCATTCATTGAACTTGTGCTGGTTGTCTATTTTAAATATGGTAATGTATATGTTTCAGTGCTATTCTCTCAAATCATCCCACATTCACCTTCCCCCCTTGAGTCTTAAAGTCTGCTCTTTACATCTGTCGCCTTTGCTGCACTGCATGTAAGATCGTTGGTACTGTCTTTCTAAATTCATGTATATGTTGATATACAGTATTTATCTTTCTCTTTCTGACTTACTTCACTCTGTGTAATAGGCTCCAGGTTCATCCCACCTCCTTGAAACTGACTCAAATACATTCCGTTTTAGTGGAGTAATATTCCATTGTGATAAGTACCACTACTTCCTTACACATTCATTTGCTGATGGACATCCAGGTTGCTTTCATGTCCTCCCTATTATAAATAGTGCTGCAGTGAACATTGGGGTACATGTGTCTTTTCCAATTCTGGTTTCCTTGATGGAGGGTGTATGCCCAGCAGTGGGGTTGCTGGGTCTCCTGACAGTTCTTTTCTCAGTTTTTTAAGGAATCTCGAAACTGTTCTTCATAGTGACTGTACCAGTTTTCATTCCCACCAGCAGTGTAAGAGGGTCGCCTTGCTCCACACCCTCTCCAGCATTTCTTGTTTGTAGACTTTTTGATGATGGCCATTCTGACTGCTGTGAGATGATACCTCGTTGTGGTTTGATTTGCATTTCTCTAATAGTGAAGTTGGGCATCTTCTCATGTGTTTATTAGCCATCTGTATGTCCTCTTTGGAGAAATGTCTAAGTCTTTTGCCCACTTTTTGATTGGGTCGTTCATTTTTCTGGTATTGAGCTGCATGAACTGTTTGTATATTTTGGAGATCAATTCTTTGTCATTTAATTCATTTGCTATTATTTTCTCCCATTTTGAGGGCTGTCTTTTCAGTTTGCTTATAGTTTCCTTCATTTTGCAAAAGCTTTTAAGTTTAATTAGGTCCTGTTTGTTTATTTTTGTTTTTATTTCCATTACTCTGAGAGGTGGGTCATAGAGGATCTTGCTGTGATTTATGTTGAAGAGTGTTCTGCCTTTGTTTTCCTCTAAAAGTTTTATAGTTTCTGGTCTTACATTAAGGTCTTTAATCCATTTGAAGTTTATTTTTGTGTATGGTGTTAGAAACTGTTCTAGTTTCATTCTTTACACATGCAAAATTATAATAAAAAATCTTCCAACAAACAAAAACCCAGAACCAGATAGCTTCACAGGTGAATTCTTCCAAAAATTCAGAGAAGAGCTAACACCTATCCTACTCAATCTCTTCCAGAAAAATGCAGAGGAAGAAAAACTCCCAAACTCATCCTACAAGGCCATGATCACCCTGACACCAAAACCACAAAGATGCCACACACACAAAAAACAACAGTCCAGTATCACTGATGAATATAGATGCAAAAATCCTCAACAAAATTCTAGCAAAAAGAATCCAACATATTAGAAAGATCATACATTATGATCAAGTGGGCTTTATGCTAGGAAGCAAGGATTCTTCAGTATTTGCAAATCAATCAGTATGATATGCCATATTAACAAACTGAAAGATAAAAACCATATGATTATTTCATTAGATACTGTTCTGTCTTTATTCCTCTGTACATAATATATCTTTTCCCCTCTTGGTACTTAAAATTTTTCTTTATTATCAACTTTAAGCAGATTGAACACAATATATCTTTGTGTAATTTTTAAAATGTTTCTTGTGCTTGGAGGGTGTTGAGCTGCTTAGATCTATATATGTTTTATAGTTTTTGTCAAATTCGGGAAATTTTATTCCACTGGTACAATTTCTTCCAATATTTATTGCCTCTTCCCTCTCCCTCCCTATTTGGGGATGCCAGTCATACATGTATTAATTTTATTACAGTTGTCCTAAAACTCACTGTTCCTCTATTGGTCTCTCCTCCGGTTTTTTTCTGTTTGATTTCAGATGGAATTAAGAGCAGGTTGGATGTTACAAAAGAAAAGATTAGGAAATATGAAGAAAGGTAGCAATGTAAAGTAACAGCTTGTTCTACTAATGAAGTTTTCAGTAACTGAAACATCAGTTGATGTCATTGTGTTCCTTTCGTGACTTAGTTTTTCTTCTGTTCCTTTTCTATTTATGTGAGAATCGTAATGTCTTCCCCAAGCTTTCTTTAGATTTCTATCCTTTTGGTTCTCATCATGTGTGCTCAGACTGCATGCTCTCTGCAGCTGTTCAGTTCAGTCGCTCAGTCGTCTCCGACTCTTTGTGACCCCATGAACTGCAGCATGGCAGGCCTCCCTGTCTATCACCAACTCCCGGAATCCACCCAAACCTGTATCCGTTGAGTTGGTGATGCCATCCAACCATCTCATCCTCTTTCATCCCCTTCTCCTCCTGCCCTCAATCTTTCCCAGCATCAGGGTCTTTTCCAATAAGTCAGCTCTTTGCATCAGGTGGCCAAAGTATTGGAGTTTCAGCTTCAACATCAGTCCTTCCAATGAACACCCAGGACTGATCTCCTTAGGATAGACTGGTTGGATCTCCTTGCAGTCCAAGGGACTCTCAAGAGTCTTCTCCAACACCACAGTTCAAAAGCATCAATTCTTCGGTGCTCAGCCTTCTTCACAGTCCAGCTTTCACACCCATACATGACCACTGGAAAAACCATAGCCTTGACTAGATGGACCTTTGTTGGCAAAGTAATGTCTCTGCTCTTTAATATGCTATCTAGATTGGTCATAACTTTCCTTCCAAGGAGCAAGCATCTTTTAATTTCATGGCTGCACTCACCATCTGCAGTGATTTTGGAGCCCAGAAAAATAAAGTCAGCCACTGTGTCCACTGTTGCCCCATCTATTTGCAATGAAGTGATGGGACCAGATGCCATGATCTTCGTTTTCTGAATGTTGAGCTTTAAGCCAGCTTTTTCACTCTCCTCTTTCACTTTCATCAAGAGGTTCTTTAGTTCTTCTTCACTGTCTGCCATAAGGGTGATGTCATCTGCATATCTGAGGTTATTGATATTCCTCCTGGCAATCTTGATTCCAGCTTGTGCTTCCTCCAGCCCAGCATTTCTCATGATGTACTCTGCATAGAAGTTAAATAAGCAGGGTGACAATATACAGCCTTGACGTACTCCTTTTCCTATTTGGAACCAGTCTGTTGTTCCCTGTCCAGTTCTAACTGTTGCTTCCTGACCTGCATACAGGTTTCTCAAGAGGCAGGTCAGGTGGTCTGGTATTCCCATCTCTTTCAGAATTTTCCACAGTTTATTGTGATCCACACAGTCAAAGGCTTTGGCATAGTCAATAAACCAGAAATAGATGTTTTCCTGGAACTCTCTTGCTTTTTCCATGATCCAGTGGATGTTGGCAATTTGATCTCTGGTTCCTCTGCCTTTTCTAAAACCAGCTTGAGCAACTGGAAGTTCATGGTTCACGTATTGCTGAAGCCTGGCTAGAGAATTTTGAGCATTACTTTACTAGCGTGTGAGATGAGTACAGTTGTGTGGTAGTTGGAGCATTCTTTGGCATTGCCTTTCTTTGGGATTGGAATGAAAACTAACCTTTCCAGTCCTGTGGCCACTGCTGAGTTTTCCAAATTTGCTGGCATATTGAGTGCAGCACTTTCACAGCATCATCTTTCAGGATTTGGAATAGCTCAACTGGAATTCCATCACCTCCACTAGCTTTGTTCGTAGTGATGCTTCCTAAGGCCCACTTGACTTCACATTCCAGGATGTCTGGCTCTAGGTGAGTGATCACACCATCATGATTATCTGAGTTGTGAAGATCTTTTTTATACAGTTCTTCTGTGTATTTTTGCCACTTCTTAATATCTTCTGCTTCTGTTAGGTCCATACCATTTCTGTCCTTTATTGAGCTCATCTTTGCATGAAATGTTCCCTTGGTATCTCTGATTTTGTTGAAGAGATCTCTAGTATTTCCCATTCTGTTGTTTTCCTCTTATTTCTTTGCATTGATTGCTGAGGAAGGCTTTCTTATCTCTCCTTGCTATTCTTTGAAACTCTGCACTCAAATGGGTATATCTTTCCTTTTCTCCTTTGCTTTTTGCTTCTCTTCTTTTCACAGCTGTTTGTAAGCCCTCCTCAAACAGCCATTTAGCTTTTCTTCATTTCTGTTTCTTGGAGATGGTCTTGATTCCTGTCTCCTGTGCAGTGTCACGAACCTCCATCCATAGTTCATCAGGCACTCTGTCTATCAGATCTAGTCCCTTAAATCTGTTTCTCACGTTGACCGTATAGTATAAGGGATTTGATTTAGGTCATACCTGAATGGTCTAGTGGTTTTCTCCACTTTCTTCAATTTCAGTCTGAATTTGGCAATAAGGAGTTCATGATCTGAACCACAGTCAGCTCCTGGTCTTGTTTTTGCTGACTGTATAGAGCTTTTCCATCTTTGGCTGCAAAGAATATAATCAGTCTGATTTCAGTGTCAACCACCTGGTGATGTCCATGTGTAAGGTCTTCTCTTGTGTTGTTGGAAGAGGGTATTTGCTATGACCGGTGGTGCGTTCTCTTGGCAGAACTCTATTAGCCTTTGCCCTGCTTCATTTTGTACTCCAAGGCCAAATTTGCCTGTTACTTCAGGTGTCTCTTGACTTCCTACTTTTGCATTCCAATCCCCTATAATGAAAAGGACATCTTTTTTGGGTGTTAGTTCTAGAAGGTCTTGTAGGTCTTCATAGAGCTGTTGCTGAATCCTTATGGCATTATCGTCTCCCTTTCGCATATTCCCTTGAGTAAGGAACATACCCTCAGTTTAAAATTCTCCCGAGTAGTATTATGAGGTCTTTATGTACACTGTAGGTCTTTTGTTGTTGTTGTTGGATTGAGGTTTTTTATTTTAAACAATGCAAATCGTTTTAAAATATTGCTAAAAATATCAGTTTAAACAGCTTTAAGCCTTTACTATGCTTTAATAAGCAAAGTAGTATGTTTATTTAAGTGTTTTATATTTTTTTGATCAATTTAATTCTTGGACTAATCCTGTAAGATATGATTATTCTATACTTTTCTGAAGAAGACCTGAGACATAGAAAGTTGTCCAAATCATGTTACTGTGACGACTGTAATATTACTTAGTTATTAAGTCTTTCTAAAGATTTAATGAGAATCCATGTAAGATACTTAGCAAAATGCCTGAAAACATTGTAAGTTCTCAAAATGGGCTAATTGTTGTTATTTCTAGATTGATAAATGCTTAGATAAATTATGTTTGGACTATTTTTCAGAGTAATCTTGAGGATAGAATAGGTGGGTATACTGAAAAAATTAGCTGTAAAAGGATACTTTTTGTAAGTGGATGATTGGTTCTGTGGGATTGAATCTGTGCTTTAATCTATGCTTGAAAATTTATGTAATTTGTATTTATGAAATTTTATAGATAACTGATTTAAGGAAGAACCTGAATCAAAATTGCTACATATCAACTTTAAAGGATGTTTACCTAGGCAATCAGTTTGCATACAAACTAAGATGATATATTTCCCTGGAAGTAGCCAGAGTAAAATCTTATCAACTCTTAAACACTGACAGTTACTAAGAATAATTTCTTGGCAAATAGAGTGGCATCCTTTTACAACTCATGGTCCGATAAGACTTTAAATGTGCATTCAGAAGTTACAGTTTGCAGTTTTAGCTAAGTGATTCTCAGCCTTTGGAAAAATCCTTTATTCACTTCCCATACTTATGGGAGCCCTCTTTTCAAAAACTTAGCAAATAGCTTTAAATAATAGTTTATTTCTCAATAAATTTATATATATATAAGCATAATGATTCTGTTCAAAACATGATAATTGGTAGTATACATGTTATACTGAGTTTCTATAATTCTAGCCAAAAGGACAAAAAGTCTTAACTTATAAGCCCATCATTACTAAATCGTTTAGCGTGCGTAATTTTTATATAGACATGTTGAAATACACAAAATAACTCTGGTGAAGAATTCTATGTTAAGAATCACTGCTTCATATGCAAGATTAAAATCTAAGAAACTGCATATTACATATTAACAAAATTATGCTTGATCCATTTATTAGTTGTTCTTCCCCCTCATTTCTGAAGTATTTCAACTATTACATTGATTAATTCAAAAAGAAAATCCAGTGTTAGTTTATTCTGTTAGCTAAGAGAATCAGAAGGAGCTTGTAGCCAAAACTACTGTATTGTTCATTTGGTTTTCAAGCTGGTTAGTATTTTTCTTCTAGTAATACAGTAGACATTCATTCAAGTGAATGGAAGCAAATCTGATTATCAATGTTTTACCAATCTCTTGATGGTTAACTGTTATTTATTATCTGAGTCCACCTTCAGCAAAATGTACAGTTGTGTTTAACACCTGGTACCTCCCTGTTTTTCTAGCTTTGTCTTTTCCTTAGCCCTGAAACTTACAGATGACTTCAGAACTGTGTACTTTTGTACATTCAGATTGTTTACCCCAGTGAAAGCTCTTACCTTTCTCCCAGGTTTGTTTACCTAGAAAGGTCTTACTCACCCTTTAACATCCAGTGTAGATGTCAACACCTGTATGAAGGCAGAAAAGGGAATATACTTTCTCCTAGGTGTATCATGGTGTATTTGCTTCCTGCTTGTTCATATGAATGCAGTAAGACATTTCTAGAAGTAGGATTCTGAAACATTATTTTGAGTTGAGAAAAGAAATAAAATTGTACAGATTTAAATTTCATGAATTAAAATTTTGTGAGTTATGGTACTAGTTGACCTTTCTGCCCAATGCCTTCTTATTTGCTGACATATTTAAACTGGGTCAAAAGATCTTTCTTCTTTACAATGTAAAGCTTAAGTCAAAAGGGTTAGCATGGAAATCTCATATTCCTGCTTTATCCATACAGATTAAACAAAGTAAAATTTCATTTTGGCCTTTGAGAAATAAATGGTATAGGAAATGAATCAAATGTTGTTCCTTTAATGTTCCTTCAATGAAGGAATAGTCTGGCTCACCTTTGTAACAGAACCTCTTTTAAATCCTTTTAAATTAAAATACTCACATGCTTTTGTGCTGTTTAGTTAATATATCATACAAGTTATCATGTGCTAGATTTTACATTGTAGGTAGGTTCTTTTTTTTGCTTTAAAATTTTTCTCCTTGAAAATCATAAAATGATATGCCTGTTATGTATATTTCACTATAATAAAAAATTCTTAATGCACAAAATATAAACCTCATTTGCCAGCTGTTTTGTGTAACTGCACTCACCCTATTGTTCTAAACTTTGCATTCTAATTCTCTCAGTTTTTCCTTTACATCTTAAACCCCACCACTCAGCAAACGTTCCTTTTGTTAACAACTTCATAGCCTTTCCTCCTGTATTTACCACAATGGAGACCTTTACTAAAGGTACAAACATTTAGGTGCTCATAGCCTTCCTCTGCATCTCAATTTCTGCTTTTACTTTAATGATCTGTGTCCACATAGACAATGAAAACTTCCTCAGTGCCTTGAGCTTCTCTTTTCTGGCAATCTTTTCTTGATTCTGCTTTAGCTAGGCGTTCAGTTTTTAGGTTATACCATGGATGTTATGGCTCCAGTTAAACTTTCAAATTACCAAAAATGTTGATCACTGTGACAAAGTCAGAGACCATTGTTCAAGCTTGTTTATTCAGCTATACCCATTAGTACTGTACCCTGATCATCTGAGCTACTGTCTTTAGAGTTCTAGCTGATCTTCCCCTTCTCTCTTCTTCAGATCTTTTATTTTATATTTCTGTATGATTTTCTGGTGGCTCAGATGGAAAAGAATCTGCCTGCGATGCAGGAGACATGGGTTTGATCCCTGGGTCGGGAAGATCCCCTGGAGAAGGAAGTGGCAACCCACTCTAGTATTCTTGCCTGATGAATTCCATGGACAGAGGAGCCTGGTGGGCTATAGTCCATGGAGTTGCAAAGAGTTGGACACGACTGAGCAGCTAACACACACATATATTACAATAGTAGCAGTGATTTTATGGTTTTGAAATTGTGTGTAGTTTTCCCACCTTTGAAAGTATTTTGTGTAATGTGATTATATTTTCTGATTTAAAATGTATACAACTCATGCCAGTATTTGGATTTTTAAAAAATGAAATCCTGAATCAAAACTCTAATGTAAGAACACTTGAGCAGTTTTGAGTGATTTTGTTTGTTTTGTAGTGGATTCACTGGGTCAGGTTAAGAGTGAAGGGGAATTGATAGTTAAAAGTTGCTGGTGATGTAAGGGGTGTGTGTCCTTCTTAGAATGTTGATCATTTAAGGTTTCAAGATTGACTCATCCAGCAGTTGTTCATTCCCAAATCACAGTCATAAATTTTCTGTTTTAAATGTAATTTTTGTTTTTTTGTTTTGAAGGTATCAGTTTTTGGAAGAAGCTTTTCAAAACCAGAAAGGTGCAATTGAGAACCTACTGGCTAAGCTTCTTGAGAAGAAGAATTATGTTCATTTCGCAGCTACTCAGGTGCAGAATAGGTAAGTGTGTTTCCTTAAAACCAAAATTTCACATTAAGGATTATTAAACACAGTGGGTCCAGTTTAAATTTGTTTTCCTTCTATATTAAACATATATAGAAAAGATTTTTTTTTTTGAGGAGTAAATGATTTGAGGTTGGAGTATGATGTTTATTAAAGAAAATTTAATTCACTAAAATTTTGGATACTCATTTAGGATACATCATTGACTGTTATATAATTAATATCACTCTAGTCTTCATAAGGCTTAGTTAAATGTAGAAAAAGCAATTATTGTATAAAGAGTTGAATTATAAAATTTTAACTAGAGACTGTGGAAGACAGAGGAGAGAATATGAAGAATGGTGGGCAAATTTTCCATCTGTAAAACAAACATTAAAAACAGTACTTATCTTAGTTGTATTATTATGAGAACACAGTTTCTGGCACATAGTAAACCCTCAAATTTTAGCTTTTTAAAATCACCAACACTAGTTTTTAGAACAACAATAGTTTTTAGAAATCCTATTTTTGTTAATTTCTAAATTAACTAAATTTGTTGATAAAGCACGTGGGACTGAGACTTCTCTGGTGGTCCAATGGTTAAGACTCCATACTTCTACGCCAGGGGCCATGGGTTCGATTCCTAGTTAGGGGACTCAGATCATGCAGTGTGGCCACAGAAAAACAAACAAAAACAGACACAAAAAACCCAGAATGGCTGTTGGGACTAAGTTCATAAGTGAGTAGGTGAAGAAGATTAGGACTCTTAAAGGAGTCCTTGCAGACAAACACTTGGAGCTGGCATAATTAAAACCCCTATGTTCCTAGAGGTATGAATAAGGGTTCATATGTTTTTATTCTTTAGACTCACAAAATTAAGACTTCTGGGATCTCTAGAATATTAAAATTAATTTTTGATGATTTAAAAAGACCCATTAAATACTTAAAATATTGAAGATGAATGAATGGTGATTATATAGTATATTAGATAATAATATATTAGACATTAAGAGATGTTATAACTTTCATCCTAAACGGTTATACCAAAGGAAAATAGAGGCTCCTCAGAGAGTGTAGACAATATGTAAATATATATACACATATACTAGTCATAGTTTGTTCTTGTGGTTATGTCAGGATGTTTTTTATGCTGTTACATTGTAGATGATATTGGAGAGGATAACTGTCTTCTCATAAATTACAGATGGTTATCCTTTTCAGACAAAGGATAGAGAGAGAATTCATATGCAGTCCTGTATTTTTATACATGTATGTTATGCATATTTTGTATAAATGTTCCTCAGTCTGTATAGACAAGTGAGGCTTATGTATCGTATGATTACAGATGGTTGGAGAAAGAATTTCATCTCCAGAAAGCTTTAAAATAAAGCATTTAAGATTAAAATCTATAATTATACTTCTTTTAAATTCTTCAATGACTTTTCTCCATTTTTTAATGTACATTCATTTATTTTTCTCTTCCTTTACAATTGAATGTATATTATCCATGCTTAAACCTAGGGGTGTTTGACTCTACTGTCAGCATGCTTAATGATTTCAACCTTTGGCTGAATCTTTTTTTTTTTAAATTTTTAAATTTATTTATTTTTAATGGGAGGATAATTGCTTTACAGTGTTGTGTTGGTTCTGCCATGCATCAGCATGAATCAGCCATAGATATGTGTATATTCCCTCCCTCTTGAACCTCCCCTTCCTTTCCGAATCATTTTGAATCATGTGTTTCTTAGCACTAGTAATTAGCACTCTCATTTAAAAAAAATTGTCTTGCACTCACTTGAATAAGATAAGGACAGCACTGAGTAAAACTTTCAAATCAGTGCCTGATGTACAAAGGAGGGAAAACTACATTCTTGACCCAGTGTATTCAAGTTATTCAAATTTGTACTTGATAAATGAAAGGCAATTTTAGTGTTTGAAAGTGTTAGTTATAGTTTGTATAAAAGTAGAATGTGTAAAAGTTGAAGGTTACCATCTTATGATTGTTTGTTAACATTTTATGTATTTATATTTGTGGGATTTTTCTCTTCCTATTTTATAAATAGCAAGGTATTGGCTATTTCATATTTGCAACCAAAATTTTCATAACTTCATGGTAGCTTGTATTTATTTCTAAAACATTTAACAGCTATTTTTATAAAAGGAATGAAAGTGTTTTATTCCCTTAAAACATTTTGAGAAGTAAGTCATTTTGAGAAAAACCCATGCAATGAGTATATATGAATTCACATTTGAAGTAGTTATAAGTGAACCTAAATGCTTCTACGCGTCCTACTATTTCAAAAGATAGTAGTATTGGTTGCAACATTGGTTCTTTGCTCATTGTTCTTGAAAAGCACTATGATTAAATAGAACCAATGTGCCATATTTAACACTAACCAGCAATCATTGATGGCAGATGTTTGTATATCACTTTCATGTCATAGAAACTAAAGGAGATTGCCATGTAGTGTAATAAACTGTCCTTTATGAACTTAATTTAAAATTACTAAATATTTAATTCATTCTTTGTCTATATACATAACTTGTTTGGGCCAAATTGAGTGGTCAGGTCTGCCAAAACATAAGTTGTACATTTGACATAAATTTAATTACTCGTTTAAGTGCCCAGTTGGATGAATTTCTGTTACAGTTGGTAATTCAGAGACGTAGGATAAGTCGATAACCTAATGATGCATTTCTCTTATTCAGGATAAAAGAAGTAAATGAGACTAACAAACGAGTAGAACAGGAAATTAAAGTGGCCATTTTCACCCTTATCAATGAAATTAATAAGAAAGGAAAATCTCTCTTACAGCAGCTAGAGGTATGGTTCAAAGCCAAAATAAAACAAAAACTGCTTCTCTTGCTCTTTAGCTGTTTTTAATGTTTATTGAAAGCTCTTTTAGATTGGTTGTGGGGGGTATGAAAGTAAAGTCAGTTAAAATTTTTTTCGTGTGTTTTTTTAATTGGAAAATCCTCTTTTCAAGTTAGTTACTTTATAGCCCAATTTAATTAATAATACTTTAGCTTTATCAGTTAGGAGATAGTGTTGGCCTCTTGGAAATGAAAGAATTATTACTAAAATGTGATATAAATGAAGACAAAGCTGACCTGCCACACTCCCTCTTCTCCCCTCAGATGGGCCCTCAGTTTAACTTTTACATGTGAATGTATATTCGGAGTCTTACTGACTCATGCGGGTGCTTCATTTTATTTTTTAATGTTCCATAGTTTTCCTAAAAATGCTATTCATTTTGAAATTTATAAACTTTAAATTTACTGGTAATTTTGTTGTATTATGTCTTTATGTTGCATATTTTGAGGTTAATATATGAATGTAAATTTCTAGATGAGAAGCCAGTCAATTTGTGAAATCCAGATTGTTTTAATCAGAGACTCTAGTGACCATAGTTGATTGTTCTCAAAATTTTGTGGTTTTAAATTGGCTTAGGTAATATGCGGTTACATTTAAAGTAGAATTGAAAACTAATAAATTACATGGATATTTGATTAACTTTTAGTTACTATTAACCTCAAATTTTTCATAGATTTTTTCTGTTGCTATTGCTTTCTTCAAAATTGTGAAATATTAGGCATAATTACATATAAATATATGTCAGCAGAGTATGATTTCTGAATTTCTGTCTTTTGAAATACATGTTGCCATTGTTCCACTATTGTGAGATTAAAAGTACTCTCACGCATATTGTTAGTTTGAGGTTTCTTGTGACTGTTGTATATCCAGCCTAGTTGTATTTAACCTTAATAGATTTTTATTTTAAAAAGGACCTTGTAAAGGGAGAGCACGAGCAGGCAATTATTTTTGATACCTTTTAACTTACAGTAAATACATTTTAATTATAGGTCTAAAGTAATGTTCTGAAACCATTTCAAGAACTTTTGAATTAAAAGTTTTGAATTAAAGTGCCTTTTATTGCTAAAATATACACTAATACCTAATGATAAATCTGCCACTATTTCTAACATGCTGATAATTTAAGCAATAGATATTTTCTAGTGTACTATGTTTCTAAACTTTGTAAAATAGAGGTTTTCCTAAACTTTATAAAAGGGATGATTTTCTGAGAAGTTGTAAATAAAACTCCCATCAGTTGAATATTTTTATCTACTAATTTACATTATAAAGTGAGCAACTTATTTCCTTAGGAGAAATATTGTTCAGTAAACTCAGTTGAATCACTTGTAAGAAAGTGGTTAAGACTGAAGAGGCAAGTTGTTTAGCATGCTGAAAGTCAAAGGACATAACTGCTGCTACAGCTAAGTCACTTCAGTCGTGTCCGACTCTGTGTGACCCCATAGACAGCAGCCCACCAGGCTCTTCCGTCCCTGGGATTCTCCAGGCAAGATCACTAGAGTGGGTTGCCATTTCCTTCTCCAATGCATGAAAGTGAAAAGTCAAAGTGAAGTCGCTCAGTCGTGTCATAAAGCATCCTCTATTCCTTCTGGGAAGTTTCATCCCCAGAAAGCAGTTTATTTTTCCTTTGCAGCATTTTCCTCAAATTGGTCTTTGCTTCCACTCTGCAATTCATCTTTCTCCTTTTGTCTTAATATTTAAAAGAATAGGTTTTTTTCAGCCTCATTGCCACACCAGTAGATGGCACTGGTAACACAAAATTTTCTTTGGCCTGAGAAGTGTACTGAGTTAAGATAATAAAATTATTTCTAAAGGTCAGTTCATAAGCTCTATATATTAGATTAACCTAATAGAAGGACACTATTTTTAACAAAGACTTTTCATCTTCTGAAGGAGAAGGAAGACATAATTAACATTAGTTTCTGTATATACAATGTCTATTTTAGCCCAGAGAACTAAGAACTAAATTTTAGTCCCTCTTTTGTTAGTAACTTTGTCCTTGAACATAGACTCATTAAATAATGAGGAGCTTAAGTTATCCCATATTTAAAGATGTATTATGTTCATTTGCGATAGAAATTGAACTGATATATATAGTAATTCCTCAGTGAACCTCTTGTTCTGTTTCAGAATGTTACAAAAGAAAGACAGATGAAGTTACTACAGCAACAGAATGACATCACAGGCCTTTCCCGGCAGGTGAAACACGTTATGAACTTTACTAACTGGGCAATTGCAAGTGGTAGCAGCACGGCACTACTGTACAGCAAGCGACTGGTGAGACCCCAGTACCTTCTTTTTCTTTAAATTGACCTTATTAAGATGTTACTTATACCTATTTAAATTTACATTTTGAATTTCAGTAGAAGTAATGACCATCACACCAAAATATAGGAGGTTTCCATTACCTGCAAAAGTTTTTTTGTTTTTCTCTACCCCTAGCATTTTGCAGCCACTAGTCTGATTTTTATCATTTTCTAGAATTTCATATAAATGAAATCATACACTAAGGTTTGAGTCAATCATAGGTTTTGGAAATACTTGTATAATGTAGTTTAGCTCCAGAAATGGCAGAAATTCAAGCATGTGCGTTTGATTGTTAATATAGTTTTTTTAAACACTGATTCTGTCTCATCTGAGATGGACACTCTGGGGCTACATGAGGTTTTATTATGTCTTTATCTTGTTTGTTTTCTCAGGTGGTATTTAATTTTAAGACTAATGTGATTTTTTTCCCTTTAAGATTACTTTTCAGTTGCGCCATATTTTGAAAGCACGGTGTGATCCTGTCCCTGCTGCTAATGGAGCAATACGTTTCCATTGTGATCCTACCTTTTGGGCAAAGAATGTAGTCAATTTAGGTAAGAATAATTAGTTGTATGGCTATAACTTGGAACACTGAATTAGGAGAAAGCAGCTAAAACAAATCTTAGGTACTTCAAGATTTTAAGTGACATTCTAGCATGTAAACTTTTGAAAGATAAGTTCTTCATTGGAAACTCACTTCAGCTTTGTTCATTACATCTTTAAGAATGTTGAGAGTCTCCTCTGTATAGTTTTCAATAGTAGGGATCATTTCAAACTTTTTCCCCCACATCTTTTAAAACTACTATGGACTGTTACATGTCAAAAACTTAGCAAATGAGTTTTTTCTCTAAATAATTTCTTACATGCTTAGTAGCTTATATATTAATGGTACAAAATTGTCCACTTGAGGAATCCCTTCAGCATGCTAATGTGTCCAGATCCCATGTTCTGAGGCATGGTTGAAAGATAAGAGTAGCTCTTTTGACATGGAAGCCAAATGGACTTTGCTTTTGTTACTCCACAATATGGATCTAAGGACTGTAGGTGAAAATTATAGATAAATGTATAAACAGCTCAGTTTACAATAAAACATCGCCTTCCCCAATCAACAGTTAGAGCTGTCTACAGATGGATTAAACTTATTTTCAGAATAGTCCAAGTGCTCACCATTGGAAGCTGTAAAAGCATAGATGAATGGCTTTTTGTAAAAATAATAATAATCTTTGTGTATATTCAGGTTTGGCTATACCTTTAGATCAGGCATCAGCAAACTGTTTTTGTGTGATGTGGTAGCTAAGTTTGGCTTTTATGTTTTCAAGAGGTTGTTAAAACAAAAAGTATATGACAGATCTTATGTGGCCTGGAAAGCCTTAAAATCTGGCTTATTACATGAAAAAGGTTTGCCAACTCTACTTTAGAGCAAACCTTCCTAAAATATGCATTCTATTCCTGGAAAGTACTTGACTCTGGAAAAAGGAAGGAGAATTTGTCATTTCCAAGGATATAAATAGTAATAGTTTTAAAACATTCAACATGTCCATAGAAAACAGTGTAGTACTCTGCCCTGCACATTTTGACAGTTCAAAGGCAGATGGAATCGGTATTAGCAATCTCGGATATCCTTGAATCTCCTCAGGAGAAAATTTATTTAGACTGACTAGGTGGGCCTCTTCTCATAGTGTATCTTTCAGCTCTTTAATTTTCTGTACATTTGTGTAAATAATAAGGGCAGATAATATCATTCTGAGTAATCAGAAATCAATTAATTGGCTTTGGACTATATTAGGTTTCTGACCGTTACCATCTTTGAACCTAGCTCCCTTCCTTGTTGTGCTATTGGGAGCTTTGAGTGGTGGTAGTTGTCAGAGGAAAGAGGAAAATATAATAATTAGTCCATGATGTCGATGTTAGTTGATTATATGCAAATTACTCTCTTTTTTTTAAATCCTTCAGGTAATCTAGTAATAGAGAGTAAACCAGCTCCTGGTTATACTCCTAATGTTGTAGTTGGGCAAGTTCCTCCAGGGACAAACCACATTAGTAAAACCCCTGGACAGATTAACTTAGCACAGCTTCGCCTTCAACATATGCAACAGCAAGTGTATGCACAGAAACAGCAGTTGCAGCAGATGAGGATGCAGCAGCCACCTGCACCGGTACCAACAACAACAACAACAACACAGCAGCACTCCAGACAGGCAGCCCCTCAGATGTTACAACAACAGGTGAGCGCTGTATCACATTACTGATACAAATTATGAAGACCTCAAGTCTATATATACTCTGTCCTATATAGGTGAGTTACACATTTCAAAGTTACTGATGGGGACAGAGATCAAGGGACAGAGCTCAAAGGTCAGTTTAAACATTTTCTTTGGATATGGCAGGGATGTGGGGGAGGTATGAGGAAGGACAAGAGTTAAATACTATGATGGGAAACAATTAACTCACTAGTACTATGGAGGTATGCAGGAAACACAAATTCTATCACTGGGTCAGGAAGATCCCCTGAAGTAGGAAATTGCATCCCACTCCAGTATTCTTGGCAAAGAGTCTGACACTAAGCGACTGAGCACACACACTGTGGAGGTATACACATTTTTATCCCTCTATACCACATCTTTTTTATTCTGCACCTGTGGTTTTGGGTCAAAGAACCGTGTTCTATCTGATATCTGATATGTTCTTTAGGCTTTTGGTCAAATCATTTCCTTTCCTGTATCTTCCCTGCTCTCTTCTCTCTCATCCAAATCAAAACTGTTCATCCGGGGTTCATTAGGTTAATGCTGATAGGCTTTGAAACACACTTAGACTAAGAGAAGGAGATTGGGGCAAGACACGAGCAGAATGACTTACACTTTTTACTATCCTAAGAAAATTATTTTTACTGTAACATTTTATAATTTAAAGATAAATTTATAAATATTATTACATAAATGCAATATATACCTTTTGCAGCCTCCAAGATTGATCAGTGTTCAAGCAATGCAAAGAGGCAACATGAACTGTGGAGCTTTCCAAGCCCATCAGATGAGATTGGCTCAGAATGCTACCCGAATACCAGGGATACCCAGGCACAGCGGCCCTCAATATTCCATGATGCAGCCACATCTCCAAAGACAAGTATGCCTAGAGTTACATTTGTAAGAATCATACAATTTTAAAACTAAAAGACAGCAATTTTTTAAAATCAGTTGTGGGAGGGAGGAAGGGTGGTCATTGATACCTTTGAGAATTTGACTAATGCTGTGTTATCTTCCTGTCCCAGGAAAATACACATAAAATTTGTATTAAATTTTAAGAGCTTCTTTGATGTCTTTAAGCCCAATGTATACTTTGTGTTGAGCATCCCTTATTTAGTCCAACCAATTCATTTTACAGAAGTGAAAAATAAAGGAGCTTATTATTTACCCAGAGTTCCTAGAGGTAATGGTAAAATTAAGAATAAAACTTTAGTTTCTTGAAATTATTCTTCTGATCTTTTAATGTGACATTTTGACTTTTTTATTCCTCTCTTTACTCAGTGTTGTTTATTTTAGGATGGGTATGCCTACTCTTGTGTTTACAGAGGCATGTTTTCTAATCTTTGCTTGAATAGTAGATTGTATAGGAAGGTATGATTACTTTTACATAGGATTTCTAGTGATATATAAAAAAAGGTCATTTTATCATTGTTAGAGTGATGTTTCTCAAAGTATGATATAAAGGCCATGAGAATTACTGGGGCATCTTGTCATAAATACATTCTGAACCATATCCATTGAATCAGAATTTACAGGAGGGGAATACTCAGAAGTATGTGAACTTGTACTGATTTAGATGGACCTGCATACTAAAGTTGCACAAATACCATCCTAGAGAAGTGGTCCTCCAACTTTTTGGCTCATTTACCTCTGAAAGACTTTTGAAAAATACATACCATAATACCTCACATTTGAAGGTTGACATTTAAAACTTCTATTACAAGTTTAAGTTTAAATAGTAAGCCCTTTGCAGGGCTTACTGTCTACCATATTATAAATACTAACATTATAAAGTAAAACCCTTGCATTATTTTTTAAGTGGATCCACTGGAGTCCCAAATACGGTAGCAGATTGTTTTTTTGGATTATAGCCGGTTTACAGTGCTGTGATAGTTTTGGGTGGACAGCAAAGGGACTCAGCCATAAATATACATGTCTCCATTCTCCCATAAATTCCTCTCCCATCAAGCTACCACGTAACACTGAACAGAGTTCCCTGTGCTATATACCTTATTGGTTATTCATTTTAAATAAAGCAGTGTGTACATATCGATCCAAAACTCCCTGACTATCCCTTGCCCCCATTGTTCCCTCATGGTAACCATAAGTTTGTTTTCTAAGTCTATGAATCTGTTTCTGTTTTATGAATAAGTTCATTTGTATTATTTCTTTTTAGATTCCACATATAGAGGATATCATACAATATTTCTTTATCTTAGCAAGTTATTTTTTGAAAGTCAAAATTACGTACTTTTTTCTCCTTGGACTTGAATTTATTTTCTACTTTTATAGAATTTTATCTTAATATATTTATGTTTGATAGTATTGTGAATCAGTTTGTTACAGTTTTCTGCTGGAAAGAAGTCTTTCTATTTTAAAATTCTGAATGCTGTTATCAAGCATTAATACTTTTTCTTTAGACCAGATTTTCATTACAATTATTCCTATATAGTTTAAGATATATATTTACATGGTTTAAGAATATTAGGGAACAAAAATTAAATTCTTTGAGATATACATTTCTTTATGTGATAGAGCCTTTTTCCTTTCCTATTCATTTATGCATATTTGTATGTTTGTTATGAGAGTAAGTCAGAATTCAGCATTGATTTACCAGTTGACAACTTCTTTAGGCCTTTCGTCATTTTTGTTGATCATTAAGTATCATCAGAGCTCAATCCAAAGATTTGTTACCCAGGTATTAGAGCCAGACACTCTGTCCGCTGATTGATTGATGCCTTTATTTTCAACTGTACATTTGCCTATCTCTTCAGCGTTGTTTTTGTGTGTGTGTGTGTTTTATGCTGGGGCGATATGTTGGATTAGATTAGAGATGAGTTAGAGATATCCTGTGTTATTTTTTTATTTTTGGAGAAGGGCAGTTTTGAAAGAAATAGTTGGGAAAAACTCACAGACCATGGTACATTCTTAGGTAAATTGGGTTTTCTTCAGAAAAAAAGTATATATGAAGGTTGACTATCTAGATTTTAATTTCCTTAGAAGTATTCACATACACAATGACCCCTTAGTTCTTGGAAAGCCTTCAAATAGTACCAGGAGGCAGGTACACCCTTTAGAATGGTGCAGAAGCTACAAAATCAGACCAACCATCTTAGGACCTTGTCCTTAGACTTTGGGTCCTACAGAAATCACTGACTGTTAGAATTTTAAGTTTTAAAATATTTCAGATGGTTTATATGTGTATACTAAGTTATTTCCCAGAGATTTTAATCTCTGTTATCTTTTTTTTTTTACATAGCACATATATATGTATGTTTATCACATATAATTAAATTTATCTTGAGAAAACAAGAACATTAAACAACTCTTAGTTTAAATCACCACATTAAGGATCATCTCAATGGATACAGAAAGGTATCTGATAAAAGTAATGATTCATGGTAATCTTGTAAACTGAATAGAAGAAACTTTCTTTATCCTGAGAAAATATATCAGAAACCTACTGCAAATATTTTGTTTTCTTTTTAAATTGAGATATAGTTGATTTTCAATAGTATGTGTTTCAGGTGTGCAGCATAGTGATTCACAATTTTCAAAGATTATACTTCATTTATAGTTATAAAATATTGGTTATATTCTCTGTGCTATACAGTATATCCTTGTAGCTTGTTTATTTTGTATGTCGGTTCAGTTCAGTTCAATCAGTCGTGTTTGACTCTTTGCGATCCCATGGACGCCAGGCTTCCCTGTCCATCACCAACTCCTGAAACTTGCTCAAACTCTTGTCCATCAAGTTGGTGATGCCATCCAACCTGCTCATCCTCTGTTTTCTCCTTCTCCTGCCTTCAGTCTTTCCCAGCATCAGGGTCTTTTCCAATGAGTCAATTCTGTGCATCAGGTGGACAAAGTATTGGAGTTTCAGCTTCAGCATCAGTCCTTCCAATGAATATTCAGGACTGATTTCCTTTAGGATTGATTGGTTTGATGTCCTTGCAGTCCAGGGGACTCTCAAGAGTCTTCTCCAACACCACAGTTCAAAAGCATCAATTCTTTGGTGCTCAGCTTTCTTTATAGTCCAACTCTCACATCCATATATGACTACTGGAAAAACCGTAGCTTTTTTTTTTTTTTTTTTAAGTTAATTTATTTATTTTAATTGGAGCTAATTACATTACAATATTGTTGTGGTTTTTGCCATACATTGACATGAATCAGCCATGGGTGTACATGTGTCCCCCATCCTGAACCACCCTCCCCGCCTCCCTTCCCATCCCATCCCTCAGGGTCATCCCAGTGCACCGGCCCTGAGTGCCCTGTCTCGTGCATCAAACCTGGACTGGCGATCTATTTCACATATGATAATATACGTGTTTCAGTGCTGTTCTCTCAAATCACCCCACCTTCGCCTTCTCCCACAGAGTCCAAAAGTCTGTTCTTTACATCTGTGTCTCTTTTGCTGTCTCGCATATAGAGTCATCGTTAGCATCTTTCTAAATTCCATACATATGCGTTAATATACTGTATTGGTGTTTTTCTTTCTGACTTACTTCACTCTGTATAATAGGCTCCAGTTTTATCCACCTCATTAGAACTGATTCAAATGCATTCTTTTTAATAGCTGAGTAATATTCCATTGTGTATATGTAGCACAACTTCCTTATCTATTTGTCTGCTGTTGGACATCTAGGTTGCTTCCATGCCCTAGCACTGTAAAAAGTGGTGTGATGTGATTGCTAAAAAGTACATGTGTCTCTTTCAATTCTGGTTTCCTTGGTGTGTATGCCCAGCAGTGGGATTGCTGGGTCGTATGGCAGTTCTATTTCCAGTTTTTAAAGGAATCTCCACACTGTTCTGTATAGTGGCTGTACTAGTTTGCATTCCCACAAACAGTGTAAGAGGGTTCCCTTTTCTCTGCACCCTCTCCAGCATTTATTGTTTGTATACTTTTGGATAGCAGCCATTCTGACGGGCGTGAGATGGTACCTCATTGTGGTTTTAATTTGCATTTCTCTGTTAATGAGTGACGTTTAGCATCTTTTCATGTGTTTGTTAGCCATCTGTATGTCTTTGGAGAAATGTCTGTTTAGTTCTTTGGCCTATTTTTTGATTGGGTCGTTCATTTTCTGGAATTGAGCTGCATGAGCTGCTTGTATATTTTTGAGATGAATCCTTTGCCAGTTGCTTCGTTTGCTATTATTTTCTCCCATTCTCAAGGCTGTCTTTTCACCTTGCTTATAGTTTCCTTTGTTGTGCAAAAGCTTTTAAGTTTAATTAGGTCCCATTTGTTTATTTTTGCTTTTATTTCCATTACTGTGGGAGGTAGGTCATAGAGGATCGTGCTGTGATTTATGTCGGAGAGTGTTTTGCCTATGTTGTCCTCTAGGAGTTTTATAGTTTTTGGTCTTATGTTTAGATCTTTAATCCAT
This sequence comes from Bubalus bubalis, assembly GCF_019923935.1. NCBI lineage: Eukaryota > Metazoa > Chordata > Mammalia > Artiodactyla > Bovidae > Bubalus > Bubalus bubalis. The sequence goes on from NC_059162.1 coordinate 29,118,385, forward strand.
TTTGATTTTATTTTTGTGTATGGTGTTAGAAAGTCGTCTAGTTTCATTCTTTTACAAGTAGTTGACCAGTTTTCCTAGCACCACTTGTTAAAGAGATTGTCTTTTCTCCATTGTATATTCTTGCCTCCTTTGTCAAAGATAAGGTGTCCATAGGTGTGTGGATTTATCTCTGGACTTTCTATTTTGTCCCATTGATCTATATTTCTTTGTGCCAGTACCATACTGTCTTAATGACTGTAGCTTTGTAGCATAGTCTGTGAAGTCAGGTTGATTCCTCCAGTTCCATTCTTCATTCTCAGTATGGCTTTGGCTATTCAAGGTTTTTTGCATTTCCATACAAATTGTGAAATTATTTATTCTAGTTCTGTGAAAAATACCATTGGTAGCTTGATAGGGATTGCATTGAATCTGTAGGTTGCTTTGGGTAGTATACTCATTTAAACTATATTGATTCTTCTGATCCATGAACATGGTATATTTCTCCATCTATTTTTGTTATCTTTGATTTCTTTCATCAGTGTTTTATAGTTTTCCGTATATAGGTGTTTTGTTTCTTTAGATAGATTTATTCCTAAGTATTTTATTCTTTTTGACGCAATGGTGAATGGAATTATTTCCTTAATTACTCTTTCTGTTTTCTCATTGTTAGTGTATAGGAATGCAAGGGATTTCTGTGTATTAATTTTATATCCTGCAGCTTTACTATATTCATCGATTAGCTCTAGTAATTTTCTGGTGGCGTCCTTAGGGTTTTGTATGTCAAGGATCATGTTCTCTGCATACAGTGAGAGTTTTACTTCTTCTTTTCCAGTCTGGATTCCTTTTATTTCTTTTTCTTTTCTGATTGCTGTGGCTAAAACTTCTAAAACTATGTTGAATAGTAGTGGTGAGAGTGGGCACCCTTGTCTTGTTCCTGACTTTAGGGGAAATGCTTTCAGTTTTTCACCATTGAAGATAATGTTTGCTGTGGGTTTATCATATATGGCTTTTATTATATTGAGGTATGTTCCTTCCATACCTGCTTTCTGGAGGGTTTTGATCATAAATGGATGTTGAATTTTGTCAAAGGCTTTTTCTGCATCTATTGAGAATATCATATGGTTTTTATCTTTCAATTTGGTTGATTTGCAAATATTGAAGAATCCTTGCATCCCTGGGATAAAGCCCACTTGGTTGTGATGTGTGATCTTTTTAATATGTTGTTGAATTCTGTTTGCTAGAATTTTGTTAAGGATTTTTGCAACTATGTTCATCAGCGATATTGGCCTGTAGTTTTCTTTTTTTGTGGGATCTTTGTTTGATTTTGGTATTAGGGTGATGGTGGCCTCATAGAATGAGTTTGGCAGTTTACCTTCCTCTGCAATTATCTGGAAGAGTTTGAGTAGGATAGGTGTTAGCTCTTCTCTAAATTCTATATGTTATCTTAAATGATCCTCATAAAAACCCTCAGAAAGACAGGTGTCCATTTTCATTCGTCATTTTCCACATTTCTAAATTACCAAGATTGTGATTTTGCCTAAAGTCACACAGAATTAAGAGTTAGGAATTGATAACCATGTTTCCATTTGTAAATTTGTCATTCTTTCTACCATATTAGTTACACAGTACACAATTATTTTTACTAAGACAAAAGTGTCAAAGTGAAATATAGATGGAACAGAGGTTCTCTGTGTCTGATGATTGAAAACTTTAGGGATTTCCAGATCATCTATTTTTATATATCTTTGTTCTCAAGTAAAATCATATCACCAGACTGACAGGGTACAATTATTGGCAAGTATTTTTTTTTTCCTAAATACTATACAAAAATGGACAGAAAATGAAATGGCTAACTTTGAATTTTATTTTTCCTGCATAAGTTTGAAAGGGCCCATTTCTTTGTCTCTCAGCCACAGGTAGCAAACACTGAATTTTTGTATCCTTACTTAACTGAAAATTGTCATCAAGATACTGTTCATATTAGGCTATCCTGGCAGATCAAGTAATGATAACATCTTCTTTTCCTAACAGCATTCAAACCCAGGGCATGCTGGACCCTTTCCTGTTGTGTCAGTACATAACAACCCAGTCAATCCAACCAGCCCTACTACAGCTACTATGGCGAATGCAAATCGAGGTCCCACCAGCCCATCTGTTACTGCAATAGAATTAATTCCTTCGGTTACCAATCCAGAAAACCTGCCATCGCTGCCAGATATTCCACCTATACAGGTTTGTATTTAAGTTGAATGAGAGATTTAAAACCTTTTGTTAATTAGGGAGTTGCGTATATATTTGTGGTTGCTTTTGTATTTTTTTTTTAATGCAGCTGCAATATTTGTTTTGAAATTTCAAAAGAAAATGGTCTAAATATTTGAATTTTAAAAATGTACATGTGCTAGACCTAGTACTTGTCAATATTTTAAAGCTACAGGGCGTCAGCTTTGCTTATGTGTCATCTGCCAACAGGCAAACCTAGTGTTTAATGCAGCACTTTTGCTTCATTAGATCCAGAGAGAAGGTTTAGATCCAGTGAGAAGACCCAGGACCAAAATAAATTAAAGTTTTGTGAATCTTCTGTTAGGTGCAAAAGAAACTTGTGCAAATAGGTTTGACTGAGAAAGGAGGAGGTTGGAAGGTGTAGATATCGGGCATGTACAGGGGCAGTGCTGAGAGAGGAAATAATAGTGAGGAGTAAAAGATGGGCAGGATGGGTCTCTGAGCTGTTGTGTCCCTTTCACCTGTAGCATTATTTCTGAAGAAAAATATCATTTGGTGCCTTCTAAAATTTTATACATGTATTTGAACTAAAATCATTAAAAAAAATAAATATAAAACTTGAAGGTTGTATTGAGTCATCTCATGTATAGGATGAGTTATTCAGAGTCAAGGGTCACTGTGGGAGCAAGGAGCAGTGAAATCACTAAAACATTAGGACCTGTGAGACTTCGTGGCTGCAGTTTAGTATTTATGTATTTAGTGGATTTATAGTATAGTTTTAAAGGATGTTTCTATAACTTCAGAATTGTTTCAGAATCACTAACTCATGAATTCTCTTAATGTATTTAGTGGATTTATAGTATAGTTTTAAAGGATGTTTCTGTAACTTCAGAATTGTTTCAGAATCACTAACTCATGAATTCTCTTAATCTGATTGTTTCCCTGGTAATAGGAGAAATCTTTTGGCTAAGTGATTGGTAGGTGTAGTGGTGTTAAGAGTACTGGACTATACAGTGTAGAATTTTGGAATAAATTGATAAAAAATAAAATTTGTAAGTTGTAAGCTTATAATTTATAAAATGTTGGTTTAATGCTTGAAATCATCTCATATGATATCTAATATCCCTATTTCATGAAAGAGAGTAAGAGAGGTTAGTGACTTTCTCAGTCACCCAATAAATGGTAAGTTGCATTTCAAAGCCTAGCACCTGATTACAAATCCATTTCTCTCCCACTGCTATCCATAGAGGTAGCAGGGAGATGGTTTGGGATTGTAGGTATGGAAAAGTAGAGTATTGAGGGGCTCTAGGCAACCAGGGATAGTTAGGTACAGTGTTAAAGGAGTCATTCAAGCACTCATTGCATGCTGAAGTGGACGCTGAAGATAAAAAGAAACAAGACTTGTTTCCAATTCTTAAGAAACTTTCAAAGGTTAGCAACCTTAGAAAGGTTGCTAATGTCAAACTTTACATAATTTTCTAGGGCCACTCTAACAGAGAACAGATGAAGGAAGGAAGGATGCTCCACGTTTTTGAAAAGCCTGGGTATCATAAGGCAAATGAGCCCTTACTAGACTTTCCTTGTCACCTTGCGCAAGAGCTTTGGAATCAAGACAAGAAGTTCCAGAATATATCTCCTCCCATCTTTAGTTTTTCTAAGTGGGATAGGGAGAACAGGATCCATGTTTTCTGTCATGAACCTTTTCTTCCTTGCAGACATATGGTGTAACTTTATTTACTGTTTTATTAAAGTATTGTCTGCTCTAAAAAATTGAGATATAATTCTTGTACCATGAGATC